>NC_057865.1:297117384-297417384 GCF_019393635.1 Dromiciops gliroides | reverse complement strand
TTTGCCAAGAAAACCCCAAATGGGGTCACAAAGGTTGGACACAACTGAAAAGTGACTGAACAATGCCAGTATGCCAGGTACTATGGCAAGCAGTGGGAATACAAATAGAAAGTAGAAATATAGACACTTCCTCCCCTCAAGGAACTTCCATTCTAGTGGAGGAAGGCAACACATAAAAGGAAGCTGACAGAGGGCTACAAAAACAAAGGTGGTGTTTGCTGAGATGTGGTAGAGGAATTGGGCCAAATCTGGGGAGAAATGAGACGTGACTGGCCTAGGCACCCTCCTTAGATGGAGGAATCATCCAATCAGAGGGAAAGGCCACGGGCTGGAGGGTCCTTCTAATGTGTGATTTCCAGGGTTGGTATGAAACGTCCGGGATAAAAAAATTTTCTAGGGTGTGGTAAATGAAGTGCAGAATGCCTCCCAGAAAGAATCAGCCCCTGATTCTGTGCCATTAATATTTTTATCAGTTACTTGGATCATAGCCTAAGCCTAGAATCAGGAAGTTCTGAGTTCAAATCCAACCCCAGATCCTTTTTCCCCCTTTATTTAGCATTTTATTTTCCCCAGTTACATGTAAAAACAATTTTAACATCCATTTTTCTAACTTTGAGTTCCAAATTCTCTCTTATCCTCCCTCCCTCCCCCTTTGAGAAGGCAACCACTTTGATATAGGTTATACATGTGTAGTCATGCAAAATATTTCCATATTAGTCATGTTGTGAAAAACACAGGCAAAAAATTCAAGAAAAATAAAGTTAGGGGGCAGCTAGATGGAGCAGTGGATAAAGCACCAGCCCTGGAGTCAGGAGGACCTGAATTCAAATCCAGACTCAGACACTTGACACTTACTAGCTGTGTGGCCCGGGGCAAGTCATTTAATCCTCATTGCCCCACAAAAACCACATAAATACATAAATGAATGAATGAATGAATGAATGCATGAATAAAGTGTAAAAACATTTTGCTTTAATCTGTATTCAGACACCATCAGTTCTTTCTCTGGGGAGGGATAGCATTCTTCATCATAAGTCCTTCAGAGTTGTCTTGATTCACTGTATTGTTGAGAATAGTTAACACAGCTGATCATCATACAATATTGCTGTCACTTAGTACACAGTACATTTCACTTTGCATCAGCTCATGTAAGTCTTTCCACAATCTCAGCCTCAATAGCTGGGTCAGTCACTTAAGCCTCTGTCTGCCTCCATTTCCTCAATTGTAAAATGGGGGAAATGACAGCAGCTAGAAGATCTTCAACTGGAGACTTGTCAGATATTTTGTAGCAAGGCTTTCTGTTTAGATGGGGGTTGGGCTCGGTGCCCTCTTCTGTCTCTAGGGCAGTCTGTGGGGTCCCATCTCTCTGATCCTCAGCTTCCCTACCTATAAAATGAGAATAATCATTTTGCACTTCTCTACTTCACCAAGTTATTGAGAAGATCAAATGAGAAACCCTGATAGAGCCCCTTGAAAACATTAAAGCATCATGTCATGATGAGCTATTATCATCACAAAGTGCTCTCTCGACAAGCAGCCTGCCTGGGAGATAGGAAGTATGTTGTTATCACTATCTCACAGATGCTGAATGAGCCCAGAACTGCCTTGGCCAGTTACTGCTCCGGCTTCTCTTCACAAAGAAGAAAGAGGCTTTGTAGCTTCCAAGGGCAGCACAAATGCAGGATAATAAGGAGAAGGAAGAGGCCAGCTCAGTTCATACACCTAGTAAAGACCAGAGGCAGGATTTGAACTCAGATCTTCTGGCCCCATTTCAGGACCCTTGGTGAGTTTCTAGACTGCTGAGGCTCCAGTAACATTCTGCACCTGGGAGCAAAACCTCTGGAAGCTCCTTTTCCAACAGTGGGATTCAATGATAAATAACCATGATAGCACCAATCTCCCAGAATTCAATGAGATCAAACGAGAGCATAATAATAAAAATTAGCATTTTCTAGCAGTCTGAAGTTTGCAAAGCACTTTACATGTTATCTCATTTGATCTTTACAACAACCCTACACATTACTATCCCCACCTTACAGAGAAGCACATGGAGGCAGATAGAGGTTGAACAATTTGCCCAGGGTCACACAAATAAGTAAGCATCTAAAGCATCATTCAAACTCAGATCTCCATGTCCAACACTCTTTCCACTGTACCACCTAGCTGCCATGTATAGATAACATACATAAAGTGCTTTGCAAACTGTATAATGCTATTTATATATAAATGCTATTTGTTGTATCTGACTCTTCATGACCCCACTTGGGGTTTCCTTAGCAAAGATACTGGAATGGTTTGCCATTTACTTCTCCAGCTCATTATACAGATGAGGAAACTGAGGTAGACAGGGTGAAGTGACTTTCCCAGGGTCATACAGCTAGTAAGGGTCTGAGGCTGAGGGCAGCTATGTGGCACAGTGGATAAAGCACTGGCCCTGGATGCAGGAGGACCTGAGTTCAAATCTGGTCTCAGACACTTGATACTTACTAGCTGTGTGACCCTGGGAAAGTCATTTAACCCTCATTGCCCCATGCAAAAAAGAAAGAAAGAAAGAAAGAAAGAAAGGAAGGAAGGAAGGAAGGAAGGAAGGAAGGAAGGAAGGAAGGAAGGAAGGAAGGAAGGAAGGAAGGAAGGAAGGAAGGAAGGAAGGAAGGAAGGAAGAAAGAAAGGGCAGAAAGAAAGAATGAAAGAAAGAGAAAGAGTGCTATGGCACCCCCTAGCTGCCCCATTCAGCACTTGTACCACTTTCCAAAGCCCTGCTACAGAGAGGCTTGTCCATGGTCCTATTCCAAATTTCCAAAGAAAGAACTGTATCTCATGGACTCTGGCACTGAATTGTCCCCTCTCCACCACCCCTGCAAAGGGCCCATGATTCCATAGCAGGGAAGAGTCACCACACCTCAGAAGAACCTTCATTCTCCAGGACATTTTCCAGGTGCTTCCCTGTGGGCCTTGGGCCATTCTTGTAGCTCTCCAGGGTTTGCAAAGTACCATGTAAATTCTGGATTCTTGGTTAGAAACAGAAGGGCCAATTGGCCCCTGAAAGTCATTACATCTTTGAAATCCTTTGGTTCTGTGATTAAATCAATCCTCCCAACAACCTCATGAGGTTGCTGTCATTGTCATCCCCATTTTACCAGTGAGGAACTTAGGGCCAGACACCAGTAAGGATCAGAGGACTCACGGGTGGGTCTCCAGACTCCAAGGATGGTATTATTCTACAGTCCTAAATAAACCACCCAGGTCAGAAGACTTGGGATGCAGCAGGCATAAACCAGGGGGTTTCAGCCCTTTCTTCAGTAGCTATCTCCAAGGAGAAGCTTTATTCAGCTTGGCCCCAACAGGAAACACTAGGAGCAACAGGATGAGGACAAAAAAGGGAAGATTTTCTTTCTTTTCTTTCTTTCTTTCTTTCTTTTTTTGGTGAGGCAATTGGGGTTAAGTGACTTGCCCAGGGTCATACAGCTAGTAAGTGTCAAGTGTCTGAGGCCAGATTTGAACTCAGATCCTCCTGAATCCAGGGCTGGTGCTCTATCCACTGTGCCACCTAGCTGCCCCTAGATTTTATTTCAATAGAAGGAAAACCTTCTTGATGATGCAAACCATCCCAAGGTGGCATTGGCTGCCTCTGTACATGGTGGGTTCCCAATCACCAGAGCTCACTGGTGTGCAATATAGAGGGGATTCTGACTTACTCAGGTACAAATCAGGTCAGCTGCTTTCTGAAGTCTGTTATACCCAAGCATGCTGCTGTTCCAGGAATCTGCTAGGAAGGGAAAACTTCTTAACAATGAACACTGTCCAAAAATAGAATGGGCTGCCTGGAGAGGTAGTGAGCTCTCTGTCACAGATGGTCTTCAAGTGGTGGAGACAGGATCAGTATTTTGGATAGGTTCTACACTAGGGGCCCTCCAAAGTTGTTCCCAAATATGCAGTTTGATCATTCCACAACTAGACTTGTGGTCAGATAAATTCAAGTAGACCCAGAGGGGCTACTCGAATTTATCTGACCACAAGGCCAGGAAGACAAGCCATAATGGGGCATGCAAATGTGCTGACAATCCCAGTAATTAGTTTAAAACAAGACATGAATATGTTAATCTGATTCCTTTTGGAATTTAAATACCCATAAACCCACATCTTGTCAAATGGAACAGTAATTTAAACATTAGACAAATCCATTAGAATATTTACCAAGCCCTAGGTGACACCCAGTCATTATAATCTCTTCTTGAAAGGGGCCCAGAGCAGTGGAGGGGGGTGATGGGGAAAGGCCAGACAGAAAGATGGAGAGTCAAGTCAAGCATCAAGGAAAAGTATCTCTACTGCCCTGCTGCCCCTCCCTCAGGGCAGGATCCTGAGTCCATTGTTCACCCCATGGCTAAATTGGAGCCATTAGCAGAACATGAGAGGTCTGGGTGGGTGGGGACATCTGTTTCAGACCTCATGGCAGGCAGAGAATTATATGGGTAATGGGCCACTGGGGTTGAATGATGGCTGCTTGCTCCTTGCCAAAGGTGACGCATAATGGCTTGTTCCGCAAGTCTTGATGTCATTAGACTTCCCTTCTCCTTGGACTTCCCTTTCTCCTGCTGCTTGTGCAGCTTCCTCATGAAAAGCCTTCATTAGCCTAATAGAAAATTGGCTCCACACCCTGCCCCCTATAAAAGGGGGAACACTTGGTTCCATACTCTAGACCCCAAAGCAACCTCAGGGCTAATGAGCAGGAACAAGAGACCTGAAATGTGGGGACTCTCAAGCTGCTCATTAAACCATCACAGAGTTGAATCATCCAATGATAATGGAGCTCAAACTATTTCTTGAATTCAAAAAGTTTTGCTAACCAGCCAGTCAATGACCCGCATTGAACAGCAAAGGAACACGCCCACCACTAGGGTCTAAGTCCTGGTTTAATTTGAAATACCTATAAAATAAGGGGAGGAAAACAGGAGTCCCACTACCCTGGGCTATGAACTCCATCACTTGGGAGTTAACATGCTAATGGAAAGAATGATGCAATAATTAGAGAATTATGGGAAGGGACAATTCACTCATTCAACAGGCAACCAATCATTCAACAAACACTTATTAACCCTTCTGTTCAATGGAATGCTATTTCCTTTAGCATTTATCAATCTCTGTGGGAGGTACAGGGGAAAAGCCAAAATTCAGACGAAATAGTTTCTGCCCTCATAGAGCTGAGTTCTAAAAGGGAAGGAAAAAACCCACATACCCAGAATCTCAGAGGGGACGTGATCTGTTCATTTCCACCTCTACCTGCACAGTTGCTTCTCCTGTATCCCACACAGTTCCATCCACCCACCCCCCATTTTATCCCTTCCTTTCTGTTTCCACAACCACCCAGACCTTCCACAGACTGTGTGTCCTTATTAGGGTCCTCATCTCTCCCACTAGAATAGAAGGTCTTTGAGGGCAGGGTCTGATTTGTTTTTCCCTTGAATCCTCAGAACTCAGCCTGGTACCTGGCACATTGTAAGTGCTGCTTGTTGACAGTACCATCAGACACCACACAAATACATCCATATACAATCATTCCATGGTGTCCTGGAAGTTCTCATTGACTGCTGAGGAACAAACCTCTACATCCCCTTTGCCTTCAGTAAGTAGTGCTTTTCCTCTGATCTTCTGGGTACTTCTCTCTAAGGGGCTGCCCCCTCTCAGGTCCTCAAAAATGGCTGTGTCGGGGGCAGCTCGGTGGCACAGAGGATAAGGCATTGGCCTTGGATTCAGGAGGACCTGAGTTCAAATCTGGTCTGAGACACTTGACACTTACCAGCTGTGTGACCCTGGGCAAGTCACTTAACCCCCATTGCCCCACAAAAAAAAAAAATGCCTGTGTTTCTCTCCCTTTCCACAAGCAAAACAGTTCCCAGTTTGAACAGTTCTTTTAAGGAGATGACTCCATGGAGAGGCTGGAGAACCACTTGTTGGAGATGTCTCAGAGGGAATCACTGCTGGTTGTAGTAGAGGCCCCAGAGGGCTCTTCATCTCTGAGACCTTGTGATATTCAACTGGTTAAGGTGCCCCCACCTCCAGTGCTTTATTGAGACACTTGCATTTTCCCAAAGGACAAGAGTTCACCACCTCCCATCTGGGCCACAAGGTAATGACATTTTAATAATTGATAGCACTGTCATCTTCCATCTCTTCTGCATAAACATACTGAGGGACGTCTCCAGGCTTACCTCAGGAAGAAGAAATCAGCAATGAAAGGGGAGGGGGAGGAGCAGTGATTCATCAATGGCCCATTTTTTTTCTCTGGGCATACAATGAAAAAGCAAAAACAGGCCTGGCTTCTTTTCTAGCCAGTCCAATTTCTTTCTGAAGGCCCATCCTGGGGGCAAGAGAGCAGAGATACTACTCCCTGGTTCTGCTGGGCTCCCCAGGGGGCACCCAGCTAGAGATCTTAACACAGAGAACATAAACCTGTTTGGGTTTTTTTAATAATATTTGACAACTGTTTGAATATAATTGCTGTCTTTTGTAGCCCTTTACATCTTGTTTTGTGCATTTAAAGACATAATGCTGAGAATGGGTCCATAGGCTTCACCAAACAGATGGCCCAGGGGGCCCCTGATACAAAGAAAGGTGCTCTGACCTTCTCCCATTACAGATGCCCAGAGGAGTTTGGGGGCTTGCTCACAACCACACAGTGTGTGAGTGCCAGAGCCAGGCCTCAAGCCTGATATCTGCTAAATCGTGGCTGCCCCCCCCCCCCCGCCCAAGGTATCAAATGGCCCAGCATGGGGAGGGGAGCCCTACCCTTTAACTCAGGAGACTTCTCCTTTTCTGTTGCTTCCTAGGTCTGTGACAAGTGGGCAAGTCATGTAACCTTCATGAGCTTCAGTTTCCTTATCATTAAAACTGAGGGATATTCCTTCCCAGGACTGTTGGGTAAAGTGTACTTTGTAAGCCTTAAAGGATCATGGGAATGTGAGTTATTGTTATTAATAGTATTACTTATAGTAAAGTAATAATAATAATAATGTGTGAATGGAATTCCTGCCCTGCTCTGGCTCCTCGGTTCTTGCTGCTGCCACAGAGGGGCCTAGAAAGGACAGCTCAGGCCCATTAAGCTGAGAGCTTCCAAGGCTGGGGCAGGGGAAGCTTTTCCAAGGCCCCAGTAGTCTGTTGCTGTCATCCTTGTTCTCCCGCTGAATGCAAAATCGGTGTCTTCTTCCTCTGTGCAAAACCACCCTAATGAAGACAAAATGACTTCTCTAACAAGTGTTTTCTCCACACGGCACACAGCCACCAGGGATTCAGAGGAGATTGGAATTTTAAACATCCCCACAACCCTGAGGAGCTGAAATGATTCCAGAGTCACCTCCGGGGCCTGGCTGTCCTTTGGCTGTCAGCGTCCCTCCACCATCAAGCCCACTGGCTACTCCCCAGGAGAATGGGGCTGGGGCAGAGCTGGCCCCGGCTCTCAGAGGATGGGAGGCTTTCAGGGGAAAGGGCATATACCCCGACCCCTTTGTCTTACAGAGAAGCAAACTGAGGACCCAAGAGTCACACAGTATATTTGTATGGTGACCCAATGGAAACTAGAGCCCGAGGCTGGGGTTTATCTACTCTGCCCACCTGCCCTCACTGTCCAATCTCTCATAGATGCCCAAGGACCAGATCACATAGAAGCCTGAGACTTGTTGTCCCCATCTGCAAAATGGAATACCTTCTCCCTTCATGCCGTCTATACCATACTCCCAATCCATTGCACATTTTTTAATTAGTCAACAAGCATTTATTAAGTGCCTACTGTGTACCAGGCCCTATGCTGCATTCAGGGATTCAAAGACAAAAAAATGAAAACATTCCTGACTTCAAGGAGCTGAGATTCTATCAGAATAGACAACATTAACACGTGTAAGTAAATACAGAGGGGGCAGCTAGATAGCTCAGTGGATAAAGCACTGTCCTTGGATTCAGGAGGACCTGAGTTCAAATCCAGCCTCAGACAATTGGCACTAGCTGTGTGACCTTGGGCAAGTCACTTAACCCTCACTGCTCCACAAAAATAGTAAAAAGTAAATACAGACTAAATCCTAGATTGGGAAAGGTGAGCACGGGGAGGAGATCAGGAAAGGCTTGGGAAGAAGGCGGTACCTGAGGTGAGTCTTCAAGGAGAGCAGAGAGTCCACAAAGCACAGGAGAGCATTCCAAGTGCCAGGACAGCCCGTGCAAAGACATAGAGGGAGGAGAGGGAGAACTATGTGGGAGGGACCACAAGAATACCAGGCTGCACAAAGGGAACAATGTATAATGAGGCTGGCCATTTCTACAATATATAGAAAACTGAATCAAATGGATGAGAACACAAGTCATTCCCAAATGGAGAAATGGTCAAAGGATATGAACAAGCAGTTTTTAGATGAAAAGATTAAATCCATCTATAGTCATATAAAAAAGCTCTAAATCACTATTGATTAGAGAAATACAAATTAAAATAACTCTGTGGTATCACCTCACACCTATCAGATTGGCTAATATGACAAAAAAGGAAAATGATAACTGTTGGAGGGGATATGGGAAAATTGGAACACTAATGCATTGTTGGTGGACTTGTGAACTGGTGCAGCCATTCTGGAGAGCAATTTGGAACTATGCCCAAAGGGATATGGGGCTGTTCATACCCTTTGACCCAGCAATAGCACTACTAGATCTGTATCCCAAAGAGATCATAAAAGGGGAAAAGGTCTCATATGTACAAAAATATTTATAGCAGCTCTTTTTGTGGTGACAAAGAATCAGAAATCAAGGCAATGACCATCAATTGGGGAATGGTTGAACAAGTTGTGGTATATGAATGTAATGGAATATTATTGTGCTGTAAGAAATGATGAGCAGGCAGATTTCAGATAAACATGGAAAGACTTAAGTGGACTAATGCTGAGTGAAATGAGCAGAACCAGGAGAACATTGTACACAGTAACAGAAACATTGTGTAATGATCAACTGTGAGAGACTTAGCTCTTCTCATCAATACAATGATCCAAGGCAATTCCAAAAGACTTATGATGAAAAATGCTCTCCACATCCAAAAAAGAACAATGGAGTCTGAATGCAAATCAAAGTATAGTATTTTCACTTTATTTGTTGTTGTTATTTTTTCTTTCTTGTGTTTTTCCCTCTTGTTCTGATTTTTCTTTTACTACATGACTAATATGGAAATATGGATAACATCTTGGGGAGGGGGGAGGGAGAAAAATTTGGAACTCTAAATCTTACAGAAATTAATGTTGAAAACAATCTTTACATGTAATTGGAAAATAAAGTCCTACCAAGAAAAAATTAAAATTAAAAAAGACCCCCAAAAATGTATAATAAGGCTGGAAAGGTAGGTTGGGGCCAGAAGAGAAGATTCCTCAAAAGCCAGACAGAGGGGACAGCTAGGTGATGCAATATATAGAGCATTGGCCTTGGATTCAGGAGGACCTGAGTTCAAATCTGGCCTCAGACACTTGACACTTACTGGCTGTGTGACCCTGGGCAAGTCACTTAACCCTCATTGCCATGCCAAAAAAAAAAAAAGTCAGACAAAGGAGTTTATGTTGTATCTTAGAAGTGACCAGTAGTGGACTAAAATTTATTAAGAGACTACCATAGTCAGACCTGAGCTTGAGGAAAATCACAGCTGTATATGGAATAAATCAGAGTAGGGCAAGTCCTGAGGCAAGGAGTTCAATTGTGAGGGCATGGCAATGACCCAAGCAATAGCTGATGAGGATGACTAAGTACAAAGAAGGGGGTGAATGGGAGAGATGTAGAAGGCAGATGTCAAAGGGAGATAGAAATAGTAAGATTGGGCAATTGTTTAGAAGTGGGAGAAGGGAGAAGGGGAAATTAAGGATAACATCAAGGTTAAAAACTTGAGGGGACAGCTAGGTGGCACCGTGGATAAAGCACTGGCCCTGGATTCAGGAGGACCTGAGTTCAAATCCAGCCTCAAACACTTGACCCTGGGCAAGTCTCTTAACCCTCATTGCCCTGCAAAAAAAAAAAATCCTTGAGGGACCGGAAAGATGTCGGTATGATTGATGGAAATAGGAAAGGCTGGATTTCAAAGGGCAGGTTGGGAAGGTGAAGGAGAAGGTGGTGAGTTTGTTTTGGGGCATGTTGAGTTTCAGATGTCTCTGGGAAATCCCAAAGGCAGTTAGTGCTATGGGACTGAAATTCAGGAAAGAAGCAAGGGCTTATAATCATCTGCATGGAGGTGGTAACTGAACCCATGGGAATTGATGAAGTCATGAAGAGACGTAGAGAAAGAAGAGAGGGGAGCTCTGAGTAGAGCCTCATACTGACACGTCTTGCCTCAGTGCATGCAAGAAGAGCTTCTTCCATACCCAGGAGTCACTCTCTCCTTAGCTCCACACAATGAAATCTTGCTCTTCAAGGCCCCACTCAAACTCCACCTCTTCCATGATGCCTTTCTGATCTCCTCACAACTCCTCTCTATAGATGATAGGCAGAGACTATCTGGTTTCTCTTCTTCCCATCTACAGTGCCAACCACACTGTAAGTGTGCACATAGACACACAATCAGGGTTTGCTGAACTCAGTAGAAATCTTCAAGGGGGGCTGGATGCCTACTTGTGGGAAGTGGTGTGGAGAGTTTTGTTGTTCTGAGGCTGGTGGGACAGAATGTCCATAGAGACATCATGATGTAGTGGGAAGAATATTGGATTGGAGTCAGCAGACCTGGGTTCGAATCCTGACTTTTGCACTTACTACCTAGGGGTCTTTGTGTTTCTCCTCTCTTCCTAAACCCTGTGGGCCTGAGGCTTCTTATCTGTAAAAAGGAGGTTGGACCATGATTTCTAAAGTTCCTCCCACTTTGGGATATGGGGAATTGACTTGAACTGAACTCCTCAGCGGTCTGGAGGAAGACTAATACACCAATAGCCTGGAATAGGGTATGATTATAGCTTGGAACTTGAGATACTGAGTTCTTACCCAAGAAGGGAGGGGCTCTCCCTGGGGCCCAGAGGCAAATGAAATATGTACTTCATTAGCATGAGTAAGAAGACTATAATGAAGTAAAGTAATATGGCTACATTAAAGTAATATGAGAAAATGAAAAACAAACAAAAAAGAAAAAAACCTAGACCCTGTGACTTGATGAAGCATCTCCCACACCAAGAAGGCAGGAGTTCCAAGGATGCTTGTCTTGTCAGTTTGCTTATTAAATGGGTCACGTTCACATTCATCAACAGCCTGAGACTCCCTATGCAGATAAATCCTGGGGTAGATGGCAATCAATACATGGAAATTAAGTCTTCTGAGGAAGAGCTGAGAGAAATGGAGAGGTTTTGCCTAGGGAAGATCAGAGCATTGAGAGACACAGCACCCTAGACTCTTAGGATGGTAAAAAGAACTTTCAGGCATGGGTGGAGAACCACAGTAGATAACCCTTGAGGAATAATGGGGGGGGGGGAAGTGTCAGAAGACTGGAGATGAGTGAAATTCCTCCCAACTTTCAAAATATGGGAGAAGTCAAATTTTAAAATCTGTAGACCAGTAAACTTGGTGTCAATCCCTGACAAAAATCCTAAATGGATTACTAAACAGATGATTTGTGAGCCCTTAGAAGAGAAGGAGATAATTACTCTAAACCCTTATTACTCTAAATCAGCATAGGTTCACCAAGAGCTTGTGATGACAGACCAAGAGCATTTTTTTTAATTCCAGGGTTGCTAAACTGATGGATTATGAAAATACTGGGCACAGTATATTCATTCATTTAACATATTTTAAGTGTATACTGTATATAAGCAGTCTTTTGGGCTCTGAGAGGTATAAAGTTTAGGAAAGACAGTCTTTGACCTCAGAACCTTACAATCTTGTAGGAAGATAAGACAGAAACAGAGAAAACTATAATGTATGATACCATACAACAATATACATATTCACTCAAGGCTCTGATAAAGAGGTGCCCCTTCTACTTGCCAAGGCCAAGCCCTTTAAATGCACCCTATATACCATCACTTTCCGTCTTCCTAAGCAGATTGCCTCTCCATTATCTCTGCTCTCTCTAATCTTTTATCTCTTCCTATCTCCTGGTTCCTTCCATGCTGCCTACAAATATGTTCATTTCTCTCTTACCCTCAAAAAGTTTTTACTTGATCCAACCATCATCATGAATATCATTTTATGTCCCTCTTCCTTTTCATAGCTAAACTCCTTGAGAAAGCCATCTACACTCAGCATCTCTACTTCCTTTCTTCTCACTCTTTTCTAAATCCCCTGCAGTCTGTCTTCTGACCTCACCATTCAACTGAAACTACCTTCTTCAAAATTACCAATGATCTCTCTCTCTCTCTCTCTCTCTCTCTCTCTCTCTCTCTCTCTCTCTCTCTCTCTCTCTCTCTCTCTCAGCAATAAGGGTTAAGTGACTTGCCCAGGGTCACACAGCTAGTAAGTGTCAAGTGTCTGACGCCAGACTTGAACTCAGTTCCTCCTGAATCCAGGGCAGGTGCTCTATCCACTCAATGATCTCTCAATTAACAAATACGGTGACCTGTTCTCAACACCCTTCTTTAGCCTCTCTGCAGCATCTAACACTGTTGACTCCATATCTAGATGTTTTCTGGACTTCTGTGACACTGCTCTCTTCTGGTGCTCTCCTTCCTGCCTGCCCATTCTTTCTCAGTCTCCTTTAGTGGATCTAAATCATTGTCATAGCCCACCCCCACCCCCCAATGTGGTGTTCCACAGGGCTTTGTCCTGGGTCCTCTTCTCTTTTCTCCCTATACTATAGTCCTTGGTAATCTTATCTGCTCCCATATGTTAAGTTTTCATCTCTGCCTATCTGGTAAGGAGATTATTTCTGCTGAGTTCCAGTCCCATGTGTACAACTTCCTATTGGACATCTTGCCAACTGGACATCCCATGGACATCTCAAACTCAATACATTCCAAACAATAATTCATTATCTTTCCCCCTCCCCTCTCCTGAATTTCCCTATTACTGTCAAGGGCACCACCATCCTCCTAGTGTTGACTCCTCACTTTTATCCAACCCCTGTATCCAATCTTTGGTGACATCATGTTTTTGCTTTCACAAAACCTCTCCCTTCCACCCAGCTACTACCTTCATTCAGGACCTCATCCATTCTCCCCCAGATTTTTGGATAAGCTTCCTGGTTGGTCTCCTTGCCTCAAACCTCTCCACACTTCAATCTATCCTTTCTGAAAGCTTTTATCAAGTGCCTACTATGTGCCAGGTACTGTAGTAAGTGTTTTACAGATATGATCACTTTTTTTACTTTCATGAGGACCCTGGGGGCAGCTAGGTGTCGCAGTGGATTAGAGCACTGGTCCTGAAGTCAGGAGGACCTGAGTTCAAATACAGCTTCATACACTTGACACTTACTAGCTGGGTGACTCTGGGCAAGTCACTTAACCCTCATTGCCCTGCAAAAAGGAAGAAGAAAATAAGAAATCACTAATCCAACATAAGTCACCAAAATATTAAACTATTCCCTTTCCTCTTTAACAACACTGGTCATTCATTCAAGCCAGACAACAGCATAGCTCACTGTCCCTGTTGCTTCTCCTTCCCAAAGTAATGAATCCATAATCTAGCTACTGAAACCTGAATTCTACTATAACATATGTCACCAGTACTGCAGGCAGGCAGGCAGAGAGACAGACAGACAGACAGGGCCATGCTATCTGACTCAAAGGGGGCCTGAGATAGTTGAACAAGGGACCCCAGACCTGACAGACCTCTGGGATTACAATGAACAAAAAGCTCTCAGCATCAGCATTTCTTCCTCTTGATCTGGAGTTTCTATCCTTCATTAGGAATAAGTAACACAGCCAATGGAAAACCCATCCATTCTCCATCCTTCCCCTCCCCACTCCCACCTTTCCTTCCAAGTGCGCTTTGCCTGACACAGCATACTTCTCATCTGATATATCTCAGCACAGGGGGAAAGGCTGCCCTTTTGGAGTATTTATTTGTTCATTCATTTTTTGTGCCTTGTTTTTAAAAAAGAGCATACAGGACTGCAATAAGGTGGGGTATGCAGTATTTAATAAAGCCAGCCCAATGGGGGAGGAATCTTGCTTAATCATTAATTGATGGAGTCAGACTAGACAGTGGCTCTACCACAGAAAGTCGGTGGGTATTAATTATCCCCTCAGGCTGTAAAAGAATAGTCAGAACCCTCTCTCATGCTGGTAAGAGGCAGAGTAGGCACAGCTAAGAAACTGAGTCCCAGGCCTCTGTAGAGGACAGAGTGTGTTCAGAGCCTTGAAGGGAAAAGAGCCAGGGGAGGAGGAGATGGGAGAGGCTCTGGGTGGGGCTGCTTGAGGAGGCTCAGAATCAGGAAATCGACAGGGATGATTGACCTGCCTCCATGCAACTTGCTAGGGAAACTGAGTCTCTGTAAGAAGTTGTGGAAGGCTCCATGTCTGTTCAATTGGAATGGTGGATCCTGGCCTGACTCCTAGAATTTTGACATGTTTCTGTACCATAAATAGACTAGAGCGTCCTAAAGCAGGCTTTTAACCAAGGGACTTAGAGAAACAAAGAAAAAGGCAGGTCTCCCCAAAAGGCCATCTTCTTGTGGCAGAGAGGCTTAGAACTGAGCCATCCAAAGGATATGGGCTCAGAGCCTTGTCTCAGTCTTGTCTCAGACTGAGCCTCAGTCTCCCCATCTGTAAAATGAGATAATTGAAGCAGAGCGTTTCACGGGACATTATGGAATTCTGGGATTATTATTCCTGGCTCCATCTGTGGTCTTTAGAGCTGGGGAGCCAGGGACTCAAGAGATCATCAGGATTGAGCCAAAAGGCCATTCAGGGGTCTTTGATTCAACTCCTCTTTTCATAGAAAAGAACCTGAGGTTCCAAGACTTTCAGCGGCTTGCCCAGTGTCACACAGGTGGAATTTGAGCCCAGGTTACCTGATTTCAGGAAAGCCAGGACTCATGCCCTTCCAACTCCGTTCTGAATTTATGTTTCTAAACCAAGAGAGCACATGAAGGAGAAGCCCCCTGGCTCCCAGTACCTCCTGGCATAAGAGACTTATGCGAGGAAAGGATCCTTGTCTCCCTAGCTGTCAGTTTATTCAATGTCTGGGGGGAAAGAAAACTGTTGTGGGGCTGGGACTTGCTCTGCTTGGTCCCCAAGGGAAGAACCAAGAGCGATGGAGACAGATTTAGACACCAAGACAGGCAATCCTTCCCAGCAGGGAGCATGGTGCGGAGGTGGGCTGCCTCCAGGGGGAGTGGGCTTCCCATGCCTGGAGATCTCAGGCGAGGTTGGGGGACTACTTGTTGGGAGGGCATAAAGTGAATTCTTGATCTAGAAAGCCTCCAAGCCACCTTCTGACTCTCCCCAGAAAAGAGATCTTGGTTCCAGGAATGATTCCTTCCCCAAAGTCACCCAAATCCCAACTCCTTAGAACTTTCAGCAGCCCCCAACCTGCTCTGAGCAAATTAAGACTTACCTAAGGCAGGCAGAAGGCAGAGCAGTTTCTTCATGATTAAATTAAGTAGCCATTCCACCAGTTTCCTTGGCCAGTCTGCATGGAAGGACATCTATATGCCCAAGTGAAACGCCGTATATATGTGAGTGCTTTGGGGAAAAGGAGTATATTTAGGAAAGAATTGAGCCATATGTTGGAAAGAGCTCAACACAGCTGTTGGCAGCCTCCCCTCCAGAGCTCCAGGGGCTTCAGACTGAGATTCCAGTTGAGAAGAAAACATCAGAACCCTCCCCTCCCTTTGTCCAGCCCCAACAAGGAAGCCACCCCTTACTCTCCACTCATCACCTAGAACTCCCCTAACGGTCATTCCAGAAGCTTAGGGTGGCTGACATACCTGGAGGACATGGGTCAGATCTTTAAAAGAGCCCTCCCCACCCTGTGAGGGGGGATGTTGCAGGGATCACGCCACCCCATTTTATAAGTTAGAAGCTTTTCCAAAGAGAGAAAGTCATCTGTGCAAGGTTTACACAGCTGGTACCTGCTGGAGCCAGGACCCATCCCCAGGGCTCCTGCTTCCAAGGCCAGGATCCCTTGCCTGGTCCCAGGCCACCATTCAATAGCCTGGGCCTGGCTCCAATGAATGGGAAGATCTTTCCTTTAGACCAGGGATTAGGACAGGACCAGGAACAATGGGGAGAAGCCACAGAAAGGGGAATTTAGACTTGATGGCAGAAAAAAACGCCATATGAGAATAACCACGAAATAGGACAGGCTGCTTTGGGAAGTAGTGAGCTCCCCATCCCTGGAGTGCTTAAAGTATAGGCTGTGAAACCACTAATTAACAATGTTGTAAGGAGATTTCTACTCAAGTATCAGCCATAATAATCGTACCTCTTCCTTTGGCACTTTCTAAATATTTACAAAATGCTTTCCTCAAAGCCAACCTCTAAATGATATAGGACATATCATTATTCTCTGGTGACAGGTAGTGAAACTGAGGCTCTGAGAGGAGAAAAAATTTGCCCAAGACCCCTTGAATGGGATGCCTTCCAGGGCCCCCCTGCCTCTTAGTGTATGGGAGTCAGTGACTCTCCAATTCACACCACTCACCGTGGAAGCTCTCAATCCTTGTTATTTAGACAAATCACACTGGGAAAAATAATTGTTGGGTTCTCAACTCAGTTCCAGTTTCAAAGTCATCATTATCTCCACCCTCTAATTTATTCTTTATTAAAAGAGAATCTTCCAATATACCGTTTTTGCAATAATGCTAGTCTGATCAGTGCTAATTGCCTTAATTGAGCTGTTTATACCTCATCTAAGCCATTACTGGATAGCACTTGCATGTGCACTTCGATCCCCTAATTGCTGGGTAATTACAAGACTTCTACTCAGCTCTCCTATTGTTGAACTCAACTAATGATGTCAAATGGGCAACATTCCCTGGCATCGTCTTTGGGCTGGGCAAGACCATGACTCAAGCCAAAGATTCTCCAAGTGTCCATCTCACTAGAACCCAGTTCACCTGTGGCCAGTGTTCTAAAGGGTCAGTGCTCCAATAAAATGTCCCCCTTTGTGAGTTTGCAGCTCTGTGCCAGGAATGTCACCTATTCCTTCCCTCCTCTCATCAGTGCTTTTTGAATTCCTATCCATCCTTCAAGGACCAGCTCAAATGCCACCTCTTCCAAGAAGCCTTCCTAGCTTCCTCCAGCCAGAAATGATTGTCATCCTCCTGTTTCCCACAGCACCCTGTACCTTCCTTACTGAATAGATCCTGTTCTACTTTGCACTCATCTTACTTGGATATCACAGAGAATCAGAGCTTCCGCACTTAAAAAAGAAGGCACCCAGTCCAACCCATGCCTGAGCAGGAATTTCCTCTGCTATTTCTCTGAGAAGTCATCCCCCATTGACTGGGAGTACACTCTCCCCTTACACCACCTTCATCGCTGGGGAATGTGGGGTCTCTCTCCCTCCCTTTTTGTTTTTTTTGGCAGGGCAATGAGGGTTAAATGACTTTCCCAGAGTCACACAGCTACTAAGTGTCAAGTGTCAGGCTGGATTTGAACTCAGGTTCTCCTGAATCCAGGGCCAGTGCTTTAACCACTGCACCCCCTAGCTGCACCCTCTCCCTTTTTTATTAAAGCAGTATCTACATAGCATTCAGCTCACCAAGCTCATTTCTGAACATGATGTAGCTGAGGGCTGGGGGTACTGATGTCTCTGCCACCTTCAAGCTTCCTCCAATCCATGCCAGGACAACAGGTTCCATGAGACCATTCCTGTTCACCTGAATTCCAGAAAGACCCACCCACAGTTTCCAGCTGTGGGACTTCTGGTGTTGCTCTTCAGGACTTTCTACACTACCCAGGTCATACCCATCTTCACCTAAAAGCATGAAAGGATGGGTACAACAGAGACCCCAAGGAAAGGGTCATGCTCACACAGCTCAGGTGGGGAAATAAAGTACTGGGTCCTCACTCCCCACCAAGAGGCAGCAAGAAAGAGAAGAAGCCTCCCTTTGGCTGCTGAGTAGGGTGCCTTTGGAATGCACCCCAGTTCTGGGGAGCTCAACAACCAATCAGCTGACCAGAATCACTTACAGAATGTCTGCCCAGGCTCTGAGTAAATGAGTAGAGCCCTTCCATTGCACATTCTCATACCTTTCCAGAAGTACAGTCCCCAGGCTTCTCCATGTGGGGATGGACTCCACTGAGCACACTGTGCATGCTCACCAGCCACTGTTACATGTAATGGGCAATAACAGTGCTATAAGAAACAGCCAATAGGAAGCAGACAGGGAGACAGGAGAAGACTCATATGAACTGATGCAAAGTGAAGTACCTAGACCCAGGAAAGCAATATGAATAACAACTGCAAGATGGGGGAAAGAGACAACCAAAACTGAATCCTATGAAGTTCTATGACCCCAAAGAGAGATATAAAGAGATGCCTCCCTTACTTCTCTGAAGAAAATGGAACATCAGACTTTTCAATATGTTGTCTGTTTCTTGCTGAATTTTTTCCTCTCTTTTTTATTCTTCATTATAAGAGATGGTTCTCTGGGAGAGGGAGATTCATTGGGAAATGTAGATGATATTAAAACAAAAGATACTAATAAAAACATTTTAAGATTTTAAGAGATGAACCTAGAAAGGTAGTGTGGCATCATATTGTGAAGGGTCGTGAATGTCAAGCTAAGGAGTTTGAACCCATCCTTCAAGGGCCAATAAGAAGCAATGGGGAAGCAATAGGGAGTCCCTGGAGTTTCTGATCAGGGGAGGGACATGACTGGCTCTTTGAAGAATGAAGATTATTTTTTGAATTTATTATATACTTTATTTTTTGTGTTAAAACTCTAATTTCCTTTTTTTTTGAGTTCCAAATTTTATCCCTCTTCCCCTCTCTCTCTTCCCCTCTCCTTGAGGCAAGTGAACAATCAGACTTAGGTTAAACATGTACAACTATGTAAAACACTACCATATTAGTCATTTTGTGTAAGAAAACTTGAATAAAAGAAAAATGAAAAGAGTAAAAAATAGCATGCTTCAGTCTGTGTTCAATCAATATCAGTTCTTTCTTTGGAGGTGAATAGTGTGCTTCATTATTAGTCCTTTGGGATTCTCTGGGATCATTGTATTGCTGAGAATAGTTAAATCTTTCACAGTTCATCATCAAACAATATTGCTGTCTCTGTGCACAATGTTCTCTTGGTTTTGCTCACTTCACTATACATCAGTTCATACAAATCTTTCCAGGCCTTTCTGAAATCATCCTGCTTGTCATTTCTTATAGCACAATAATATTACATCACCATTATATACCACAGCTTGTTTAGCCATTCCCCAATTGATGAGCGTTCCTTTGATGTCCAATTCTTAGCTACCACAAAAAGAGCTGCTATAAATATTTTTGTACAAATAGGCCTTTTTTCTCTTTTAGAGGATGTCTTTGGGATATAAACCTAGCTGTGGTATTGCTGGATCAAAGGGTACACACAGTTCTATAGCCCTTTGGGCATAGTTCCAAATTGCTCTCCAGAATGGTTGGATCAGTTCACAACTCCACCAACTGTGGATCGGTGTCCCAGCTTTCCAACATCCCCCCAACATCCATTTTTTTTGTTATATTTACCACTCTGATAAGTGTGAGGTAAAACCTCAGAATTGTTTTTATTTTCATTTTTCTGATCAATAGTGAAAATAAATATTATTTTAGTCATGGTACCTGAAAGATTCCTCAAGAGAAAAGACAGTGGAGGAAGGAAGATCTGTGACTACCTATGAGAGGCAGGTGGTACTGAAAACCAGGAGAAAGGAGGAGGGAACAGAAATGAAAAATCAACCAGAGGGAGGGAGACCTCAGAGGCACCAACACTTTGATTCAAACTCAGAACCCTCAGATTAGACTTGTGCCATCACCCTGCTGTGCTAACCAGGTAGCAGTCAGTGTGACTTGGGGGAAATTCTAAATTAATTAATTAATTAATTGCTTTTTAAAAAAATCCTTGGTAAAGTGACTATCCAACCTCTCTTAAAAACCTCCACTGAATATTCCCTGCCTCACAAGATTCCTTTCCGACAACTCTGACAGAAGATGTTTCCTTACTTTGAGCTAAAATCAGCCCTTTGCTGCTTCCCTCCCATTCCTAGTTTTGCCCTCTGGGGCCAAGGAGACCAAGCCTAATCATCTTCTAGATAAGAGCCCTTGCCAACATTTGGGGAGAGCAGCCCTATCTTCTTCCCTTCTCCAGGATGAGACTTCTCAGTTCCTTCCACTGATCCTCCTGTGGACTTCTCCCTTTGTCCTCCTGATCCCTCTCCAGTATCTCAGGATGCTTCCTAAAATGCAAAGTGTTGAGGCCCCAGTCCAGTGCTCCCTCCACAATGGAACCCAGAGACCAGGCAAATAGCCCTGAGCAGGACATGGGATGGAGCAGGTCTCGACCCCAGGCAGAAAGCGAGGGAGTGGGGCAGACAAGCTGACCATCCCCAGCAGAGTCCTGGCTGCAGGCATTGGGAAATCAACCACAGGAACAGGTCCCCTTTCCTCAGGAGACCTGGCCAGCAAAGGTTAAAAAAAAAAAAAAAACAGGGGCACAGGTCTAGAGGAATAAGACAGGAAACCAAAAAGGGCACTCAAACACAGAGAGGACAAAACAGGGACCCCAGCTCCTGGAACAAGGATCTGAGGCCAGAACAGCTCAGCTGCAAGGCTGAGCTGAAGCTGAGTTTACCCACCAGGGCAGTAGCCCAGCCAGACCACATGTCCTCGTCAGTTCTCAGCACCATGATTGAAGGACCCTGGTACGTTGGACAGTGCCCAGAGGAGGACAACCAAAATATTGAAGAGCCTGGAAACCCATTGAAGGAAGAGGGGATATTTAGCTGGGAGAAGAGTAGGGGGGCGGGGGAGGGGAGTGGGGGGGGGAGGGGAGGACATGACAGTTGTGAGATCCGTGTTAAAGTCCTTGAAGGGTGTCATGGGGAAGAGGGATTGGATTTGTTCTTCTTGGCCCCAAAGGGCAGAACCAGGAGAACTGGGGGAAAGTTTCATGGGAGCACACATTGACTAAACATAAGGAAAAAAGTTTAGCTCTACAAAGTCTCCCTTCCTCACAGAGCAACCCCTCAAGTCCAGTCAGGGACAGGACATGTAGACAAAACAAAATGTTCTTTGTGCTACATTAGACAGGAAAGCCCAAGGGGCAGCTAGGTGGCACAGTGGATAGAGCACCAGCCCAGGATTCAGGAGGACCTGAGTTCAAATCCGGCCTCAGACACTTTACACACTTACTAGCTGTGTGACCCTGGGCAAGTCACTTAATCCCACTTGCCTCACCAAAAAAAAAAAAAAAAAAGAAAGCCCAAATTCCTAGAGGAAGAAATGGGGTCTCCAAAGGGGATTCTTCTGGGCTGTCCCTCTCTCTGCTCCAGTCTCACTAACAGGGGTCCATGTCTACTGCTTCTCTGGGGCTGCAAGAACATTTGTCCCCTCAGGGATCCTGAGAAGCAGGGACAGAAGTGTCTGGAGGACACATTTTGCCTCTTTCCCAGTTTGGTTGCACTAAGCAATACAGAGAACAGGATGAATCTGTCAAGGACCAGGAACCAAAACTGGAGATAGAGCCCTCACAGGCAGAAGACAAAATAGGGCTCAATACTAGGGAGAGGAAAAGGAAGTAAGGCATAAAGAAGACACAAATGGGGCCAGAAGTTAGGGGTGAGGAATTAGCCCCATCCTTCAGTCACCAGTAATCTCCTCCAAGAAGCCTTCCCTTATCTCTCCAGCTCCCAGGAACCTCTCAGATCTGAGAGCCCTCACTTGGGCTTAGTAGTTGTTCATTGACCGCCTCCCCTGCTTGGGAATCCTTTTATGTGTGTGAATCCTGCCTCCTGGGCATAGGAAGCCATTCGATCGAGAGCCCGAAGGCGCTCTGAGAGATCCTCTAGGTCAGCAGCTCTTCCCCTTTTTTGTGCCATGGCCCCTCTGACAGCCTGGTGCTGATTCTCCGAATGAGCTATTAAGTGCATAGAGTAAAATACCGAGGAAGGCCAAAGAAGCAATTATATGGGAACACGGCCATCAAGATGTTTTTTCTCATCCAAGTTCAGGGACCAGCTGAGATCTATACACAGACTCCTTGGGGAAATCTCCGAACCTCAGGTAAAGAAGCTCTAAGTCTGAACTACTGACTCAGGGCCTCTTAACCTTATTGTGTCCTGGCAGTGAGTCTGCTGAATCCGATGGACTACTTCTCTCAATCACATTGTTCATTGCATAAAATCAAAGAGGGGATAGCAAAGGGAACCAAAAGTTAGTGACAATAAATGTCATGTTTTTCCTCTCCAAGTTCACAGACCCCCTAAATCTATTCATGGACCCCACAGTAAGAACCTCTGCTTTATAGTCCAACCCCTTCCCCATAGATTTGGAGATCAAGGAAGGGACTTGCTCAAGGTCACACAGCTGTGAGGGCTCAAGGCAAGTCTCCTGACACTAAGTCAAGGGCATCACTGGGCTGCTCTGGGGTGTCTTCAAGTCTTGGGCCATTATTCTCCCTACCCTCCAGGATTCCAGCCTCTTCCTCCTATCCCCAGCCGCCCCCTGAGCTAGGGCAGATAAATGGCCTGGGGATCTCTGAGGGACAGCCATCCCCGAAGCATAGGTCAGAGAGAGAGAGAGAGAGAGAGAGAGAGAGAGAGAGAGAGAGAGAGAGAGAGAGAATCCTTCCCCATGCACTCGTATCTTGAGAAGGTGAGGAGTAGCCTGTCCTCAAAAGAGGAGGGCATTGGGGGCGGGGGGGGGGGGGAGACAGGGGGTAGCAGGTCTGTCAGTTAACCTTCCCCTGGTCCCCTTTAAGAATAAGCCTCCATCTCCAGTCGCATCCCTAAGCCATGGAAACCGCCCGAATCTTGGCTCTCCAAGGTGAGCGGAAAGGGCTGGGGCCGTGCCTGGTCCTTTCGCGCCCCCGTGTGGCCAAGACGGGAAGCGGCGTCGACTCTGCTGCCCAACCAGTCTCTCCCAATATCCACAGAAGCAGTGTCTGTGTGTCTGTGGACGTCAGGAAGGCAGGCGGCCGGGGGAAGGGGTGCGGGTGCGGGGCGCAGCGAGAGAAGCTGCCCAGCCCGGGAGGGCAGCCGGACCGGAAGAAGACCAAGCGAGCTTCGGACAAGTAACGGGGCTTCAACACCCTGCCATACACTCAGCCTCTCACTGATTTCTTTATTCAACAAACATTTTTTAAATGCCTACCGTGTGCAGAGCCCTGAGTCGGCCCCGGAAGGGAGGAGATGGGGAGAAAATTCAAAGGAGAGATAATCTGGGGTCCCTGTTCTGCTGGAGCTCTCACCCCAATAGAGCTGAAGGGCATACAGAGCTCTCTGATACCCTGGTACTTATAGGAGGGGGGTATTCTATCAGGGTAGGCTCCCTGGAAGAGGTGGTGAGGAAGCTGGGTTTTAAAGGAGGAAGTTTCCACCAGGATCCTTAGCTTCCTTCAAGCCTCAGGTGAGGAGCCACCTCCTCCAGGAAGCCTTTCCTGATCCCCCACCCCCAGAGGTCAATCCTCTTTCCATCCTGACATGACTTCATATTTCATTGACTTCCCTGGGTACATGTTGCACCTCCCCAGGAGAATAAGTTCCTTGAGGGCAGGCACTGTTTCATCTTTGTGTCCCCAGTACCTTGGTCACAAATTAGAAACTTATGTTTGTTGGGTTGAATTGAGTTAAATTCTGTGTTTTCCAAAGAAATAAGAGTTTATGATTTTAAGCACCATGAGCTTTCCCAGCGACCCACCTGGAGTGGGACTTTTCTGAGGTTTATCCCATCGCTTCCTCTCTTCTTATTCAAACAAGGCACCTGATGATTATTGGTCATTCCTTCCTGTCCTCCTTGTAGAAATCAATCGGTCATAGGGTAGACAGAGCCCTGGATTTGGAGTCAAAGGGCCTGAGATCAGATCCTATCTCTCCTATCTCTCACCCATTTGACTCGAGGAAAAGCCCTTCCATTCTTGGGGCTTCTGTTTCTCAATTATAAATAAATTGAGGGAGTTGGATGACCTCAGTGGTCTCCAATGTGCAAACTGTAGACACTAGAAGACTTTGGAGTTATTGCAAGCAAATTCATCAGCAAGGAAGCACACCTTCTATAGGCTGAATAAACAATGATTTGTACATCAACATATCGCTGTTTTTCAAATGTATGCAGCTGCGGGTGTTATGAATCAAACATTCAATGAAAAGCACTGTGGAATTCATAACAGTTTTCTGTTATCATGTATTTCTTTAATCAAAGGATGCTGATGGCACAACTGCTTTCTTCTGAGATCTGTGAAGTTTGTATATGTTTAAAAGGAGCCCTCCAACATGGAAAGGTCAGGGACAAGCAGATGGAATGATCTTCAAGGTGCTTCTGAATCAAATATTCCATGACTGATATTCTACTAGGCTGTGATCAAATGGTAACCTTGGGGGCTACTAGGGCTTGGGGGGGCTGGATGCCAGTGATCTTTTGGTCACTGTGTCTGTTTTTTAAAATTTTTCTGTCTCCTCCCTCTATTTCAGACTGCCAGCTGTCACTCCTGGCTGAAGTCACTGTCTCTGCTTCTAACAGGACCACTCTCCCCTCCCTAATTTGCTATTTTCATGTTGTGGTTGTAGTAACCAATGAGCCAAGACTTTGTGAACTCATCTGAAAGAATAAAAGGTCAAGAACCTCAAGGGAAATAAGGTGGAGGGGGGCAGGAGGAGCAACAAATCTAAGAAGGAAAGAAATACTTCTCTTGTGCCTTTTGGTACCAGATATCAAACTGTCCTGCAAAGCTACAATCATCAAAATGACTTGAGACTAATTAAAAAATTGAGAGGTCTATCAGTGGAACAGATTAGGCACACTCTATACAAAAGCAAATCAAAAACTATTGGGAAAACTGGACAGCAGGGTGGCAGAAATTGGGTTTAAACTAGCACCTCACACCATACACCAAGATAAGCTACAAGTGAATTGTTTGGTTCTTCCTTTGTGTCTGACTCTTCATGACCCCACACCACACCCTTCTGTCCTCCACTATCTCTCCAAGTCTGTCTGTCCAAGCTCATGTTCATTGCTTCTCTGACACCATCTATCCATCCCATCCTCTGCTGTCCCCTTTTCTTTTTGCCTTTAATCTTCCTCCACATCAGGTCATTTACAGTGAATCTTGTCTTCTCATTATGTATCCAAAGTATTTATCCAAATGGATACATCATTGTAATCTAAAAAGTCATGTCATTAAAAATTAGAGGAATAAGGAGAACAATAACTCTCCTGCTCTGGCACCACAGGATTCACGAATCATTTTCCTTTTTATAGTTCTGGAAACTGGTAGTAGCAGGTGCATACTCCCCATTTTACAGAAAAGGAAATTGAGACTAAAGGGAATAATTTACTCATAGTCACACAAGCGTCAGAGCTGAAATTCCATCCCCAGTCTCTTATGTCCAAGACCAGGATTCTTTCCTCCATGCTACCACTCAGCCTCAGCCACATTCTGAACCTGTGAAGCTACCAAATGTCTGAGTTCCAGATAAATGAGATGTTGCAGAAGATTCAGTTCAATAAACATTTATTGAGCACCTATTATGCAGGCACTGTGCTAAGTGTTGAGGATACAAAAAGGCAAAAAAAAAAAAAAACCCAGTCCCTGCCCTCAGGGAGCTTACAATCTAAGGGGAGACATACCAAATAAACAAATATGTACAAACAAGCTTATATGCAGAATAAATTTTAAAATAATTAAAAGAGGGAAAGCACCAGAATTAAGAGGCATTGCAGAAAACTTCCTATCTATATCTCAACAAGATCTGAAGTTTCATGAATATGAAAATTCTCACCATCAAAGCAAATTCAAAGTGAAGAAGTGAGTCCCCCATCCCTGGAAATGGATCATTTTTTTCAGGGATGCTTATAGAGGATGCTGGAACTAAATCAATATTTCCCAGCCTCCCCACCTTAATAAATAATCTTCATGAGTTTTGTGACTATATGTGGGAAATATTGATCTAGTTCACATACACATTTATACATATCTCCAGGCTCTGCTGATTGCTACCAGCGTGATCTCATCACCCTCTCTGAGCCAGTTTCCTCTTCTGTAGACTGAGGAGGATGGACTTAGTGGCCTTAGAATGGCTTTCCGAAGGCTTCCTTCCTCAGTAGGACTTTCCAGAACCATCATTTGAATGGTCTCACCATTGAGGTCTAGGGAAGGGGCAGGTCAGTCACACTTTTGGCATGCTCCTCCCCCTAACACCCCACACCCCACCACACTCCCACAAAACACAGGATGTAAATGAGAAGCCTCAGCACCTTTCCTACAAGTGGGCAGGCAGTAGCAGGAGAGAGTCCTCCTAGTGGTCTGAGTTGTTGGACACAGACACAGGAGAAGCCCGATACCAACCCTAGCTGGACAGTTTTACCAGGGGCCAGCCAGAGAGGGAGCTGAGCTTCCTCCCTCCCAAGACAGGTGCTGGAGCCAGAGTAGTAACTCGGAATGTCTCCCCACCCCCTCTCTACCCCCTCCCATCCCAGGGAGCAGAAGAGGCCCTGAGCTGCCACTAATCACTAATAAGGACCCATCAGCCATGTTAAACCCCTCTTCTGCCGATCAATAGCCAAGAATGGAGAAGATTAGATGTGATCAATGAGCTGTGCATCAGAATTAAATTCAGAGTCAAGTGGTTCAAACCCTTTCCAGGTGACATTTCTGCACCACTCCTCTTCCATAATCAGAGTCGGCCTCCTAGCCTGGCATCCAAGACCCTCACAATCAGGACCCCGGACAATGACACCAGCCAGGCTTCTACACACTTACAATTTAGTCCAGCTTTTTAAACATACTCTTCCCTTCCCCTCACATTCTTCCTGCCATCTTCTCTGGCCTTTCCCATCCTTCAAGGTCCAGCTCTAGTCTGGTATCCCCCATGAAGCCTTCCCTGACTAGCCCAGCCCACAATGATTTCTCCCACCTCTGAGGCCACATGGACACCAGATATCCCTCAGATAGGGACAGAGAAACACAGGTGTAATGAGAGCAAGTGCAATGGAGAGGACATTGGGCTTAGAGTTAGAAGGGCATGGGATCCAACCCTACCAGCTGTGTGACCCTGGGCAAGTCACTTAAGTTTGCTTCAGTTTCCTCATCTGTAAAATTATCAAATTGGCTCCAAATGTCCTCTAAATCTATGATCCTGTCATCTCTGGATCACATTTGTCAGGATCCTGGAACATTCTAATCTATAGGGGAAGAAACTAAGGTCCAAAGAAGCAAAGTAATTTGTCCAAAGTCACAGAGAAAATTAATGGCAAACCTGGGCTTCCAACCTCATCCTCCAGTTTCTAAATGCAGAGCTCTTTCCAATGAACCAGGAATCCTTAGCGTTTTGTGTGGAAGGGCCCATCCCCCCCACAAAAAAATTTGGAAAATCTTGATTTTGAGAGAATTCTGAATGCTGCCAAAGCAACAACATGTGGAAAGTCAAGCACTCTGGTCAAGGCAAGGACCAGCTGCATCTTTAGGCGCAGAGAGGCGGCAGACAGCTGGGGCAGAATAAGGCATACTTCTCCATGCAGAGTCAATGAATTAATTTGTTTTGCATCATTGTACTTGTTCTTTTTTTTTTTTTTTTTTTTGGCAGGGCAATGAGGGTTAAGTGAGGAACAATAATGGGAAGGGAAGGGAAGGGAAGGGAAGGGAAGGGAAGGGAAGGGAAGGGAAGGGAAGGGAAGGGAAGGGAAGGGAAGGGAAGGGAAGGGAAGGGAAGGGAAGGGAAGGGAAGGGAAGGGAAGGGAAGGGAAGGGAAGGGAAGGGAAGGGAAGGGGAGTCTCATTCATCTAGGGGCTTCTTATAGATACGGTTCTAGGACAGGGATGTATCTCATGATGCCAGTGTCTTCTGGGCTCCCAAGTGTAGGCAGGGAAGTCCCAGCCTGGCAAAGGGCAGTGACAGGTTCCAAAATAGGGGTCAAGCCCAAATCTACTTACTTTCTGTGTGACACTGACAAGTCACTTCACTCTCATTTCCCCCTCACCTATAAAATAAAGATGTTGAACAATAAAATTCTGCCATTTAAAATTCAAAATAACTTGTCGATCCAGTGGATTGAAACGTCTGTGTCAAGGAAGGTTCTGCCAGGAAATGGCCGCTCTCTGTCATTGCTGCTTCTAACTTTCCCAGTTATGACAAGTGCCCAACTTGGAGTCCGAAGAGCTGGCCCTGCCCTTCCACCTCCATGAACTGTGTGCTGTTGGTCA
Source organism: Dromiciops gliroides (assembly GCF_019393635.1). Lineage (NCBI taxonomy): Eukaryota > Metazoa > Chordata > Mammalia > Microbiotheria > Microbiotheriidae > Dromiciops > Dromiciops gliroides. Next base: position 297,389,130 of record NC_057865.1, on the reverse strand, counting down.
ATCTCCTCCTCTCCCCAGCTCCTTGCCTCAGTTCCCTCTTCTATAAAATGAATGCATTAGACCAATGATCTCTAAGCATCTCCCAGCTCTGGATTTTGTCATTCCACATCCAAATCTCTCTCGATTATAACTAACTGAACACCTGTGCTTTGTACAGAATGGGAAATCAATCAATATTTGTCGATCTGAGGAGGTACAACAGTTAGGGCACTGGCCTGGGAGTCTGGAGACTTGATCAGGACATAAGGGAAGCTCCATCACATGAAAGGGAGCATAGCCTTGCTCTGTTTGGGCCCCAAAGGACAGAGCCAAGAGTGGTGAGGTGACATGGCAGGGGGCAGGTTTGGGCTGCCTGCGAGGGAGAAGCTCCTTCAAGACTAGAGGTGTCTAAAAGTGGAATGAGCCGCCTCACCTTGGGATGGAAAGAGCTCTCAATTTCCCTGTGGGCAGAGGCTGATGGAAGACAATGCTGATGAGAGTCAGAGCCATCAAAGCTATTCCCCATCCTCTCCCCTCTTTCCCTCTTTTCTCCTCTCCTCTTCTCTGTCTCTCCTCCCTCCCTCCTCCTTTCTCCATCTCTGTCTCTGTCTCCCCCACAACAGGTGACAAGTTCTCATAGTCCCACTTACATTATAGTTTGATGGTGGATTCCATTGTCATCCATCAGAGCCAGTTTGGATGGGGTTTTTTTATGGGCATTGTAGAGCTGGTAGTAACTGCGACTGTCCACATGACCATTCTTGGCACTTCAACTGGTAAAATTTGCCCCACATCAATATGAGAGGCCCCTAAGTCACCATCTTTCTCAACAAGGACACTTAATGTTGTCTCTTCTTGAGAGTCAGCAAGTGACATTTAAAGCTGGGTCATTACCTTGTGGTAGCACAGATGCTTTATGGCCAAGACCCAAAGATCCCCAGATCATGGCCCTAGAAGAATTGGGAGAATAGCAGGCATAGAGCTGGAGGCAACTGGGGTGTCCCCACCTCCAACACCTGGCCCCTCAGTGTATCAGCTGAGTCTGGGTGCCCATGGTGTGTGATTCGAACATATCTGTGGATATTTGAACTTTTTCATTTACAGATGAGGAGTAAAGACCACACACAAGGCAGGACAACATGGATGAAAAAAAGGAGTCATCAGTCATGATTTGGAAGAGGGTAAATCAAGGCCTCATTCAGCCTTCCTTGCTGCCACCATCAGCCTATGTTCTACCTTCAGACAAGATCCACAGAATAAGAATGTGATCAGAAGGCAGCTAGGTGACACAGTGGATAAAGCACCAGCCCTGGATTCAGGAGGACCTGAGTTCAAATCCGGCCTCAGACACTTAACACTTACTAGCTGTGTGACCCTGGGCAAGTCACTTAATCCTCATTGCCCTGCAAAAAAAAAAAAAAGAATGTGATCTAACTCCTAGCTTCTTAAACTTTGGGTCAAATAACTAAATGTGGGGGTTGCAAAATATATATGTTTTTTATATACCTATATATCCAGGGTCATATAAAAACTTCTCAGGTAAAAAGGGGTCCCAAGTAGGAAAAGTTTAAGAAACCCTGACCTAATTAACCTCCATTTCCTAGATAAGGCCCATTATTAAAATATACAGAGGGGGTGGTCATATCAAGTGACAATTTTGTTGGAGTTTTTTAAACACTAGCATGTTTGTAAGCAACAGGGAAGTAGTCAATAGGTGGGAAATGAGTGGCGATTCTGAGGCAGCTGGTGTGCAGTAGGTAGAGTGCTGGGCCTGTAATCAAGAGGAACTTAGTTCGAATCTAGCCTCAGACATTTTCTAGCTATGTGAGCCTGAGCATGTCACTTCACCCTATTGCCTCAGTTTCCTTATCTGTAAAATGAGCTGAAGAAGGAAGTGGCAAACCACTCCAGTATCTTTGCCAAGAAAACCCCAAGAGTCAGACATGACTGAACAATGACAACATTATTATTATTACCTCCAAAGGTTGTTGTGAGGATAAAATGCGATAATATCTGCAAAGTGCTTAGCACAATGCCTGGCACATAGTAGGCCCTTAATAAATATTTGTCTCCTTCTCAGTCTTGCCATGACCCACAAATGCCCCACTTAAGCCATGTTTATGAACTCTGAAATTCCCATCATCTGATCAATCTGTTGTCATTCTACCTCTTCCTCAGCACTTCCCACCTCTGCCATGGGTCCTCACAGTGAACTCCAGTCCCTCAACCTTTCAGTTCTTTCCTAGCCAACAAGCAGCGATCCTGTCCTCTCTCCTCCATCTTGACCCTTTCATGAACCGGTCCAGCTCCACACCAGTCTCTGCTCTCCAGCCCCTTGACCCTAACCAGCCAAGCTTCAGCCCCAGAAATTCCCCATCATCAGTCGCCTTCACTCCTATACAAGCGCTTCTGAAAAAAGCAGAAGGAAATCTTGAATCTGGGTTGACTGGATCCACTACTACTTCAAGGCAATCATTTTGTACACCTAATTAATTCACCATTGCAACTGTCCACAGTGGCCCTTCCAAACCTTTTTAGCCCTCCTCAAACTTCCCATGGCTCTCCTCTCACCCTCACAGCTGAGAACTTTACTGGGAAAAAACCTGTGAGTCCCTCTTCTTGCTTCTCCTCATCTCTCACCACTCAGATGCCTTCTGCCTCCCTCTCCTCCTTCACTCCTGTCTCACATGAAGAAGTGGCCTTTCTTGCAAAGGCCAACCCTTCTATTTGTTCAAATAATCCCATTCCATCTCTTCTCCTCCAGCAGATTAACCCATCTGTCATCCCCACTGAATCACTTATCTTTGATCTTTCCCTGTGGACTGCATGTTCCCCTACTGCCCATCCCCATTGGATCCATCCATTCCCCTTGGCCATCATTCCATATCTCCCCTCCCTTTTGTGTGTAAAGAATTCATTATTATTTGAGGTTTTTATGACCCCATCTTTTGACTAGAATTTTTTAAAAACCTCAGCGCACACTGTTGTAGCCATCACCATGGCGCTGGCACCTCACGTCATCACCACTTGCTGATGCCTACATGGGCCCTTCTTCCCAGCAGACCCCAGGCTGACCACACACAGCCCTCAGCCAATTGGCTGGCCACTCTGACAGTCACATGACTGCTCTCACTGGGCTTCCCCTCACTGGAGATCTTCAGAGGTTCAATGGCTACTTACTGAGATAAGGTGGGTGGGTTGGACCAGCCAACCTCTGGAATCCCCCTGAGCATTGAGATGGGATGCATGTGAAAATGATGCGCAGGGCAGTAAGATTCCCCTGGATGGGCACCTCTTGTCTGAGCTCAGAGAGCAGAGTCCACCTTCCACAGATGCATTAACACTGGGAATGGCCAGCACCACTTCACCAGGCTTTCATTCCTTTAGGGGATAAGTTTTCAAGAGAGACTCATACTTAACCATCTTTTAACAAGTATTTCTTACTCCCCTTCCCCAACCCCTGCACCCCCCAAAAAAATCCATAAAGGTTGGAACTGATTGAAAATTTGGAATTATAATGGCATAATCTATCAGCTCCCAGTCATTCCCATTAACAAGGTGGAAGAGTAGAAGGCCTCTGGGAAGGAAAGGAACACATTGATTATTTATCCTCAGCCCTATTAATGCCTAAAGCAATGAATGAAGAAATTGACTTTAAGCCATTCTACCAATAAATTATGTTGTTTTCAAGAAAGAAAAAACAATTAGGTTCTATTAAAAGTGACATATGATTTCATTATTCTCAGGAATAGTTTGTCAGAGTCAAGGGAGGAGGAAGAAAAAAATGAGTGAGTGAATGAATGAAGGCTGAAATCTGACATAGAAAGTGGGAGGAAGCAGCCCAAGATGTCCTGGAGGCAAAATATACCACCAAAGAAATGCTCCTAAATTTAGAGATGCCAAAATCTGCTCCCCACACCCATCATGGATCCTCTGGTCCCTGGACTGAGTGGAACTAAGCACTTAGTAAATGTTTTCTAGGTATGTTAATGAAAGATGAATGGATGTGTGGTTGGGTGGGTAGACAGATGGGCAGACAAGTGAGCACTAAACAAAGAGATGACTGTATGGATGCAGAATTGAGTTACTGGATGAACAATGAAAGTCAATAAATGAACAAGCGATCAGGTGAATAAATGGATAGATGGATGGATGGATAGATGGATGAACAAGTGAATGAATTAACAAATAAATGAGTGGATAGAAAGATGGATGAACAAGTGAGTGAATTAACAAATAAATGAGTGGATAGAAAGATGGATGAAAGAATAGATGGATGGGTGGATGGATAAATAAATGGTTGAGTGAATAAATGAAAGGCAATAAACTAACAAATGATTAAGTAAGCAAATGAATAGATAAATAAGATGGATAGATGAATTCACAAAGGAAGATGAAGGGGGGAAGGAAAGAAGAGGAAAAGGAAAAGATAGTAGCAAAGTTTTTGCTGGGGCGGGGTGTGACATGATGTTATGGAATCTCAGCCATCACAGTTGATTTTCTTCCGAGGTATATCAACAAACCTGGCTAGGTAAACAAGTTTGTTTAATTGTAAGAAGATTGAAAAAACTTGTAAGAAGATTGTGTCTTCTTAGAACCCTAAGTTTCAACTCAGTGAAGTGTCAAGATGTAAAGTAGGGTATTCCTTCTCCTTTGGGGGATTGTCTTCTGATGACTATCCCCACAGTTTTGAATCCACAAATCTTCCTTAGTGCCTCAGTCAGCCCAAACTCAATCACCCACCTCCCCCAGGCCCTCCTCTTGGGCATCTGGTTTGCCTAGCACATCCTCCACTATATCTCAGAACAAGTCTAATCATAGGATTTTCCAGTGAGTGGCTCCTGAGCCATCCCGAAGGGCTCAAACTTTAGCAAGGCTCAGCCAAGAGCCATGCCTATGCATCTATTGGTCATACACCATAAAGAGCAAGGCAGAGCTTCCATGCCAGGACATACAGGTAATAGTAACCCGGGTCCAGTGCTGAACAGCATGCCCAGATTGGGATTGTGTCTGCTGTGAGGGTCTGAGCCCTGGGAGGGATGCTCTCTAACTGCTAACCTTGGGTAAAAGTCATTCCCTCTTTGGGAGTCTCAGTTTTTTAATCTGAAAAACAGTGACAATACTCACACTATACCTGGACCATCATGAGGAAAAAAACTCAGTAAGCCTTAAATTCCTTCAGAAATTTGAGCTATTAATCAATTCACAAGTACTGGCTTTGTACTAGGCACCATACTGGTGTGGAGGATAGATATACAAAGAATGGAGTCCCGGGGACAGCTAGGTGGTGCAGTGGATAAAGCACCAGCCCTGGATTCAGGAGGGCCTGAGTTCAAATCCAGCCTCAGACACTTGACACTTACTAGCTGTATGACCCTGGGCAATGTTAAGGGCTAAAATTCTAGCTAGACTGTCTAAAATCTAATGACTGGTTGCCAATAAATTATAAGCTTTAGCAAGAGTTAGGATTTTAAGCATTTATTAAGGAGAATAAGAATTTGATAAAGAGAGAGAGAAAGGCCTACATTCATCTATCTATTAAAGGGAGAGCACATTTCTAGCTCCGCTCTCTACCAGAGTCCAAAGGAAAGAGAGAGAGACAGAGCACCCGGCTCCCCCTTCCTCCTCCCACCAGCAAACATCACTTCCTGACGCCAAAGAAAAGACGCATGGTCTTGCCCTCAAAGACCTTCCTTTCATGGTGGAGCTTTTCTACAATAAGTCTCCAGCAGGTGGCGTCATTCCAATCATTACAGCAAGTCACTTAACCCCCATTGCCCCACGAAAGAAAGAAAGAAAGAAAGAAAGAAAGAAAGAAAGAAAGAAAGAAAGAAAGAAAGAAAGAAAGAAAGAAAGGAGGATCCCCAACCTCTGGGCATCCTCTTGGGCTGCCCCCCAAACCTGGAATGCTCTACCTCCTCATCTCCCCTGAATGGACTACCTTCAAATTCTAGTTCAGATCCACGTTCTGCAGGAAATCTTTCCTAGTCCCCCTTAGCTCCAGTGCCTTCCTTTTATTGACTAATTCCCATTTATTCTGTCTTCATCTTGTCTGAACATAGTTGTATACATGGTGTCTCTCCCACTGGATTGTGAGCTCCTTGGGAGCCTTTCTTCATATTTCCAGTGCTTAGTTCAATGTCTGGCACAGAGTAGGTATTTAATAAAAACTTGTGGTCTGACTGACCGGCTAACCAAATCACTATATGTTGTATTTCTTTGAGTAATATGTCCCTAACATTTGACTCCAGTTTAATGAGGATTTCATGACCATCACAAAATTTGAGAGCTGGAAGGGACTGTAGAGAAGAGTCCGCATGAGCCATCCCTGGGCAGACATGTCATTTAGAACGCCCTCTGTGCAGGATCATCTAGCCTCCATTTGGCTAAGGAGAATACACAGCCCTCCAGGCAGCGCTTTCCCTGTTGGACAGCTCCCATCGTGGGGAAACCTAAATGTGCCTCTCTGCACCACAGCACACCTCCCGCCATGCTCCTAGCTCTGTTGTCTTGTCCCCCTTCTATAAATCAGCCTTTCGGTCTTCATGTCCCCTCGAGTCTTCTCCATTTCCTTCATAGTCTCCTCACCAACCAAGTCACCCTCCCTTAGATGCGCCCTGCTGGTCACTGTCTCTATTGCTCAGCATATTTTTACTTATTCTGTTAAGCATTTGCCAGTTACATCTGAATCTGGTTAGGGCGTATTGCTGCTGTGGAAGGCAGCTACAAGTCTGACACCTCCTATAGCCAGACCCCTGTCACAGTTAGGGACAGGCCAAACAGTTCTGGGTCTGGACTACAGCCATCGACGGGAGTCCCTTTCTCTCTTATCTCCGGGATGCCTTAATCTCATGTGCCCCACCCTCACCCCTCCCCTCCCCTGTGATGGAGCTGATGCTGTAGTCAAGCTAACACAGCGATCAAATTCTGCTCAAGGTTAGACTTTCCCATTTAAATAGAATTTATTTTCCGCTCAAATGTGTGGTCACACCCGAGGATGATGTAAAATAAAAACAGCCATGAATGATGGCCGGCACTGGCCCACTAACACTTCCTAAATCAGCTCTGGAGCTAATACGTCCCTCCGTGTCCGTTCCTGCCGGCCAGAGCCCCGACACAGCCCCATCTGTATTCCAGACAGCCTCGCCTCCTCTGAGCACTCATCTCCCCTCCCAGCACCAGGCTCAGATTTCAGACGCCCCTACGGGGCATCGTATCTTTGTCCGCCTCCGCTCCAGCCCCCAACCCTGAGCCGGGCTGGCTCAGGACCCTCCTTCCCAGCCCCTCCATCCACACCCACTGAACGAAGCATCAATACAAGCACCAGCTACTGGGCCTTTAGAGAAGCTCTTATCGGGGGCCCTCGGGTCACTCAACTTCCCTGAAACCTCCACTTCCTCGTCTGGGGAACTAGGAAAATAATCCTGTGTTCCGAGCTGCCCCTCGAGGACAGGGAGAGTCTGGTTTGCTTGTGGTTGTACACCCAGCACTGAGCACAGGGCCACAGGAAAGGGAAGAAGCACTGATTAAGGACCTACTGTGTACCAGGCCCTTTACAAATAGTATTTCATTTGAGCCTCACAACAGCACTGTGAGGTAGGTGCTATTATTAGCCCCATTTCACAGTTGAGTACACCAAGGCAGAAAGAGGCTAAGTGACTTGCCCAAGGTCACAGAGCTAGGAAGTGTCTGAGGCCAAATTTGAACTTGGGTCTTCCTGACTACAAGCCATCAAGATATTCTATCTACCTACCCTATGGGACTGATATGACTCCTGCAAGATAATGCACATGAAAATTCTTTACAAATATTGGCTTATCAGGGGCAGCTAGGTGGCACAGAGGATAAAGCACCAGCCCTGGAGTCAAAAGGACCTGAGTTCAAATCCAGCCTCAGATACTTGACACTTACTAGCTGTGTGACCCTAGGCAAATCACTTAACCCTCACTGCCCCACCAAAAAAATGGAAATAGCACCTGAGTTGTGATTTCAAGGAAGCTAAATTCGACAAGGCAGAGGGGAGACAGGAGTACATCCCAGGTGTGGGAACCACTTGTATACAGGTATAGGGGCAAAAAATGAGATATCTTGTGTGAGTAACAAGAAACTACCATTAAAACTTGTGGCTTCTAACTTTAAAAAATAGATAGATAGATAGATAGACAGACAGACAGACAGACAGAGATATTGGCTTATCACAAAGGGGAAACTGAGGTTCATAAGAGGGGAAAGGAACTTGCCTAGACTCACACAGTAAGTGATTGTGGTATGACTAAGATTAGAACCCAGAACTGCAGGCTCTTTTCTCCTGGTGGACAATTTAGGGTAGAAGAGGGTAAGATCTGGGTTCAAACACAAACACACATGTGCACACACACACACACACACACACACTTAGAAATTACTCTGAACAACTTTACCAAGGAGGAAAATGAAGTCCAGAGAAGCCTCAGAGCCATTCAATGAACAGGGTGCCACATTTGGAGTCAGGAAGACCTGAGTTCTAATCTCGCCATTGTCACTGTTGTTGTATCAGCTGATCTGGTTGCTGATGCCCCTATCAAAGGAAAGAAGACACAAACAGGAGTCAGCCCCATCCCAAACATAGGCTTGAAAATAGCTAGGATTAGGGGGCAGCTAGGGGGCTCAGTGGATAAAGCACCGGCCCTGGATTCAGGAGCTCCTGAGTTCAAATCCGGCCTCAGATACTTGACACTTACTAGCTGTGTGACCCTGGGCAAGTCACTTGACCCCCATTGCCCCGCAAAAATAAATAAATAAATAAAAAGAAAGAAAATAGCTAGGATTCAGAATTCTCAGATTCGAATACAAGTTTACTACTGAATTATTAGAAAAAAATTACTCTATTCCTCAGTTTCCCTAGATAAAAAGCAAATATGCTTAGGCAAAGTGCTTAAAAAAAAAGTGACTTAAACAAGTTGAGTGGGAATTAACTATTAACCCAATTCCAAGGTAATTTCATAATTTGTATGCACTTGATAATGAGCCCCAGAGTCTTCAACAGCTTTTTTAAAAATCTAAAGAGAAAATAAATTAATACATAAAGTCCTTATAAAAATATTAGGGGAAAGAAATAGCATCCAGTTTATAGACAATATTATTGCAGTATTTTCCTGTCCTGGGCTTTATAAAACCAAAAATATGTAATAAATAGATATGTCATTTTCTGTACCTGCTTATTTCTGAAATTGTGCTATTGGGTAAAAAGAATCTCGTGTTGCAAATGTGTATTTGATTGAGAGGAAATAACACACAATGGGAAATTAGCCCTGGGGTCCAAAAGACCTGGTGGGACTTGAGGCGCATGAGTCATGTGACTTTGGGGTAAGTCATTGAATGCCTCAGTAACCCAGGCAGTCTAAGACTCTGAGGTCCACTGAAGTCTGTTTGCATTGATGATTGATGGGAGCAGGGGTGTAACAAGAGTGCCCTATGCCAATAAAAAGTGTGAAGGGAAAGAGAGAGATGTTTGTTTAAAGATGTTCATGTGTGTATGTATGTTTATGTACATGCGTTTGTGTTCTTACATATACCTAGGCACGTGTGTATTTGTGTATCTATATGTGTGTTGTGTGTATATATATTTTATATATAATTGATGAGATGAATCCAAGATATCCTTAAAGCCTTAGTCTTTAAGACATTTGGGACAGCCTATATTTTAACTGTTGATTTAACATTAAAGACAAGCATCACTTAAAATCATGAAAAATTTCTGATTTGTTTTCAAAGGTAGGATTAGCTGCTTTGCTTTTAGCAGAGAGACACAGAGACAGAGACATGAAGGAACAGAGAGAGAAAGAGTAGCAGAGATACAGAGAGTAACAGGAAGACAGAGAAAGACAAAGAGAGACAGAGACATGGAGGGACAGAGAGAGAAAGAGTAGCAGAGATACAGAGAGTAACAGAAAGACAGAGAAAGACAAAGAGACACAGAGACAGAAACATGGAGGGACAGAGAGAGAAAGAGTAGCAGAGATACAGAGAGTAACAGACAGAGAAAGACAAAGAGACACAGAGACAGAGACATGGAGGGACAGAGAGAGAAAGAGTAGCAGAGATACAGAGAGTAACAGACAGAGAAAGACAAAGAGACACAGAGACAGAGACATGGAGGGACAGAGAGAGAAAGAGTAGCAGAGATGCAGAGAGTAACAGACAGAGAAAGACAAAGAGACACAGAGACAGAGACATGGAGGGACAGAGAGAGAAAGAGTAGCAGAGATACAGAGAGTAACAGAAAGAGAGAAAGACAAAGAGACACAGAGACAGAGACAGGAAGCAGACATCTAGATAACCATATCTCTGTACCTGGTTAGTTAGATTTCCCAAAATGCTCGTACCAGGCAGACTACTTTTTTTCTTTTCCTTTTTCTGTCCAAGAATGAGGCAAAATCTTAGACTGAGATTAGCAGGATTCATTGATGGAAGTAAAACAAAGAGATGTCACATGGAACAGGTCTGCCGACATCTCTGTAATGACGTCTTTTCTACATCAAGGACAGTGGTTCTACCACATTGGAACTTGAACATCTCAAGGGCAAAAGTAGTATGAGCAGAAATAGAAACATCACTGAGGAAGATGAAGTCAGAGAGTGCACAGGGTGGGGAGGAGGGGCGCAGTATGGTAGAGATCTGACCACCAAATGTATCCAGAAGAAGAACTGTGTTGGAGATAAAACCATATGAAAGATGCTCAGAGACAAATTTTCAAGCCAATTCAAAGTGGAAAAGATTCTCCAAAAGGATGGGGGAAAAGTGTGGAAGTTATTATCACAAATAAAAAGAAGCTTTGAAGAAACCAACAACTACAGTCCCATGTGCTTATGAGGATGATCCCTTATAAGGATGATCTCTGTATCCAAAACAGAGGAGTCAATATCTCCCCCCACCCCAGCACTCCTGCTTCCAAATTTCCTTGTTACCTTGTTGCCAAATCTCATCATTTCTACATCCACAACACTTCTCGTGCCTCCTTTTCTATCCATCCACAGCTGCCACCTTCATTCAATTTGTTTGAGGCAGAGAAGATCTGGAGTAAGAGGACTTTGTGGAGTGTTTGAAGGATTGTCCTAGAGAAGAGGGATGGATGAGACTCCTCTGCTCGGCCCCAAGGGAGGAAGCTTCGGAAGTGCTCGTTTGTTTCCATTATTACATCCTCCTCACCTCTCATCTGGACCATTGAAACAGGCTTTCTCCCTGGTCCCCCTGCTCCAAGTCTGTCAGTCACCGTGTCCATGCAACGTGCTCTCAGGTGTCAAAGAATAGATCTGACCGTGTGACCCCCCCATCTTGGGACCCCATCCCCACTCTGTTCAGTGAGCTCCAGCAGGAGCCAATATCAATCCCTCTAGCTGGCATTTAAAGCTCTTCCTGCCTTGCCAGTCTTGCTCTTACTCCTCCCCTCCTCACACTCTACAATTCTGCTACACCAGCCAAGGAGCATTTCCTTGAGCACACTCTCCAGTTCCCATCCCTGGCCTTTGCAGGGGCTGTTCCCCTTCCTGGAATGTTCTCCCCACTCATCCCTGCCTCCTGGCTTCTCTGGCTTTCTTCAAGACATTATGCAGACCCCTTTTCTGCTCCCCCACCCACCCCCAGATCCTAGTGTCTTCCTCTCTCAGGTTACCTTTTAGCTACTCTCTGTGTGTTTATACAAAGAGAGACAGAGAGAAGATGAAAGGTACAGAAAGTGTAGGTATATATGATAGAGATATTGCATATCTATATCTGGACAAGTCACCTCCATTACCGAGAAAGAGAGAGAGAGAGAGAGAGAGAGAGAGAGAGAGAGAGAGAGAGAGAGAGAGAGAGAGAGAGAGAGAGAGAGAGAGAGATTATCAAGGAAAACTGCCCTGATATTCTAGAACCAGAGCATCAAATAGAAATTGAAAGAATACATTCACTTCCTGAAAGAAAATGAAAACTCCCAGCAATATTACAGCCAAATTCCAGAGCTTTATATTTATATAATATATATATTTATGTATCAAACATACCTAGTTATTTGCATGTTGTCTCCCCCATTAGACTGTAAGCCACCTGAGAGCAAGGATTCCTTTTGCCTTTCTTTGTATTTTCCCTGGCACAGAGTAATCACTTAATGAGTGCTTATTGACTACCTGAAGGCATCCTTAATGGACAGGCAGGCACTTGTAGGTAATTTTCTACCCTAGACCAAATCTTCCCAATTCCAAAACTGAGAGTTGCACAAAATGCCTGACGCTACAGGATAATTGTTTCCTGACAGTTTTTTTGGACTTGGCACAGTAACAGTCAGGAGCTCAAAGAATCACAGGCTTTTGGAGCCAAGAGAGACCTCAGAGCTTATCCACTGCAGCCTGTACTTGAACCAAAAACATGCCCCACAAATGATCTTCCATCCTGCACTTGAAAGAGGATGCTACTGTATCCTGAGCTCACCCATCTCATTCTTGGATAGCTTGAATTCTTTCCTTGAACAGAAAGTGTCAGCTCCGCCAGCCTTCCTCTGTCCTACACCCTCCCCACACCCCCTGCCAAGTTGGTCCTAGTTTTGACCCCCAGGACCAAGAAGGGCAAGTCTCATTCCTCGTCTCTGTGACAGCCCTTCAAATACCTAAGGCAAATGTCATGTCCTCCACCCCCCAGCCCCTAAATCTTCTCTACTCTAGGTTAAATAAAGATACCAATCGTAGGACCTCATCAGTACTTAATGCCTCAGTGACACTTCCTTCTAATGAGGCCAAAGACGATTCTCATCCTGTGTGGTTCAGGTCCATGTAAAATCAACTCAATTCCATGTTTATTATGTGCCTACTGGATACAAAGCCCTGCTCTAGGCTGTGGACAAATGAAACTGAGAATGAAGAAATCCCTCCAGGACCTTATATCATACTTGAGGTCAGGGGAGGGCAGGGGGAGCCCCAAGGGGACAATGTGTGAACAGCTAAGTCAATGAAATAATGACAAGAGAAATAAATCTAGTAACATCCCAATATGGGTTTCACCTCACGCTCTGTGGATCACGCTCCTGTCTTGCCTAGATGCAACATCTTGGCCTGTGACAGAGAAAGGACAAGTGAGGCAAAGGCCTTATTCCACTCCGGGCTTTCCTAACTCCTCAGACCTCTTCTACCACACCACCAAAGGCTCCTCACCCTGCAAATTCACTTCAGCCCTGGACTCCACCCCTCGGGTCCCTTCCTCGGATTGACTGGTTCTGCCCAGAATGTTCAAGGACAGTGCCCAGGTCAGCCATGTCTTCAGTCCACTCTGGGCTCCACTCCTGAATCTGGACTTTCTCTGCCATGGCCCTGCATGGGCAGCCTCTCCTCCCCCCACCTTTCTTCAGCTTCCTTTTATGTGCTGTCTTCCCCAATCAGAATGTAAGCTCCTTGAGGGCAAGGATCGTCTTTCTTTCTCCTTGTCTTTGTATTCCAGCACTCAGCACACTGCCTGGCACACAATAAGCACTTAATAAATGCCCGCTGACTGCATTTGACTTGCTACAATGCCCAGCTGGCTTCAGAGTCCACAGACTGCTGAGGGGAGAGGACCAGGACACTTAAGCATCCTCCTCCGACACGCTGAATATTCTCATTGCTACCACAAAGTGCTCTGAGGGGCAGTGATACTCTATCCATCGGTCACAGAGCTCAAATATACTCGGAGTGTTCTTGTGCTGTCATAAATGGTGAATATGAGGAAGTCAGAAAAGTACAGGATGACGTGTATAAACCGATGCAGAGGGAAGTGAGCAGAACAAGGAGAACCTCACGCAGAATGACCACAATGAGGTCAAAAGAAAGAACAAAGACTGGACGCTGCGTAATTATCATAACCAGGCAGGCAACTTCCCATCCCTCTTTGCAGAAGCAGGAAGTGGGGGTATGTGTATGGAATGCTGCGTACACTGACAGACCGAATCTAAACGTAGGGTTTTTTATTGAAATAATCTTCCCTTTCTTTATAAATATGAATTAGAAAAGGTGACTTATTTGGGGAAAGGAATGAGAACATATTAAAATAGGAATGTATTTTAATGAATGCGATATAAAAACAAAAGGCATTAACAAAATTAAGATTTTTCTAAGTACTCCAGGGTTTAAAATGAGGAAGAGCTCATTTTTTGATTAGTAAAACTAGGGAAGGTGTCATGCAAGAAGTGGCATCTAGGGGGCAACTAGGTGGCGCAGCGGATAAAGCACCGACCCTGGATTCAGGAGGACCTGAGTTCAAATCTAGCCTCAGACACTTGACACTTACCAGCTGTGTCACCCTGGGCAAGTCACTTAACCCTCATTGCCCTGGGGAAAAAAAAAAGAAGTGGCATCTAGGGCAGGCCCTGACAAGTATACTTATCCTCATCTATGTGAATCATCCACTTGGTTTTCTCAGTTCATGCTTTGAGTTAGTTTTCTATTTTTCTCTGAAGAAGTGGCCACTGTCCAGAGGTTATTCTCACCACTGCCCACACACTCTGGACTTAAAGAGTTCTCCCAGAAGCAACTATTAAGATGAGCAGTGTTGTTGGGGCAGCTAGATGGCTCAGTGGATAAGCACCGGCCCTGGATTCAGGAGTACCTGAGTTCAAATCCAGCCTCAGACACTTACTAGCTGTGTGACCCTGGGCAAGTCACTTAACCCCAATTGCCTCACCAAAAAAAAAAAAAAAAAAAAGATGAGCAGTGTCCCTAACCTTCCTCTAAGTAACAGACCAAACTGGGGCATGACAGTGTAATAAGAGAATTATAGTACTGCCGCTACTTGTTTGAAACAAATCATATCATTGAAAAGAGCTTGCAGTTCAGGTAATTAATTGGTTCGTGAAAGATCAATTTCTGGCTCAGTTTGATTGCCCCTATATACTTAAGCTGAGCCATCAACTATATAGCACTGGTGCTATCTGGTTAGCTCTTGCACTGTTTGTGAAATTACAGCTGGAGATCACAGCTTTCGCATCAGTGTTTTCTGATCAGTTGACTATTTTACTTGATGTAGATCTTCCCTCTTTTGCTATTGGTTCTATGTTGTCAATCTTTCCCTTCCCCTTCAACTTCTGTAAAACTCTAACATCCTGCCCGTGTACCTAGAGACCATTCAGAATTGCTGAAAATGTAATTCAGGGCCCATTGGTTTTTGTATACCTTGGGACTGTGCTTCAAGAATATAATAAACCAATTATTAAAATGTCCCTGTGTGTTAAAAAGTATGATTGGCAACAGTACCTATCAACAACTAATCATAGGACAATTTTTACGTCAGCAAGAACGAGATTTCTGGCTATTTAGGAGACCAAGGAGAGAAAAATAGAAATTCTCACAGATGAAGTAAGGATCCTTTTAAAGGGAAATTTTTAAATGAAGATTAACAGTCTGTGGGTACAGACAAAATTTACTTGGGAAAAAAAAGCTTCTCTGAATATTTATACTCCTGCTCTAAAAGGGCCCCACTCGGGAGTCCAAATTCAAAAATAATGAAAATCTATGGATCCTTTCAAGGACAATGGATTAGGACAGCTGGAGACTGGGAAGGAGGAAAAGAGGGTTTTCAGAAGAGGCTCTTTATAAAGAGAAGCTCAGACTGATTCCAGTGTCAGGAACAAACTGAGCCTGGACTTCAGACCCAGGCTAGAATTCAGTGGAAATGCACGGAAAAAAGCAGCTCCTAGAGAGTTTAATTTCCCATAACCTTCATTGAGCACTTATCCCCAGTCATGTGAAATGATGAAGAAGGTGGTTTCAGAGGAAGTGAGGAAAATTTCCTGAACTGATACAGAAGGAAGTGACAGAACCAGGAAGACAGTTTATACAATGAAGTACAACCCTATCAAAAGAGACCGTCTGCAAGGCTTGAGAACTCCAATCAATGACACAAAGAACCACATTTCCAAAGGAAATGTTGAGGAAGCTTGTGATTGAAGTGCCAGACTCAGGGGACAGGGAGAGTTACAATTTCTTGGATGTGGGCAACGTGGGAGTTTGGTCTGCTTCGCTATCTGTATTTGTTATAAGGGTTTTGATTGATTTTTGTTCAATCAAAATTTCAGTTCAAATTTAATATCAAAGTTTATGCCTGACACCTTTTGCTGTCTGAATGAGAAGAGTGTCCAGCAGCCCACCTTGCCTGTCCCCCAGGATCATGGAGTCATGGACAGATGGGGCAGCTCCCTTTCAGCATTTCCCTTGGTTTTGTTTTTGGTTTGGTTTGGTTTTTTGTGCAGCAATTGGGGTTAAGTGACTTGCCCAGGATCACACAGCTAGTGTCAAGTGTCTAAGACTGGATTTGAACTCAAGTCCTCCTGACTCCAGGGCCAGTGCCACTGTGCCACCTAGCTGCCCCCACCTTGGTTTTGAAACGTGGTTCCCAGTGAGTCATGGAGGGTGGGTTGAGGGAGGCAGGTTTTTGTGCTTGAAAGCGGCTGGATCCTCTGAGGGCATATTTCCAGAAATGCTGGCAATGGGAAGTTGCATCAGCCTTGGAGTGGAGCTGAAAAACAGCCTGACAGAGGGGTGTTGGACTCCTGGGGGCATTGTACAAGACACGGCTTCACTCCCCTCTTCTGGGGTGTTCCCATGGGCCATGAGGCAGCTGCAGCCTGAGCTGGCTTTCTGCCAGCCTTTTTTCCCCTAAGTCTCTCCCATTTGGGGGCAAAATCATTTCTTAACTTTGGCTTCCAGTGGCTAGAAGGTCCCTGGTATCTTGTCCCCCAACAGATCTGGGGTATAGCAGGCTCCATAGTAGCTGGCCAGGGTCAGAGGTTCTCTCTCCTCTAGCGAGACATGCGGGGGGGGGGGGTAGATTCATAAAGCACAAATTAACTAAGTGGAGGTGAGGGTCTGGTTCTGGAGACGACAGAAGACCAGACTGTGGATCCCAGCACCATCTTAGGCAAACCCTTTCTCCACCTGGACCTTCAGTCTTTTCATCTAAGGAGAATGGTCTCTCAAGCCTCTTCCAGATTCAGCTCCTGATACAGAAGCCGGTTTGTGATGTGGAACAGCCCAGGGGGAAAAGCGATGTTTACAGCTGAGGAAACTGAGGCCAAAGCATTCTAGGCCTCATCGTCCTTACCTGCAAAGGGTCCCTTCGAACCCCAAAGTCAACAGTCAATAAACACTGACTAAGCACCTACTATGTGTGAAGCTCTGGACATACAAACACAAAAACATGAGAGACAGTCCCTGCCCTAAAGGAGCTTTCAATCAAATGAGGTCTACAAGAGGAAGGGAAAAGGGGGAGGAGGCATGATGGAGAAAGTCAAAGGGTGCAGAGTCAGGTGACAAATGAATATTTAGCTGGCCTGTGCCCCCACCTTAAATGGAGTTCTGACTGAGGACAGGGAGAAAACCAACAGCCATGGCTCTGGACTCTCATTCAGGGCCCTGCCCACTGCACTACACAATCTCTCCTGCCTACTAACAGAGACAATACTTGGAAAACAGAATCACCTCCTATTATGAAAATAAAACTGGCCAGGCTTTATTGATCCTCAGGAATGTTTTTAAAAATGAGTGGGGGGGGGGGCGGCAGCTAGGTGGCACAGTGGATAGAGCACTGGCCCTGGATTCAGGAGGACCTGAGTTCAAATCCGGCCTCAGACACTTGACACTTAGTAGCTATGTGACCCTGGGCAAGTCACTTAACTCCAATTGCCTCACTTTAGAAAAAAAAAAATGAGTGTAAGGGGCAGCTAGGTGGCGCAGTGGATAAAGCACTGGCCCTGGATTCAGGAGGACCTGAGTTCAAACCCGGCCTCAGACACTTGACACTTACTAGCTGTGTGACCTTGGGCAAGTCACTTAACCCTCATTGCCCCACCCAAAAAAAAAGGAGTATAAGGGGCAGCTAGATGGCGCAGTGGATAGAGCATTGGCCCTGGATTCAGGAAGAACTGAGTTCAAATCCAGCCTCAGACACTTGACACTTACTAGCTATGTGACCCTGGGCAAGTCACTTAAGCCTCAATGCCCTGCAAAAACAAAATATGAAAAAAAAAATTTTTTTTAATTTTTAAAAAGTGTCAATGTGGCTGAGGCCAATGGAGTCGGAGAGACCAGCTCTTCATTATCCTCAGGGGTAACCACTGTGCCCCTGCTCAGTATGCATGGGAAATTATCTGGGAAGGCCTGCAAGTAGGAGAGCAGCCTCTGCCCGCCTCGCTCTGACGGTGGCCTGGGGAGGGTGCTGCTTTTGCATTTTGGTGGCTGCAATCAGCACCCCAGAACCTCTGAACTGAAAGCAACCTATGGAACAGCCCTGACACCGGACACTGACGGTGGCCATCTAGTACCTAAGCTAAAGCCCCTTTGGTGATGGGGAGCTCACTCCCCACTGAGGCAGCCCAATCCGCCACTGGACAGATCTGCCATTGCTGAAGTCCCAAAGTCGCCCGTCAGCACCCCCGCACATCCCCTTCTGCCCTCTGAGGCCAAGCGATGAGGCTGACCCTCCTCTCAATGCCTGAAGGCTGTGGTGCCTTTGAAAATATCAGACGGCCGGCAAACAGGGGTCAGGAAAGGCCAAGTCACTGGCAGACACTGGCAGAGGCTGGAGGGCAAATGAACCCAGTGGGAAAGGGGCTTTCCTATTGTTAAGACCAGCCCGGGTCGGGCTCTGAGGCCCAGCGTCTGCAAAGGAGTTAAATTAGGCAACTGAGAAGAAAGCACCCCGCCCCCCACTGATCAGCTGAAGTATTCTCCTCAAAGAAGCACCAACCGCGGACTTTGGAGAGTCGGACCATTAGCCAACAGTTGGCAGAAGCCACACCCGCCCTCCAAAGCATCCGGGGTCAGGACAGAGCACCCCATGCCAGCCCGACTGCCGCGTTCCCTGCTGCCTGGAATGATGCCCTGACAGATGGGCACCCGGGGACGAGAGAAAGCATCAAGCAAACCGAGGAGGTTTCGAAGGCCGGATGTTTGGAGGACCCAAATGAAGGCATGCCCCTGAGCCCAGGTCTTCTGCCTCAGCCCCCAGCCCCGCCTTGTTCCTGTTCTCTTCCCGGGCCACCATCCGCCCCCCACCCCCCCAGCACCTCTCAGTGTCTTGTGCCCACCCAGACCTTCCCATCCTTCAAGGTCCAGCTCTTCTCTGACTCCTCCAACACCTGCTAGCACTAGCCCTCCCTGCCCTTGCGGTAGCTCTGCTTAGCCTGTCTTAGCCTGATATTTCCCTTCCTTTCCCACGTGAACAAGCTCTCTCAGCCTTTGGGGTCCCTGAGGGCAGGCAGAGGCTGCTCCTCCTCAGGCTCCCACATCCTTTAGCCACAGGCTGGTCCAGACGAGACGCTGAATTTGATTTTTAAACAAGAACTTGAGAAGGGTGAGAACAGGCTCCTCGTTCTGAACCAAACGGCTTTGATGAACTCCCGGGGGCCAATTCAGGGCTTCCAAACATCCAGCCAGCAGCGGCCTCCGGTGACGGCCAAGTCAGACGTCCATTCGTCAAAGCGGACGACCTTGGACGTCCCTTCTAAGGCTGAGCTTCTGTGGTGCGGGGTCACCAACTGGCAGAGATTTTACAGTCGAATTCATTTCAAATAAACCCTGGTGACTGGGCCGGCTGGTGGTGAGCAGCTCCTCATCCCAACACCGCCATCTGGTGGCCAGACCTCTCCTCACTGACCCTTACCCAGATAAGACTCTCAGAGACCCGCCCACCCAACCCACCCTCCAGAGAAAAAGAAATGATTCACTTGCCCTAGGAATGCCTGCTCCTGTCCAGCCCTCGGAGGGCATCTGGTCTAAGTCTTGCCTAACCAGGAGTTCCCCCCCCACACACACTATTCCTCAGGATGGTCCTCAGTCTTATGACCTTGAGTGATGGAGAACTCACTACCTGTCTGATCTCCTCTGACTCTTCCAGCCTTAGTGGATGGATGAATGAGTGAGTGAGCATTTATGAAGCACACACTATACACAAAGCACTATGCTAATTACTGGGGACAATGTCATTGCCCTTGATCAGTCACAGTTAGGGCTGGGGGAAGGGAATTAGCACCTACCATGTGCCAGGCACTGTACTTGGTGCCGTACAATTCTATCTCGTTTTATCCTCATAGCCGCCCTAGGAGATGAGTGCTATTATTATCCCATTTTATAGCTGAAGAAACCAAGGCACACAGACTTAAGTGATTTGTCCAGAATGACCCAGCTAAGTGTGAGGCTGAATTTGAACTTGGATCTTCCTCACTCCAGACCCCGTGTATCAGCTTTATCTTCCCCACAGACAATGACTCTTGTACAGGCTACACATCTGGGGCAATCTCTGCAGCAGAAAACAATCCTGTTCCTTGATCTCCCCTCATTATTTTGCTTTGCTAGAGAGTGCAGCACAGTGGACAGCGAACCAGCAAGACCCAGGTTCAAGTCCCACTCTGGCTCTGGAAGTGTGGCCAAGTCATTGCCTCTCTGCACTCTGGGCCAGATGTGGCCGAGACTAAGGCTTCTGACACTCCAGCTGAACCAAGCCAAGCAGTCCTTGGAAAATACTTAACAAAACAAGTACAACAAAACATCTAAGTGGCTTTTGAAGTCACCAGGTTGCACCCCTCCCACACAGAAGCCAAGAAGAATGGTCCCTAGGTGGCTTGGTCCCCACTCACCTTTGCCCCACAAGACTGAAACCTGTCACCTTCTGCCTCCTTCTGAAGACCCCTCCCCAAAACACCATTACTGATTTCCCCCCATCTCACTCTTGGCCAGCCCTGTGCAGCAGAATTAAAAGCCCAGACCTAAATTACAAGAAAGCTTAATCTTGATTAGCAAAAGGAAGACCGCCTTGTCAGCAAGCAGACATGGTCCCGCATCGGGCAGTGAGCTCCCTGTCACTCAAGCCACATGAGTGTGTGGGAGTGTGTGCACATGCTTCTGTCTGCACCCCAAAGGCGCTTCCCTTCCGGATGCGGGCTCAGGCGCCGTCTAGACGGGCCCCCTCTTCTTGGCTCACCGGCTTGGCCCCGTCCCAGCCACTGCCCCCATCTCTTTAGCACGTGCTGGCACTTGTCCATGCCAGGTGGGAAAGTCTCAGCTTTGGAGTCATTGGCTGCACCAGCTGCAAAGGCTCCCAGCCCCCACCTGGTGTCTCCAACAGCTGGAAGGGATGCACTTCAAAATCCTGGAGGCCGGGGAACCCCCCATGCACCCCCGACATTTGCCCCAAGAACAAGGAAGAAGGAGCCAGGGGTCTACCGGGCCCAAGTCAGGGGAGGGATGGCCGAGCATCCCAACAGATGTCCCCGGGATGGGCCAGGCGGACAAGGAAGAGCCAGATGTTGGCATTTCTTGCCTGGTGCAGTGCTCCCTCTAGTGTCCACATCAAGAAAACACAAGCAACAGTAAATTCTGAAAAATAGGCCTAAGGACACACCTGCACAAGAGATTGGGGTAAAAGAAGAATTCCTGCTCTTTTTAAGCAATGTGATTTAAATAAACACCCCTGGGGAGGGGGGGGGGTTCTCCTTTGGGGGTCTCAGTGCTCTGAGAACAGAGCATGGAGTCCAAATCCCCTGTCTCAGGGGCTTCCTCCCCATGACACTGGGCCAGTCACCTGTAAAAGGAGCACCGACCTTGCAGGCTTGTCGTGAGGCTAAGATCAAGTACCATCCAAGCGTGAGCCATTCGTGTAGTTGTTCCAGCTTTATGACCCCATATGGGGTCTTTCCTCCTCAGCTCATTTCACAGGTGAGGGAACTGAGGCAGGCAGGGTAAAGTGACTCACCCAGGGTCACGCAGCTAGCAAGGGTCTGAGGCTGGATTGGGACCCCCATATGCCCTCCGGGACCATACAACACCCCAGGGGTACACGAATCCCAAAAAAGGGCCACCAGGAAAGCCAAGTGGCCTATGGGAACCTACTTTTTAAAGGGAGGGAGGGTCATCCAGGAAGACTCCAACACTGACCTTTTAAGAAACAATTAGTGGGGGCAGCTAGGTGGCGCAGTGGATAGAGCACCGGCCCTGGAGTCAGGAGGACCTGAGTTCCAATCCGACCTCAGACACTTAACACTTACTAGCTGTGTGACCCTGGGCAAGTCACAACTCCAACTGCCTCACCAAAAACAAAACAAAACAAAAAACAATTAGTAACAATAGAAGGAGGAGGAGCTGCTATTTCATAGGCAATAGAAACTCCAAAGTGAGGAATTTCCTTTCACTAGTGCACGTGGGCACCTCCTCCACAGTCTTAGGAGTTATGCCTTGTGCCAGGTCACACAGCAAGGGGTTCGGAGCACTTGAACTCAGGTCTTCCTGGCTCTACCCATTACACCACCTTGCACAATAAGAAATCTAGATGGCCTTGAAGGTTTGTCACCCCCAAGAGAATGGTGCTTTTTATGTGCACATTAACTCTAAACCTAACTTGACAAGCAGAGATCAGTTCATTCTTTGTACTCCTAACACCAGGCCCGGCACAGTGACCCTGGGCAAGTCACTTAACCCGTATGGTCACATAAAACAACAACAAAAAAAGGTGGTTTGACTGGGGCTGCCAAGGACAGAAGACTGCATCAACAGCAGCTAGCTGGGGTTTTAACCTTAAAGGCTGGACGAGCTTATCCCTCGCCACCCTTTCTCCTGAGCAAAAGCATTCCTGACATCTCTACTGACCCTGGGGGTTCAGGATTGGTTTGTCCCCCCAGCTAGCTGGGACTCACCTGATGGCAATGGCTGCAGCCAGGAAGGGGGTGGGGGGTGACAGCGGCAGAGGACTGGGGTCTGGGTCTAATATTCCGCCTTCATGAGATGAGGCTCCTGAGGGGCCAAAGAGGAAAGAAGAGAGCCTTGTGGCCGGCAGGAAGGACCCCAGGGGGGATCTGTTTCTGCCTTTCTGTGTATCTCCAGGGGCATACAGTAGTCACTTCATAAGTGCTTATGGACTCAGGACTCTACAGCTCAGCACTTCCTTCTATAAAAACCAAACAAATGGAGAAAGAGTGCACAATGGGGGTGCCGCTGGAGAGCAGCAAGGGGCAGGAGTCAGGGGGCCTGCTGTGCCATAGCCTGTTACCCTGTACTATGTCCCTTCCCCTCTCAAGGCCAATCTCGGCTACAAAAACCAGGCAACTGGACAAAATGTTGGCTTTCCAAATCCATGGCTGGCAAGACAAAACAACTGGTGAGGTAGGAGTCCCTCCTCCGCCGCCACATGCTCCCACCACACCCTGATCCAGGGGTGCAAGCGGCAGAGACTGGATAGGCTGACTTTAGGGGGTGGGGTGGGCTGCCTCTGGATATCTTCTTGCCCACTTATGCAGGATGATGGGATGCCTTAAGATGTGGCCGCCAAGGTCTCTCTCAGGCATGACACTACTCTTGCATTGTCGACTGGCCTCCATTTGTCTCCTCTAACTCCCTCTCCTCTGACCCCATCGCCATGCCACCCTAGATCAGGTGCCCACCCCAGTCAAGCAGCAGCCACGGGCAGCTACAGGGATTTAGCTATTGCACCGAACAGAGCTGGGCTTGGAGCCAAAAACCTGAGTTCAAATCCAGCCTCAGGCACGTGCAACTGTATGACACTGTAGGCAAGTCACTAACACGCTGCCTGTTCCCTCAGCTCTTCAGTGGGGATGACAGCAGGATCAATTCTCCCAAGGTGGTTGTGAAACACTTAGCACAGTGCCTGGCACTTTTCCCCCTCCCTAATTGACGTCCCTGCTTCGAGTCCCTCTCCACTACCCAATGATGCATCCTCGGCACTGATGCCAATGGAAAATATTCCTAAAATGCAGATTTCACCAGGTCACTCTCCTGCTCCAACAACTTCAGCAGCTCCCCAGTACCACTAGGATAAACTACCACCTGGTCAGCCTGGCTCTGAAAGCTGGCTCCAAACCACCTTCCACAAGGCACTTCTACATCTCAGCCAAACGGCCCACACGTGGCTCCCGGCAATCACCTGTTTCCCCAAGGCTCAGCTCAAGTGTTCCTTCCCGGGAGGCATCTCTGGGTGCTCTACTTCCTCACCCCCAAGTGCCCGGTGCAGAGAAGGGGCTGGGCAGATGCCGGACCTGAAGAGTGGAGTGATGCGGGCAGTCACAACCCACCCACGCCCAGAACGGCCCAGGCCCAGCGGAGAAGGGGGAGAACGTGAGCTGACCCCACGCAGCAGCTGCTTGGTGGGCAAGACATCTGCCAAAGGGAAGACAAGGAAGAGTCAATAATGGTTTTTATTTTCAAAGCTTCTAAGGGGGTATTACAAACAATGGAGAATTTAAAAAAGAAACATCAAAAGCTATTTTAGAAGTAACTGAATGACCCTTTAAAATAAAAATCTGAGATTAAACAATGACAAATGCTAACCGATCAAATCTTTTGAAGATGAAAAACATGAGCTTTGCCTCCTTTGCTAACCCATTATCGGCAGCTGGGCGCCGATGGTCTTCGCAGGTGTCGGTGGAAGGCGGCGGTGGACGGGACAGCCGACAGCCGTGCAGCGACACGGGCCGAGGAGGCTATTCCTCGCCGCACAAGAGCCACAACAGGGCCATGCTCCCACGGGCAGACACAACATCATCCTTCCCACTGCTACCTACTCAGCATTTCAGTGAACGTAAGAATAAAGTGGCGACAACAATCCAAATCCTGACTTTATTTTTTAATATAAAAAATGCAGTTCCGGAAACCCCCCCTCCTCTTGCCCTAACATAATGCTTTACCTCTTAAAAATAAAAATAAAGTCCTAATTCTATATACATCACATGTACCATACAAAAAGGTATCCAAAGTTTCTATTGCTACCAAAGGGTTCTAAAGAAAAACGCGTTACAGAAACCCCCTCGTTGTAAACAAAAGATTACAAGGTACAAAACCCAATTCCACACAAGCCACCGGGTGCTTTTCGACAACAATTGTGATACAAGTTTCTCCCATAGCGAGTTGAACGCTCATGTGCCTGTATAAAAATGCATATCAATAGACTTTTTCAAATTTATTTTTCATTATAAAGCAAATTAATACTTTCTACAATAAATAAATCACAGGGAGGCACACCTAGGAAAAAAATGACGTCACTGGGAGATGGATGGGAGGAGATTCTGAAAGGAGCTAGATGAGAAAAAGATCGGGGGAAACCAGCGGGCTCAGAGCCACCAGAAAGCAAAGCACGGCAAAGAAGCCGGGGCTCCCGGAGCCGTCTGGGCAGCAATGGAGTGTTTTTGGTGATTTGCAAGTGATGTACATAGCATAAATTTACTCTCCACCTCTTTCCACAGAGGACCCTTCAAAATAAGGTCCTTTTCTTAAAATACACTTTTTTGTCATTGTAAATTTACATCAGTCTTATTAAATAAGTGGTACTCTGTGCAAAGAGGATGATTTACAAAAATTATTAAAACATTCAAAAGTCTTTAAAAAAAAGCCACAGACCCAGGAAAGAAGCAAAGCAGCACCGTATTGTAGGCCAGAGGATCGAAGCCGCCAGACGCCTGGGATGTCACCGGATCTTGGGTTTAATGGGGCCGCAAAGTGGTGCTCAGGTACCCAGATTCAGGTAGAAACCATGGAAGTAAAACCACCCCCACCCCCCAGCTGGGGACAAAGAAAAAAAGAAGGAACTTCTACTATAAACCAGAATAAGTTAAGTTCTCAACAATATACACCTATATACAGAGGTTGGGGACACTATGGACAAAGACACTTGGAGCAGGGTTGTCAAGGCTCCTCCCGGCAGCAACGCAATGATACAATCATTAATCAACGGGACAATGGCGAGGGGAGAGCACGCTCAGTGACGCGCAGCACTCGGCCACTGAATCCATCAATGATTCCGGAGCTAGATCTTCAGGACATTCCTTGGGAAGAAGAGAGTCCCAGCCCCCTGAGGCCTGCTCGGGGTCTCGGCTGTGCCGGGCGCCTAGTCAATGTCGCTGAAGTCACTGACCGGATCGCCGTGGACGCGGCTCAGGTGGTTAGTGGCACGGTCAAAGGCGATCCTCACAGCTTTGCGGATGCTAGAGTTCCGGCCCTCCATCATTTTCAACTTGTCTATCGTCTCATCGATTCCAAGGGGGACCATTTTGGATTTCGGGAGCCACTGCCTTTAAAAAAGGAGGAGGAGGAGTCAGGGGCAGGGAACCCACCCAACTAAAGGGGGGCTCCCATGGGCCACTGCACACCAAGTGCACAGAGGGGGCTTCCTGGCCAAGTACCAGGCCTGCCACAGGAAGGCCTCAGTCTTCTGCATTCAAACCACTCACAAATTTGAAAATTCTTTCAAATTCTATTTTCCTGATGAATGAACTTTAACCTTGGTTTCTCGTAGGGTGTCATTCCACAACACCCTCACCTCACCCCACCCCCAACTCTGGCCAAACAAATACATTTCTTTAAACAAAGCTACTCCCCAACAGCACTTCATTAGTGCCTACCCCACCCCCAGGAATAAAACGCTTCTCTCCAGGCCTACCACACAGCGTCCCGGCCATGGCCTGGGAGCTGTCTCCCCATCATCAGGCCTCGACGCCCTCGCCCTTGGCAGGGGTGCTGAAAAGACTCCGAGATTCCACTCCATGGTCTCAAGGACCCTGTACCAGACAGAGCAGCCTCTTTTATCCTCCATGTCCACGTGACATTTCAAAGGGCAAACTCACCAACTCCTTTTATTGTCAAAAAACAACACTAAGAAGAGCTTCTCATCGGCCTTGGTCTGCATCTGCTCTCCGACCTTGAGCACATCCAGGGGCGGGGCTGGGATGGTGACGCCGTTGTGATGGCCGGCCACACGGGGCATCTGGGGGTCAATTATCTAGAGGGAGGAAGAGGAGAGAGCAATGAGAGGGTGAAGCTCGGCCCCACCTTCCCCATGGGGGGGGCCTGGCTATGGAGGATTGGGGGATGGGGACAGAGTGACAGGGGTGAAGAACAAGAGGCATCAAAAGAGAGAAGGTAAGAAAGAAAAGCAACCCGACGGTCCTCATGTGCGTCCCCAGCCGTTGTCGCCTGCCTTCAAGACCATGAGAACCTCCCTGACCAAGGGCCTGTCTTTGCCCAGCCCGCCAAGCGGCACCATTAACTCCGAGGTTCTTTGCCCCGCCCAGGCCCCTGGATGCAGGCCTTTCTCAGAACTCGCCTGGATGCCTGTGGCAGCCAAGAGCAGCTCGGCTCCAGGGGCTCCCTACTCTGGCCAGGAGCCACAATGGAGCCCCGTGAGGCTTCGGAAGCCCCACGACCGTTACTGGCTTCTCATTGCCACCCGGTTCCCCGCTGCCTTCAGAATGGAAGCCACCCAGGAATTGCTGCTTTCTCTTTCCATCTCTAATGCCCATGGGCAGAGTGTCTGGCACACAGTTAAGTACTTAATAAATACATGACTGTTCTACACATGCCTGTTCTTCAGCACCAAAACCAAGTGGTTTCTTTTGGTGACATTCTCTCAGCCATTTCCAACCTTTACTATGAATTCTCAAAGAGCCCACAGGCGGGGAAGCCAAGACCCCAGCACCGCCCCTCCCCAATGACGTTGGTAGACCCGGCCTGGGCACTCTCAGCAGGGGCCCAGTGCTCATTCCTGGGAGGGGAAAGCAGAGACCCCACTTACCAGGGCGGGGTAGGAGGGGTACCCGCTGCACTTGGCCCACACCACCTTCAGAGGCTCCAGGACAGAAGCCGCCGCGTCAGTTGAAATCCACATGCTGTTCTGGCCGACTTCTGAGAAGGGACAAGAAAAGCGACGACAATGTCACGAGCAGAGCCCCAGGTGAGCGGCGGCCCCAACCACCACATCCCAGAAGGCTCCCTGGGCCAGCTCAGGCATCAGGAGATGCCCAGGGCCCTCCACACCCCCGCAGGGCATCTTAGCAGCAAGGGGGCCAAGAGCCCCTTCTCTGATCTGAACACAACTGTCCCTGAGCAGCTAGGAAAACCAACACCAGACCCAAATTGGGAGCCAGCACAGAGGCTGCAGCGCGGTGTTCTTTCTGGGGGCTCCCCACGTGGGTACACTGAGGGCCACTGAGTAACACACCAGGCCCAGCATGCCCCCCCCCCCGCCCCACTGCCCATAAGCCTGCCCCTGGCTCTGCTCCAGAGCCTGATTGCAGTCACACACGTGCGTACAAACATGCATGTGCGCGCGCGCACACACACACACACACACACACACACTGTCTCTGTCTCTCTCACCCTATAAGGGTGCTGGGACCCCACAAGAGAAGAGATAGGAAGAGCCAGCTCCACTGGCTTTCACTAAGCTGCCCCCAGCCTCCTGTAGTCCCTGCACTGCTGCCAGCTCCCTTCAGTGACCACATGCAAGGTGGCACCACTGCCTCGACCCCACAGCGAGGGAGAACAGATGAAAAACCTTCACTGGGAAGATACTCCAGGCTGTGTCTACAACAGCATCTCACCAACACCTGGGCTTTGTCCACCCAAAGTCCCGAGGGGAGGGGGCTTCTTCTGCCTCTTCCAGCCTTTGATTTCTATGACAAATTTCTGAAGTGTTCAAGACAAAGGGACAAGGAACAGTCCTTCTCAGGCTCCCCGAAGGTGGGAGGGTCCACTGCAGGCCTGGGAGCAGCCCACACGCCTGGGCAGCCTGGGGACCAGCTGGCCAGTCCTGTGAAGTGAGGGCCCAAGGCACCAAATCACAAGTCTGCAATCTATGTGCCCCTAACTTCTGGAGCAGAGCCACGACAAGGTGGAACAGGACCCTGGGAGGGGAAGCTGGAAGAAAGGAAGGAGCTGAAGGCAGAGAGCCCAAGCAGGAGGGCACTCCAGCCATCCAGGTGAAAACCCCGAGAACGGCTCCACAAAGCAGTCAGCACCGGTTGAGCACCAACTGTGTACCAGGCCCACTGTGAACCATGGAGGCTGCAAGGCAGGACCGAGCCAGCCCCAGCTGCCCCGAGGAGCTCATGGCCTAGTGAGGGAGACGACAGGCCCCCACCTCGGCCCAAACAAGCCCCCAACAGGACGGCCCGGGGACCGTCTCAGAGGAAGGATGCAGACAAAATCAACCCGAGGAGGGCACCCTATGCCCACGAGCCCCTTCAGAACGTCCAGGCCCTCTCCATCTGCTTTTCTTGGAGAACACATCCATGGCGCAGAGGCAGGAGGCTTCGAGGCCTTCCCTCTTCCTGACCCACGTTTCCAGTGCATTTCTCACCGTCTGCACCTTCCTACCGAAGGCCCCGAGGACCAAAGTCTCTGCTGACCAGCTTCGAAGGAAGTCACCAGCTTCCTCATGGACTTTCTCTACTGCAGGGGCTGGGTAAGGCAGGCGGTGTCTCTGCTTTTATGAGGGGGTGTTTTTTCTCCCAAACATATTATCAGGAGCACAGCAACAGGAGATGACCAAAAGAGCTACCTGTGGAAGGTCAAAGTCCACTGTCCTGACTGCTTTACTTTTCTTTCCAAGGGGAACCAGAGCATTTCTTCCCCTTAATTTGCAAATTGTTTTTACTTCTGATTTCCTTTAAAGCAAAAAATGTCCAAACAGAAGGGACTCCAGTTGCTCCATCGGTGGTTCCTAGACACCATTTAGAGGGCCCGCAGCCAAGGGCAGATAGAAACACTCTGTGATTCCAGGGTGCAGGCCACTGAGCCCTTCTCAGGACCACTCATCCCCCTTTGGTGTCACCCTGTCCCCCAGCTCTCACGTGTGACTATAAGAAGCTGTAGCACTCACAGTGGCTACACCCTGGTAAAGCATCTCACAGACAGGCTTTAAAGCCATCAGAGAGTTAGGAGGAGGTATCTGAAGAAGGCACTTAGAGGTCAGACGCTGAAGAGCCCAAGGTCGTGCACTGCATCCCAGGCATCATCAGTCATCCTGACTTTTTGTCTTCCACTGGACTCCGATGACTCTGGGAAAGTGAGGTGAACCACCTCATGCAACCCTGCCTCACTTAAATCTGATTCACGCACAAGTCAAGATATCACCCTGGGGTGTCAAACAGGACCAGGTTCCACCCAGGATCCAAGGCCATGGGTCAATGAAGTCAACAACACATAGTGAGTCCACTGGCAATGAGCTTCTCCATACTTACTTAGCAGGGACTTCTTCCTCTCGTGCCCTAACAGGTGTTAAGGCTAAAATTCTAGCTAAACTATCTAAAATCTAATGAGTGGTTGCCAATAAACTATAAGCTTTAGCAAGAGTTAGACTTCTAAGCATTTATTAAGGAGAATAAGAATTTGGTGAAGAGAAAGAAAAAGGCCTAGCTTCTTCTATCTATTAAAGGGAGAGCGCATTCCTAGCCCTGCTCTCCGCCAGAGTCCACAGGAAAGAGAGCGAGTCAGAGCGCCAGGCTCCCCCTTCTTCCTCCCGAAGCAAAGGTCACTTCCTGATGCCAAAGAAAAAAAACATGGTCTTGCCCTTCACCTCATGGCAGAGCTTTTCTACAGTAAGTCTCCAGCAGATGGCGTCATTCCAATCGTTACACAGGCTACAAACCTTGTATGTCGTAGGCTGATCTCTCCCTACAATGACTTCCTCTGTCCTCCCTGCCCTTCCTCTCCCACCAACATCTTTCAGAGTCCAGCCCAAAGTCCCTGACCAACCACTCCAACCCAAAGTTATCTCAATCATCGAAATCCCAAGAGTATAGATGGTCTGCTGTTTGTGTGACACCACGAAATGAGGTTTCTTCTCCACACAAAGAATTACCATCACTCCCCCCATCACCATCAGCAAGCATTTAGTGAGCACATGCTACATGCCAGGCATCATGCTACGTGCTAGAGAAAGGCAAATGCACGGGCGCTCATGTTCTAAAGGGGGGGACGACCTACACAGCACAAGTGGGAGGTGATCTGAGGAAAAGCCCTGGCAGTGAGAGGGACCAGAGGGACTTCCAGCAGAAGGCAGGACATGAGCTCAGTTGGTAAGGCTGGGAGGCAGAAAGGAGAGAGAATCACATTCCAGATGTGGGGGGGAGGCTGTGGGAAGGGGACAGAGAACAGCAAGAAGGCCCCCATGGGTGGAACATTTTCTGTTTGATCCTGGAGATAAAAGGGAGGGAGTCACTGGAATGTACCGTAGGGTTGTGACGCGGCCTGAGAGCAGGCTTCAGTGAGGAGGCGAGGCAGAGATAAACCCCAGGTCTCCCGAAAGAGTGCAGGCACAAGGCGACAGGGGCCTCCCCAAAGGTGGAGACATAAGAGACAACAAGACCTGGCAACAGTCTTGATGTGTGGGGTGAGGGCAAGTGAGAAGTCAAGGAGGCCACGGACACCGGGAACAGGGGGCCCAGGGGGCCGGTGCTTGACTTCGACAGGGACGGGAAAAGATAAGACTGACCTATTGAGCCTTAAAAAATAATTAATTGATTGATTTTTAAAATTCTTTTTAAAAATTAAAAAACAAAAAACCCAGACCTATTGAGTTTAAGATGACTGCGGCATAGCCAGACTGCAACGACAAACAGGAGGCTGGAGAAAGGAGACCAGAGGCCACATGGGAGGTCAGGGCCAGACAAAGACCCGAGAACCATCTGCAGAAAGATGGCTGCTGAATACACAGCCCAGGTGAGGCCTACAAGCTCAGGGGTCTAGAGGGAGAGAAGAGGGCCCAGGACAGCCTGCAGTCACCTCTGGGAGGCATCACGCAGGCCCGGAGACCGAGAACCAAGGCCAAGCGGGCACGCACAGAGCCAAGGAGGACGAGGACTGAGCAAAGGCCTTGGTCATTCTGGACACGGCTTCAATGGAACGGCAGAGCCCTGGCGGGCTCAGCAGAGAGGATGGAGGGGAGGAGGCCCCAGAGAGGGAGGCTGGTGAGGTAGGGAAGGTTCTAAGGTGGCAGGGCCTGGGCCCTCTGTAAAACAGGCCTCCTGGCACTGTTGTGAGACCATCGCTGTAAAAAGCATATCAGCCCTCCAGAGTGTGCCATCAATGCTACTGCTGCTGGGGGGAGACAAGAGAGGGAGCAGGATCAGGAGGGCACGCAGCTGTCCGTAATGGGGGCTTCCTCACAGTGGGAGGCTGACAGTGCTCACCAGAAAAGAACATGAGGGGCAGCTAAGTGGCGCAGTGGATAAGGCGCTGGCCTTGGATCCAGAAGGACCTGAGTTCAAATTCTGCCACAGACACTTAACACATACTAGCTGTGTGACCCTGGGCAAGTCGCTTAACCTTCATTGCCCTGCCCAAAAACAACAACAAGAGAAACACAGAAAAGAACATGAAATGTTTTCGAACAAAGAGCACGTGTACAGGGATCTGCTTTGGACAAGGAAGAAGACTATCTCTTCCAGGGAGGCAGGGGTGGAGAGGGGCGAGCGGGGACCAGGTCCCCAGGTATTTTTATTGAAAGGTTGCCTTCATTTCCAGGCACCTGCCCCTGCAAAGCAGAAGACACGTTTTCCTCTTCCCCAGGGCTAAGCCGGACCCCTAGGGTGAGACGGCTCCTGTCATTCCCACTGCTGGGCTCACGGGGGGCACTGTGTCCCTGCTCCCTCATGTTGCTGCGTCATCTTCCCAGGCTTCTGTGAACGTCTTCACCATTTCGCGCCATGTAGGGGTAATGTCCGGCACAGCTGGGCCATTTCTCAGCGCCATGGCCACACGTTACTGTGAGGGGGTCCTCACCTCTACAAAAGTGCCATTCGATGTGCTCTGCAGTGGAGGGAATTTCTCCGAAGTTCTGTGCCAAAGGGCTCCGCATCTCAGGATCCTCCGTGGCATCAACCCAAACCTTTCCCCAGCATGCTCGGCCCCCAGGGGTGAGTGTTTCTGCCATCTTGGCCAACAGGCCAAGGGGATGGGATGTCTGGCCCCAAGCCCTGTACCTAGCAGTCCTTACTCCAAAGAACAAATGCTCTGATCGAGACAAGTCAGAAATGCTGCCACTGCAAAGGAAGGTGGAAAAGAAGGACGGCCAGCACCTGTGCCTTCCCTTTGTCCTGGTCACAGCTGCTCTTCACTTGGCATGTGTCAAGAGCACCATGGACACGTCAGTTGTTATTCACTCCTCTCCATAAGCTGTTCTGGGAGCTTGATCCCAAGTGAGTGACAGATACTCAGGAAGAAAGGAGGCCCATTTGTGGCTAAAGGGAAGGGCGGGCACACACGCCAGAAGAGCACGATGGAGGAGGGCTTGAAAGCCACCCTTTGGTGAGGTCAAAGGCTAAGTCTGGTTGAAAGCAATTAAAGTATAACCAAAAGACTAATATTTTAAAATGTAAAACTACTGCCAAAGAAAATCCACGCGGCCATCGGGAAATGTGGGAAAATGTGGAATATTGGGGGAGAGAGATTAATGCTAAATAAGTGGCAAAATTCTGATCTCCAAACTCTCCAGGGAACAGACACAAACACCGGAATACTAGCCATTTCCCAACAGATAAATGAACAAAGGATACACATTTTCAAAAGAAGAAATACAATCAAGACATTTTTTAAAGGAGCAAAATGAAAATTAAAAGGGGTTTGAAGTTTGGCATCCAGGCCGTCAAGCTAAGCTGGGAAGCTGCTAGAAGGCGTGCGCTCAGGAGCCACTGAAGCCGATCCTCGTCATTCGAAGCATTTCAGTCACACAGTCTCCCCTTTGTGTCTCTGGCGCCAGATGTCCGTCTGCAGGCAGCTCTAATCCAAGGCATTGTGCTTCTATCACTGCGCTATCCTAGGACGCAGACGTATACCCACAGCTGCTTGGCACTGACCAACTAGGCGCCGACACCCCACCCCCAGCCCCGAAGCAGACAGAGGAACGGGGTCGGCACTCAGAAATCCTCCACACCGGAAAAACTCGCCTTATGCATCCAAACCTAAGCTCTCTCAGGACCACAGAGAAGAGCAGGCTGAGGAGGAAGGATGCTTGGCTGGCAGCTGCCACGCAGACTGAGCATCCCTTCTCTCCCTCTCCCTCAGAGAGCCCAGGGACCACCCTACACAGAGAGACAGAAGGAAACTACAATAATGCTCATCCCGGAGAAGGTATGGGCAGCAGCAGGCACACTGGGCACCCACATCGCCCTGGACTTCTGCAGTCAGGCCACATCCCCCCATCAGCACTAGGTCTCTATTCAGCGGTTTCCGTTAAACAAGTGTGGGATAAATAAGGGACAGAACGCTCCTCACACGAGTGGCCACACTGGCCCTTACCCAATGACTACAAGGAAAACACAGTCCTGAGCTACCGATGAGCCTCCGAAGCTATGCAAGAGAAAGAGAGTCTGGGTGAAAAAGAGCTCCTCTCATATACAACCTATATTAGACTGCTTTCCATCCTGGGAAGGAAGGGAGAAAAATTTGGAACCAAAAATCCTGTGAAAACAAATGTTGAAAACTATCCTTATATGTAACTGGAAAATAAAAAAGAAGGAGGAGGGAGGAGGAGACGACAACGACGAAGAGCTACTCTGCTCTAAGGGACACACGGACAGGGCCCAACCAGAAAGCAAGGTGGACGCAGCTCTATGACAGGGATCTGCCTGGGGTGCTTGGTTATCAGTGGGGTTTTCTCAGCCCAGTGTGTCATGCTCAAGAAGCCTTGAGCTCCCGGGTTTCAGCACCAAAAAAAAAACAAACAAATAAACAAAAAGAAGTCTTGAGCTTGGGGCAGCAAGGTGGCTCAGTGGATAAAGCACCAGCCCTGGAGTCAGGAGGAACTGAGTTCAAATCTGGATTCAGACACTTGACACTTACTAGCTGTGTGACCCTGGGCAAGTCACTTAACCCCAATTACCTCACCCCCCACCCCCCCCAAAAAGAAGTCTTGAGCTTGCACTGGAGGCCTGGCTCTCAAACAGCAGGGGAAGAAGAGTGGCCCTCAAGAGAAGCATGAACACCACCGGCTCAGCGACGCACACACAAATGGGCCATGCCATATAAAAGCATGAGCAGGCTGGATTCCCAGACAACTGGGAAGGCTGACGAGTCCAATGCAAAGTGAACAGGCAGTTACCAGCCAGAGGCAAAGGGCTGAGGGGCAAGCCTAGGAGCAACCTGCTTGGCCTGATTCTACCTCTGCATCCAGAGGGACTGCATCTCCTAATGAAGCAAGACTCCTTTAGCTTCCATAAGGGGTGAGTTGGTGGATAACAAGAGTGATACCAAGGATCCGAAAGGCTTTTAGCTAAGGAGGGCAGACACCTCCCCCACCACCAAGATTTTCAATCCTCTATCAACAGGCCAGGTTTATTCATGTGCTGCTGGTTCAGGGGAATGCTAGGGCGTGTCTTGATTTCAGCATCTGGCCACATGTCATAGAATATACTAATGGATCAAGGGGTGAAGGGTGATGGTATGGGGATCTAAGGAACAGAATATGTCAATTTAAAACTTCTTTTTAAAAACAAGGGAGAGGGGGCGGCTAGGTGACGCGGTGGATAGAGCACCAGCCCTGGATTCAGGAGTACCTGAGTTCAAATCCGGCCTCAAGACACTTGACACTTACTAGCTGTGTGACCCTGGACAAGTCACTTAACCCCCACTGCCCCACAAAAACAAAACAAACAAACAACACTAGGCAGTGTCTGAGAAGGGCAGCATTTCAGATGGGGAGGAGAGAGGCGTTGTGTGCCCAGTAGGGGGCTCAGAGGGTGAGGAGCCTGGGGACCCTGCACAAGAACAGGCCCTCACCCATGTGGCCCAGCCGGGTCATACCACATGGCCTGGAGCAGACTCCTGTGCCCTGCGCAACGACCAATCAATAACAGATCGCTGCCACAGACGCAGCAGGGCAGACGTTGGGACTGGACATGCCAGGGAGCAGGAGGCTGATGTCTGCCCTACCAGAATGAGCAGCTGAGGATGTGGGGCTGGGGGGATCTTCCAGGCTCCTTTCACCTTCGAGGGCCTAGTCTCCTGACACCTGGTTGTGAGCTTTCCCTGCTACTGTTCCTTGGTTTACATTTTTATTATTACCAGGAACTGGACACATGCAAATGTTTCCCCAAAAGGAGGATTGCATAGGAAGCCAGGGGTCACTACTACTGACAGCCTGGGTTGGTTTGTTTGGGGGGCGTTGGGGAGGGGTTTGAGGGAGTCCCCAGTTTAACATGGCTGGTCCACCCCTTTCGTGGGGATCTCTGACTCCTTCCATCAGTCCTTCAAATTCAACTGGACAAGGGGGTAGATAAAGTGTGTAACCAGGTGGTCATTTTAAAAGACTGGTATCTCTTGGCTCTGAAACCTGGGTTGTGCCTCTGATCCAAAGATCCCCAAGGAGGCTCCTAACAAAAAGGACCCCAAGATAGCACAAGATGTATGGCAAAGCTTCCTGTAGTAGCAAACCAAGATGGGGCCCACTGAAGGAGCAGCAGCCAAACAAACTGTGGGACATGAGTATGACGGAAAATGGCTGCATGGCGAGAAGTTGTGAACACAAGACCCAAAAAAAGCACAGAACACGATGATGCTAAGCACTCTAAGGATTCGAGCAGGAGCAGCCACAGGACATTTTTGTATTGCTTGACTAGGCAAATATCTCTGATTTGCAGCTGACTGGCAGAGTCTAACTGGAAAAAGATGAATTTACACATGACGACGCCCAAGCTTCACCCCAGAGAAAAGCTTTGCAGAGGCTTCCTCCTCCTTTTTTTTTTTTTTGGGGGGGAGGAGGGTGCCAGGGACAAAGGCAAAAGGTAACAGAGAGGGGCAGGGGAGAAGGCAGAGGGGAGGGGGGGCTGGGAGCCATGACTGCTACCACCCGGGCCTCCTTACTGACCAGCAGCGATCCTCGCGGCTTTTGCATAGTTGCCATTTTCAATGCAGGAGATGAGCTCGCTCCGATCTTCCAGCGTGTGTCTTCGTATCAGAGCTGGCTTGCCCTTGCCACACTTTGGTAAGCTGAAATGGCACAAACAAGAGGACACTGATGGAGACAGGCCCAGGGTGCTCCCTGCCAGGCACTAACCAGGCCCCAAAGGGAGCCTGCAAGAGGTGCTCACAGCAGCCCCTCAGCAGAGCGGGTAACCACTCTGCCCCTCACGTTCTGGCCTGTGGGATTCCAGGCACCCACACTGGAAGGGGAAGCTGGCCGTAAGAGAGCAGCCATGGGCGCAGGGAAGGCCTGAGACGGCTACCCCACCCCCCTCAGAGGCCAAAGGGTCTGGCCCGTATGCAGGTGCTGGTCCTTCAACACGAGAGAACTGACAAAAGGCCTGTGGTAAGATAATGGAATTTGGCAGACCGACTGGGATGGGCCACACCTGGCCTGTCCTGAGTGACGTGTGCCGCTGATGTCAGCAGGAGAAACCACTCTCCACAGGCAGTTTGAAGGACCTCCCCTTTGGGGGGAGGCTGAGGGGAGCTCGGTCTCTTTCCCTTTGTGCGAGCTGCAGGAGCGGGCAGAAAGAGGTTTTTTCCCTGGCAGTTTGTCCTGTGGGCCCTGGCTGCAAAGCTGTTTCCCATTGAAGCTACGGACCCCAGGTGGTGAGTTAACATAAGAGCCCGGCTCTTCTGAATGAGCTGAACTGGAAGCGAGTTTGGGGATTGTTTAGACTTAGGTTAGAGTTAGGGGGATTATCCATTTTTCTTTTTCCCTATTCCCTTGTCTTTGATTTTATTAATTTCACCTTTGCTGTGTATTTTATTCCCATTAATAAAACCTGATTTGTTTGTGGAAAAGAGGCTGTCAGGCTCCTTTCTTATTGGCCTGGGAGAAATATCTAAAGAGGCAGTTCAGAGGGGAGGGAGCTTTGGGCCTAGAGGTCCCTTGTTATTTTCGGGACCCCAATATTTCAGCGAGCCACTCAATTAACTCTCCCTATATCAAATTTGGCCCCAAGAGGCTGAAGACATTTAGACTCCCTGGTCAGCCTCACAGCAAAGCTCTATCACCCAACCAAAGATTCTAAGAGGTGAAAATCAGCCAAGAAGGAAGGAACAGAAGGCCATGACACGGGACCTCACGAGGGCTCTGGGCGGTCTCTTCTGCCCCACAGGTCTATGCTGCAGGGACAGGAATAGGTGGCTCCTCAGACCTGCCACTGGGCCCCGGGGACTTCCTGGGCCCCGCCACCTCTAGAGGGTGGGGAGAAGCTCCCCCCTACACATCCCAGCGTCTCCCAAGTCCAGCTGCCCAGCTCACCTGGAGTTACACAGCAGGCTGTTACTCGAGGAGATGCTGGACTCGGACGCGCAGCGGCGCCGAGGCTCCACCCTCCGTCCAGGGCCATCGTCCGGCTCTGGCTCCTTCGCTTCGCCTCCAAAGCCATTGGACAGACCTAGAAAACAGACACAGAGAGGGCCGTGCACAGCTGAGCGTGGGCAATGATGGAGGCCAAGAGTCAGGGAGCCCCACCAGGCTCCATTTCTAGGACCCAAATGTCAAGGGAGTGATGAAAAACCCAGCACTACTAAAGTTCATCAACTCTGGATTCCCAAGTCAAAGGGTATCTTGCCACTCTCCTCATCTCCACCTTTATTTGGAGGGCGGCAGGACAGCAGTTAGAATGAAACCCCGGGGCAAAGGAAAGAGCCCAGGGGCGGGAGAAGGTCTAAAGTACCACCGACAGGCAGAGTCCAGACATTCTAAGGTGCCTAGGCATGGAGACAATTAAACCAAAGTGTCTGAGAATCACTAAAAGAATAAGCACAGGGGCAGCTAGGTGGCGCAGTGGATAGAGCACCAGCCCTGGAGTCAGGAGTACCTGAGTTCAAATCCGGCCTCAGACTCTTAATACTTACTAGCTGTGTGACCCTGGGCAAGTCACTTAACTCCAATTGCCTCACTTTAAAAGAATAAGCACAAGGGGGCAGCTAGATGGTGCAGTGGATAAAGCACTGGCCTTGGATTCAGGAGGACCCGAGTTCAAATTCAGCCTCAGACGCTTGATACTTACTAGCTGTGAGACCCTGGGCAAGTCACTTAACTCTCATTGCCCCACAAAAACAATAACAACAGCAAAAAAAAGAATAAACACAAAACTTTTCAGAGGTGGGCACAATTCTGGGGTGGAACTGCTCACAGCCTACAAAAATGTGGAGATATCATTTATCTCATTTCTTTAACATGAAACATTGTCCTTCAAGCAAAATGCTCACATTTTCGAGTTCACATGTTAACTATCTGCTTGGGGTTGTTGAATTGTTTCAGTCATGTCTGACTCTTTGTGACCCCATTTGGGGTTTTCTTGGCAGAGATCCTAGAAGAGTTGGCCATTTCCTTCTGTAGCTCATTTTACATGTAAAGAAACTGAGGCAAACAGGTGAAGTGACTCACCAAAGGTCACAGGGCTAATAAGTGTCTGAGGCTGGACCTGAACTCAGGAAGAGCTGTCTTCCTGACTCCAGGCCCGGCACTCTATCGATCGCACCCTAACTTATCCAATATATACCTAGAAAAAAGCCCACACCTAATCTCAAACTTGCACCTATATTCTCATTTCTGCTCTACAGATAAACAAAACTTGTGTTTTCAGATACTTCAGAAACCCAGGAGTGAAAAGAAAACTCCCCGTCACAATCACCGACAGGCCTCCAAGCCCAAACCGCACCTTCCTTGGGCCCCCATCTTGCCTTCCTCCTCCCTCGGGGCTCTCTCCCCCTACGGCTTGTTAAGAGACAATGCCTGGAGCCCCAAACCAGAGCCATGCCGGTGCCCAGGCCAAAAGGCCATGGAGGGGGAAGTTAGCCCTTGGTGAAGGCCTGAGCTCTGGGGCTAAGAGCTAGCCACCCTGGCTGCAGAGGGCTCAGTGACGACGGCCGGGAGACCCCAGCAGGGACCCGTCACCAGAGCATCTGTGGACTCAGATTCCTATGGGGAGATGCCCTTTCAGAAGGAGGGGTTCCGCATCCCTGGGACTGTTTCCTCGGAAATGTCTGTGTGAATGTGGAAATTTGAAGAAACCTTTTGCAAAGTCAGCTTCTACATGGCTCAAGTACATATGCAAGGAAGCTGCAGGTTCCTGAAGCAACTGCCAATGGGCAGGAGGAAAGCCAATGATGATGACAACCTTCACCACAACCACCTGCAAAGCCCTCTACAACAATTCTCTCATCTGATCCTCACAGCACCTGGGGGATATCAGTCACTCCTTTTAGAGTTCAGGAAACTGAGGCCGGCAGAGGTGAAGTGACTTGCTCAGGGTCACCCAGTAAGTGTCTGAAGCTAGATTTGAACTCGGGTCCATTCCTCTGGCCTTATACTTACATGCCCACTTCGGCCATCTGCCTAGTCCCTTAGCTGAGAGCCAAGGTAGGGCAGTGGGGCAAGCCTCCAAAGGTGTGAAAAGTCTGTCACCGATGACCAAGAATCCTGCCCACAACGACACACCCCACCCTAAATCTACAACCCCCAACTAGGGGAATCAGAGCTCCCTGCCATCACCAGCAGGTGAATGAGTGTCCACGCTGCGCTCGCTGGGCCCTCTGCAGCCTTTGACCCTGCTGGCAGCGGCCCCAGCCACCGCAGGTGGAGAGAGAGGCCCACCCCAGGGTGAAGGACGAAGTGATGCTTCTTCCCTCCCTCGTTCTGCTTGTTCTGGGGAACAAAGAGGCCAACGAGCCAATGGTCCGGCGTCCACTGGTCTGGCCACCACTTCCAATGCTATGGGAAATCTAAGTCTCTGAGCCTTTCCTACCTCAAGAGAGAGACAGGCCGGTAGCAGATGGTCCGTTTTACAGGCATGCTTTGTGCCTCGTGATCAGGGGGACGTTTGTCTGTGAGACCCTACTGGACACTGCTGGTGTCCCAGGGAAGTGACTACAACATTGACGCCACAGTTCTCTCAAGAAGATGTTCTTTCGTAAGCTCTAAGTCAAGAAATACCCCAGAGGGGGCGGCTACGTGGCACAGTGGATAGAGCACCGGCCCTGGATTCAGGAGTACCTGAGTTCAAATCCGGCCTCAGACAATTAACACTTGCTAGCTGTGTGACCCTGGGCAAGTCGCTTAACCCCCACTGCCCTGGAAAAAAAAAAAAAAAGAAATCCTGGAGCTACCTCAGAATCAAGACAGGAGGGTGCGCTCCAGTCAGGCACAAACTAAGCAGGTTTGTTCTGCAGAGCTCAACAAGAGGTCAGAGAAAACAAGGTTTACGTGAAGAGTCTGCCTAAAGAAGCACCAGCCCCGTGTGGGGCAGAGAAGCCCGGACTCCAGGGGAGGAACATGGAAACGCCACCCACTCTGCTCAACTGCTCTTGGCTGGGGAGAGGGAGGTTCTGACAAAGGACCCCGGCCTTTGAGCAGAATACCAGAGGGAACATGAGCTGCCTTCCAGCAGAAGGGCCTGGCACTGGCCAAGCCGTCACTACCTCTCCCACGGGGCCACTGACACAAGGCCCCTTCCTCCTCACTCTCACACCCAGAGCACCAAGGACCTCGTCCCCCTCCTTCTGGGTCAGCTGGGACTGAAGGAGACAGCACTGCTTGTAAGCTCAAAGAGCGGAGGATCGGCCTCCAAGTCTGCCAGACCCGGCCATGTGGATGCACGCCCACGAGTCTTGGGTGACAGGACCAAGCACCAGAGTGAGGGGTCCCTGGAAAGGTCAGAGAGGTCCTGCTGCTGCCAATCCCACCCTTCCAAGCCAGCGGCAGCCGACTGGGGGCTTCTCTGGCCTCCAGCCCTCCCAGAAGAGCCTGCCTGCCCTGGGACGCCCCTCCCAAACCCCCCAGGAAAAACAAGGCTCTGGCCTGGAGACAGACAAGCAGCTTTCTCTCATCCAAAGCCTCTTGCTCAAGGATCTCGGCCTCCACAAAGCTTTCCCCAAGCCCCTCCTTTGTGGGCTCCCATCACATCCCTGGGCACAATCAGTACACCAAGGTCTGCAGGGCGACGATAGAGATTTCTGGACTGGTGTCCTTCTGGGTCCCCCTCCTCTGCCGACCACTGCCTCTGCCCTCGCTTTCCCACCATCACCGGCCACCATGGGCTAGTGAAACACAAATCCAAGTGGGGCTGACCAAAATACAAAGTGAAGGCAGCAAACTACTCTCCCCCTCAGAAGGGCCCGCTGGGCTGCCCGGGAGGCCGCAGCAATAGCCAAGGCTCCGTTTTCCAGAATGCTGAGAGCAGCCACCCCTCGGTCATCAAAGAATTGCCCCAACGTGAAGAAGCAGAGCCGTCGGAGGGCATCAGAGGGGTCCTGCGCAGGGCAAACAGCACAGAGCCTGCTGAGGGTGACCTGGGCTCTGAGCAAACCTCCCAGGGAGGGGTAGCCAAGAGCCCTGAGAAAGCCCAGTTGTCTTGTGCTTATGCAAAGGCTAGATCGATTCAAGTGAGCAATAACATGGATAAGAGCCTCCTCTAAGGGAAACGGGCACAAAGACCCAAAAGGACAAGCTCTGGCCTCCAGGACCTCCCACTCTACCGAGGACACAACACAGAGAGAGAGAAGCCGAGTCAAGACACGACACTGAGGCAAGAAGCCCTAATGGCTGAAGGCCCCTCGAGAGGCTGAGAGGAGGAGGGAAACTGTGAGGTCTGTGCTCATGCCTGTCCGTCCTGCGGCACCCGGTCTCTCCTCTTGGCCATCTACCTCCTCCACCCTGTTCCTCATCTCTAAGTCAAACATCCCCAGTTACCCAGCAGTTCCCATGTCACCAGCCTCTGCACACAGCCCAGCTGGTCCTTGTCTCTGAAGTGTGGAGCCCATAACTAGAAGCAATGGCCTCTGCAAGGGGTGCCCGACCCTAGAGGGCAGCCCAGATTTCACGGGCTCTTTGGTGGCCACACCACACAGAGGGCTCGGCCCAGAGTGCTTGCCACTGGAAT
This sequence comes from Dromiciops gliroides, assembly GCF_019393635.1. Lineage (NCBI taxonomy): Eukaryota > Metazoa > Chordata > Mammalia > Microbiotheria > Microbiotheriidae > Dromiciops > Dromiciops gliroides. The sequence goes on along the minus strand of NC_057865.1, from coordinate 297,346,544 downwards.
CTAGCACTTCTGTGATGACTTTTTTGGGGGGCAGGGCAATGGGGGTTGACTTGCCCAGGGTCACAGAGCTAGTAAGTGTCAAGTGTCTGAGGCCGGATTTGAACTCAGGTCCTCCTGAATCCAGGGCCGGTGCTTTATCCACTGTACCACCGAGCTGCCCCTGTGATGACTTTTTAAAAGCTCAATTGCAAGACAACACACTCATCCCTGTCACTCTCCAGCTGGAGCCTCCTGTGAGGACTCACTTCCCCCATTTGGTCAGCCCGGAGAACAAGCAAGCGCTCTGTGCCCTGAGCAGTGATGCCCCAGACCTGGCTGCCAGCTACCGTGGGCTCTCTGGGGACGTGAGGATTGCGCTCATCTGGGAAGGACCAGCAGGAGAATAGAGGCTGCCTCAAAGGGCAGCCCCAGTCCAGGGCTGGCTTTTTCAATGCTCTTCCCCAAAAGCTTGCCCACTGCTCAGCACAGGGTCCAAGGGGACATCAAAGGAAAGCCTGATTAAGTCATTTTAACACACACCCCATCAGGAAACCCCTAAGGAAAACGAGCTCATCGGAATGAGCCTCAGCTCACCTGGGCACCAGGTGAAGCACCCCCTGGTCCTGCCCTCAAAAGTCCAACATCACGGCACTGGCGCCGGCACCGTGGGAGAAAAAGGAGCCCAAGGGCCATCATCATCATCGCGAAGAACCCCCGGGGCCATGGGGCCTGCCAAAGCGAACTTGCTACTAACAGAGCCCCATCCCAGCAGCCTAAGAAAAAGGCCCGATAAAAGAATTCTCCTGACTCTTGGAGAATACACACAGGGCAGAACTAGCCCAACTGCCAAGAGCCTACCTGCAGCGGCCTCCCCAGTCTGAGCTTGGCTTTCACCATCAGAGAGTGAGCCACCTGGGGATGGTCGGCATTTCTATCCACAGCCCTCAGCACAGGGCCTGGCTCCTTCCATGTCATGGGCTGACTCAAGCATCCAAGCAGAGAGCAGATGCTCAAGGGTCCTCAGGCTGGAGAGAGCTCCCTTTGAGGCTGCGCTCCTCTCCAGACTGCCCAGAGTAGGACATCAGGCACTTTGGGATGGGCAGCTCCAGCCACAAACATTTGCTACACATTATTGGTGAGACAGCACTTTGGGACACTAGGCCCAGAGGCCTCAGCCATAGTAAGCAGCTTTATCATACCTAATTCATCACCAAGATAAATGTTACTGCTGGCCTCTCCTCCCTTGTCTCCTTAGCTAAAGTCAGAGGTTAACAACAGATCACATTTTGGAATCTGCAGCCATCACAGAAGGAAATGAGCAGAACCAAAGGGGAGTAAGGGTGGTGACAAGGGTTGTTTTTTTTTAAAGGAAAGGGAAGAAAATGGCCAAACAGGGCAGAACCTGGGCAGGCCTGGAAGGGAGGGCTGAACAAAAGCCCTCCATTTGCTTGTGATTTGTTCATTCATTTGATTCTGTTTTATCAAAACCTAAAGGTTTTGTTTTGATGTACTGGCCCAACTTTTATAGCTGACCTTTTTACTTAATGGCTATTTTTATAATGGGGAGTAATCACTTAATAGGAAAACCAACAGAATCGCTGCGACACTTAAGCATATACAAGCTTTTATCAATTCTCATCAGTGAATTCACTAGGCTCCGCTTGGCAAAGGCTCCCAGGCAAAGAATTCCTTCTTGGGGAGCCACATCACTTTGTGTTGAGTGAGGGAAGGTCCCCCCCCAGAACCAACTGCTCCCAGTCCAGCAGTAGCTCAGGATGCCTCAGGAGGTGTCTGCTGAGCTTGGACTCGAGAGATTGTTTGCGAGCAAAACTAGTGGCTGGTGGGTGGATATGGGTGGCTAGGTGTTGGGGGCATGTGGGGATTAGTGCCCCTGAGAGCTAAGGACTTGACACCTTATGCCTAGATACTGCAATCCCTCCAGAGCAATATCCAGGCCACAAAGTCTAAAAGTAAGGCCAGTCCATGTCCTAGAATCCCCATCATCTTGTCAAGAGGAAAGTGCTGAAAGACACAAGACAGCTCCAGAAATATACCAGGAATCCTGAAACTAAAAGCATGTGTAAAGGTCCTAGAGAAAGAGTCTTCCCCATTAAGACCATCTCTCAAAATGTTTATAATGGCAAATTTCAATTTGCTACTGCTGCTGCTAAGCGAGAAAGAATTTGATGCTCTGAAAAAATTCATTACAAATTAATTTTTTGAAAGTGTATAATGTAAAGAAATGGGGATGGGGGGGGGGAGGTGTTAAAAAACCCAGAACACTTGACACCCCCCGCCCCCAGATCTGCTGCATTACTTGTGATTCTATTCCACAGTTTGCAACTAGTGGCTCCAAGGTCTGATGACCAAGCCAGATGGAGAAGACATCCAGTGGTGGTGGCCAAGCAAAGCATCAGGCATTCATTCACTGGTGCAGAAGGACCGGGCCACTTCCAGGTTCTCCTAAAGCACTGCTTGTGGAATGCTTTTGTAACTCTGGGTGCACAGTAACAATGTGTGCCAGCCAATCACATTCTTTTTAAGTAGAATGGGGTTAAGTTGACTATTAAGTAAATAAACAGTGCTATGTATATCTCTAATTTTCAACGGAAGGCAAACTTTGACAAGTCACTGAAAACCTTCCCAAATAGCCCTTACAAGCAAATGATGAGCTGAGAGCTCTGGGAATTGGAGAGATGGGAAGAGGAGAAAAACGGACCAATGCCACAGAGAACCGCAACGTGTATGACTTTTAACTTACAGAGATGGGGAAATGGACTGAATGAAGAGCTTAGGTTCATAAATGTCAAAGATTCCTCCAACAGTGTTCATGTTTTTGATTTGTTTTAAGGATGGCTGGCGTCTCCAACATGATCCAGCATAATTACTTGAAATGCAATGGTCTTTCTGCGTTCCAAAATGATCAGTTAATAGAATTCCAATCCAAGTTGAAGATAATAGAAAATAATTAGGATCCAAAGAGATAAATACCCCGGCATATTAGTAAATATGAGAACCTGGAAAACAGTGAAAAAGCCATTTAGTCTGACTGAAAGGAAACAAATACACCAGCCATCTTCCCACTGAGTCCAAAGACACTGAAACACATCTATCCATCTTTCACACGGCTAAAACCAACTAACAAGAGTCTCACAAGAGGAAGCAAGCAAAATGGAAGCTTAGGTGCTGGTATGGTTGTTCATTTTTGATAAATAACTATTTATGAAGAAAAAAAGTTATTAAGAACACAATACAACCTTCTTCAAATGTGCCATCCATCAAGACTACGGCATTCATATGTTTCTAACTTGCTTCCAATGAAGGATAAAAGAATGATGCTCACTCCAGCGGGAGGTATGTCACTACTTTCTTCCACCAAAAAGCACATGGCTCTCCAAAGAGGTGACGTTTCAAATACACCCCAAACCCCAACAGGCAAGAAAATAAACTCCACAAAGTTGCATGACTGAGTCTGAGTGAGCTTGAACAGGATCTGAATCCAGGACTTTGGAGAGCATCCCTATGGTTCAGGGTGCCCTGATGAATCTCTGACAAGATCACGAAGGCTCAGAATACTTCCGAGTCCTCAGAGAAAGAAGGCAAACTGGAGCAAGAAATCCCAGGGCTTGCAGAAGGCAACCAAAGGTTCAGATGAGGACATAAATGGTTGACAGGAATTGAAAAGTTCTCAAACTTTGCCCCCAGGTACTTTGGTCTGGATCAACAGCTCAAGAGAAGCAGAGAAACTTGGGATGAGCCCGATGTAGTAAGAGTGTTCATTAAACAGACAGACACATCGATTGACAGGTTCCCTGGAGTTCCTGAATGATGGAATTTTGATTTAGTGGAAATGTTACTAAAGGCTCTTGGCAAAGTGTTGTTCGTGTTAAGCATCTTTTTCAGAAGTGCTTAGGACTTCATGCATCCACTGAAATCTACTGGCATTCTGGAATAAGAAAGCAGAAATCTCCATTTCAGTCAGGATCAAATGGGTCAAAAGTATCTTCCTGGGGCTGGTCCTAGAAGTTGACTCTGAATCAAAGCCAAGCCCAATTCCTCCTAACACAACACACCAGGGTCACCACAGGAAAGCTGCAAAACAGTTGAGTATTAAGCACCAAAAGAGAAATGGAGAAAGGGATGGCTCAGGATTGTTTGGGGACAGGAGTATGGCAAGGGAGTGCCAACAAGTGGTTCCGCTCATCGTCAAAGGAATGATTAGGAAGTTGTTTCAACACAGTCTGACCCATTTGAGATATGGACAAATAACTGCCTCAAAGGAAAAAAGCAGCCAGTCAGTTTGAGATCATTTGTGAGTAATTCATTATGAGTGCAATGATTATTTAACTACAGTAAGCACAAGTGTAACCAAAGGGTATTTGTCTGTCTGTCTGTCTGTCTGTCTGTCTCTCTCTCTCACACACACACACACACACACACACACACACACACACACACACACGGGCAAATCATGACATAACGAGGAAAATGAAAGAGAATAAACACTGGCAAGTCTACAAAGAAGTAGGGAGTTTCTGCTGGAAAAGCAGGGGATGGACTGAAGTCTTAATCTTGGCCATCCTTAAACCATCCTTCTGAGACAACAGGCCATCCTAAAAAGCTGAATGCTCAATTATACCCTCTGTGTCAAATGTCGGTTTCGACTGATGTTACCCTTATGCCTACAGTGTGCTGCCTTTTCTTTCCTCTGCAGTAGATGCTGAGACCGTCGACAGACATTAAGGCATGGGATTTCAAACAGGAAATGTGACCGACTTGGCTGAACGACCAGCTCAATGTGTCAAGACTCCCCAACCCTCCCTAAACCATGTGAGTCAATGCTTCTGCCTCAGGAGAACCGCATACTCCCCTCTCCCCCAGCTGAGGATCATCAGTCCTGAAGACGTTCCCTTCAGAGATGTTTTCGACAACTAGGATGCGGCATCTTGAGCTCAACAAAACATGGTAAAATACTACCAGACCGCTTCACTATAAACTAGGATGCTTATGATAGCGGGCTAACAAGAATGAAGATAACGGATGCAAACAGCAAACAATCATTTGAAAACAAGACATTTTTCTCATGTAGCACACTGATCTTCAAGCTCTAGTTAAGTATTAGAAACCAATGAGCTTATGAACTCCCCCCCCCCCAGGACAATGGGGGTTAAGTGACTTGCCCAGGGTCACACAGCTAGTAAGTGTCAAGTGTCTGAGGCCGGATTTGAACTCAAGTACTCCTGAATCCAAGGCCAGTACTTTATCCACTGCGCCACCTAGCTGCCCCAGCTTAAGAACTTTTAAATGTTTATTCCTCTAGTTGACACAAGATGTTTTTAAAGGGACATAAATCTACCAGAATGCAAACTAACTCTTCAAAAAAGAGAGTCTGCAAATAGTTCATTAATTCCACAAAATATACACTTCCTTGTGGATACATACAATTTCTTGAATCATCTTGTATTCATGTACATTCAATCCCAAGTAGTTTTCAAAATTTACTTAAAGTGTGTGTGTCATCTAACTTTACCTATCTTATAAGTGAAATTTGGAAAACAATTACTCCTCTAACTAAATTAAGCTATGCGACAACAGCAGGATGATTTGGGGTTTTCTCAAGAAAACACACCAAAAAATGCTGAGCTAAGAACTTGAAAGCAGAAGGGAGCTCAGAATGCAACTGCCTCATTTCACACTTGAGAAAATGGGGGCCCAAGAAGGCTACAGGCCTTGTCAACAATACACAGGTATCCGTGACAGGTAAGGTCCAAGCCAGGGACTCTTTCCGCTGCTCCACAATGCGCTGGCTCCTATTCCAAGACTGGAGGGCTAATGAATGAAGCAGACTAGCCAACCTGTCGAAGACCCTGGTCTAACCTAATAAATCCATCTGCCATCTTCCTCTTTTCATCCCAGGGCGCTCATCCCATCACAAGGTTCTCCAATATGGTAGAGAGCTAAGCGCTGGAAGGCAGAACAAGAACCTGGCATGATGATTAACCCTCTACTTCCCAAAGAAAAGCAAACAAAAAGAGGTGATTTCCCTGGTGTGAACCCCAGGAGTCCCACTGCCTGTAACCAACCAACCCAGGAGCTAAGGCAAACTGGCACCAGGTTTTGCAGGACCCAGTGACACCCCATCAGAGCAGAATTAAGCAAATTCAGAAAGCTCCACATCCACCAAGTAGTTCCACTCCACTGTGTCCACTCTTCCATGATTAGTCCATCACACCCCGGGCTCTGGAAGGCTAAGCCAGCAGAGAATAAACTCTGAGAAGTCCTACCAGGACACAAAGACTTCGAGGCCATTTCTGGGGACACTCAGTCTGCTGTTTACGCCCCACGGACCACAGACCACCTAGGGCAGGGCTCATCACTTACAGTGGCTAGCCAGTCAGGAGAGAATCAAGTCTTTGGCCAAGGCAACTCGTAAGGCAAAGAACTTAAAAGGTTATCAGTCTTGTCCCTTCTGCCAAAGAGCAGGGCAGTGGCCAGAAAGAGGAAAGACGCACAGACTAGGCCTTGAGCTCCCATCAATGGGCTCACCCACTCAAGGACTGATGGGCACAGGAACATAATAAATGTTTCAGGAGCAGATGAAAAGCAATACCATGACAACATTAACAGAGATTTTCCATTTCTCCCACTACAATCCTTCAATGAAGGATTACCTCCAAACACAGGTTCTGAAGGAGAAGCAGCCCCCAAGGCCAAAACAAGGCGTTTCTGTAAAGTTCCGTGAAGGAAAACATGCTTCAGCCAAGGTCACTGAGAGAAAGGCTAGAAAATCCCTTGGGGGGTGGGTCTCAGGATAACCACCTTCCCCTTATATGCAGACAGTGGTGGACACCCACCCTGCTAAAAAGGATGCTCACTCAGCCTTGACAGTACCTCAAGCGAGCAGCCCCCACTGTTTCATTCTTATGTGAGGTCATGACCGTGCAGGACAGTCGCCCACCAACTGTCTCAGTGCCTGCGCCACAGTGACCTGTCCAGCTGCCCTGAGGATGCCTCAGAGAGAGTCACAACAAAAACCACATTCACTTAGCATGGGAAGCTGCAGGTCACAAACAGCATGCTTGTACATTGAATTCCTCTTTTCACCCCCCCAAGTCCCAGCCGTCCCAATATGCTGAGCACGGCACAGACACCCCAATTCTGTGTGTGCAAAGCACAAGCCAGAGTCCTAGAGGAGATGCAGCCAAACACATCTCCTAAAGGGCTGCTCTCAGCATGTTTCAGCAGCACATGGCAGACTCAGGCCAAGCAGTAGAGAAAAGAGGGAGATGTCAAGACACATGCAAAGGCCGACCGGAGGGCCTAGGAGTGAGTGCAACTTTGCACCCAAACTTCAACCCCCTGACTTAATGGCTTCCGGGGAGTAGAACTATGCTCTTCTCTCCTGGAAACCAAAGAGACCAGCAGAAGCCAGATAAACAGCAGGGGAAAATGAATGAGTGAGTGTGTGTGCATTGGGGGGTGGGGGGTGCTGCTGCACAGGGAAAACGAGCTGAAACCCACCTCAGCACCCACTACTACTGCTGGACTCCAAGAACAACTGTGGGGACATGAGACATAGAGCACAAGGCTTGACCAGATGGACATTGCAGATTCAGTAGAACTAAACTCGCTGGTTTTGATCTTTTTAAAGAATCAAAATTGTGGTTACTGAGATTATAATTGGTCTTTCCCGCACCCACAATGCCATGCACATACACCCATACAGGCATCCACGCTCATGCGTGCACAGGCACGCACACACGCGTGTGTGTACATACACAGGCACGCCCCCAAGGACAGCAGCCGCCCCACCAACGAATGCCACTTACCTGTGTCCAGGCGCTTTCCCGGGGACTCCTCGTCTGCTTCGGAATCTCCGCAGGCGCTCCGGGACCTTTTCCTTGGCTGCAGAAGTGTCTCCAACCTTGGAAGGACTACAGACAAAAAGGTTTTGGTCCCTAGCTGTGGAGAAGTTGGCTGGGTCTCAGTGGTCTTGGCAGGCTTGGGGGGGCTTACACTTTTCGATTTGCAGAAGAGAACAGAGGTACGTCTGTTTACATCGGTGGATGACTCAGCTACTGCAGAGACTGTCGAATCATTGAGATTACTGTCAGGTTTATGTTCTGGAGTGTGTCCATTTACCATTTCTTTCTGAATGGACGTGCTATATAATTCATTATCAAATTTTACTCTTTTGAATAGTTTACTCTGCTCTGGATTGAGTTCTACTGGTTTGAGGGTTGGTGGTTCTGAATTAGTCTCCGAGTTTGAAGGAAGAGGTAATGCATCTGATGGTTCAAGTTTAGGGGGAGATTTATCTCCTGAAAAAATTATAAATAAAGGGTGATTTTTGAAAACTGATCATTAAAAAGATGTATTATAAAACTTCTTATAAATGTGAAGTCCACCAAAATATCACTTTCAGTTAAGGAAACAGCGCATAATATTTGAAATACATCCACGTCTTCTAGCCACCAGCTCTCCTAGTTAGTAGAGTGTGAATGTTTCCTATGATTAGACCCTGCAGGGCAGAGCTAAGCTGAAAGGCAGTGCCTGCCACGTCCATCAAACAGCAGAGGGCGCTACAGTCCGGCCTTCTGTGCTTGTAAAATTACTTTGAGCAAAAAGATGGGGAAAGGTCACTCCACACACGCCACTGGGACAAGGCACCTTTGCATTCCTAAACAAATGTCACCTGAACATTCAGCTCACCTGAAGGGGAGGCCTTCACAACACGGAGGACAATCTGCTCAAGTTGCCGTTTCAAGCCTTGTACCCAAACGCAGCAAGCTTGACAAGCAAAACGGGGGCTTAGTCTGACTCACTTGGCCCAGACAAACAGCCCAAATCCCTCTAGAACTAACTACCTCAAGAGATCAGAGAGCTTGCCCAGGGCTTCCTGGTTTAGTAAAGCCTGTTTAATCGTAAAACAACTGGTGGGAGGCCAAAAGCTTGGTCACCATTTAGAGCGAGCTCCTCCCCAGTGCAGGTTCCTGACACAGGGACATCCAGGCACAATGGCACTGAACGCTTCCGGGGCCACAAGTAGAAATGGCTCCTCACAAGACCTGGGGAAACTTCTGTTAGGGAAACCATCACACCTCCTCCATTCACTTAAAATACCCCAAAATTATTTTGTGACTTAGCACAGACCAAAAGAGGTGGCCTGGAATGTTTTTCAGACCAAAAATGACAGCCTTTTCCCAAGTTTACATTATCCAACAAGCCCCTCTGGGTAGGAGATGGAAGGGGAGCTCTTAGGGCTTCTCCCCTAGGAGTACTTTCAAGGAGCAGAGCAAGACTTAGGCCCCGGGACCCCGTGTGAAACAGGCAAAAGACTCCAGTCTTCCAAGTGGATAGAAAGGAAACAAGGAATTTTAGGGACCAATCTTCCAATCGTTTCCATGTAGTTAAAATCTCAGGGATTAGGTTACTTTTGAATCACTAATCATGGGAGGATTTCTGTTGTCCCATCAGACCATTCGGTCCTTTTACTGAACATTAAAACCTAACAAATGGGAAGCATCGTCGCTTCCTGCAGGGATGGCCATTATCACTGCTGTAACTGTGTGACCCTGCAGATGTCCTCATCCCCTTCTCCCCTGCTCATCATCTACTCTCTCATGAGGCTCTTTATGCCAGGATTTGGGGAGGGAGAAGAGAGTTCTGACAGAAAAGGCTTTGTCCACAATTGTGGGAAAGGCAGGGCAGGGACACCACTTGCTCTGGGCCAGGCACGGCCCAAAGCTCTTTTATACAAAGATGGCCTGGCTTGATCCTCACAGCCCTGGGGGATGGGTGCTATTACTACAGATGAGGAAACTGAGACAATCTGACGTTAAGTGACCTGCCCAGGATGACCCAGCTACTAAGGCTGTGAGACAGAATTTGAACTCAGGTCTTCCAGACTCCTGGTCCACCCTTCTTTGCACTCTGCTCCTCTGAGACTGTCTGAAGTTGTGTTTCTGAACTTTAAAAATACATTCTCAAGACATTCATATTTTTATCGAAACACACTACAACATTTATCTAAGTTCTCACAAAATGGTTAAGATCAACTCACTTCAAATGCTAACCCTGAAAAAGAAAGACTTTTTTTTTTCTGAACAAATACTCTAAAAGCAAAGCAGGTAAGAAACTCCTCTGACTCACATAAAAAGGGCTAGAGAGGGTGAGAGTCTAACACTCCCTTTCCATGAGGGGCACTTTTGAGAGAATGGAGACATTGTCTACCATCCTGATGAAAAACCAGAGCCATGTGTGTTGTTATAAATGCCCTGGAGAGAGAGGTATTGGAAGAGTGTGAATATTGCCTTGATCACGTAAAAGTAACTAGGACAATGTAAAAAGAAAACAAAATTACAGCCTTCCATTGAGTGCCCACACTCAATGGGCCAGACCCAAAGGCTAATGGCAAACATCTCTCTTTCAGCTCCAGGAAAATAGGGGGGCCAAGGGCGCCCGAGGCCTCCTCCCTCTGAAGGGCAAGCAGCGGGCTGGCCTTCTGTTGTTGTACTCTGACAGAACTAACGAGGCCTCCTGCACCTAGGACCTAAAGAAGGGCTCTCCTGTGGCCAAGGGGAGAGACAAGTTGTGCATGGATCGTCTTTATTTATCATTATCTATTAATTATTCCACTTTCTCTTCAGGGCCAAATTCTCCCCCTCCCCCGCCCACTGAGAAGGCTGTGTAGACAACGGCCTTGTTAGGAGGCAGACAAATCAAAAACTGATATGTACAGGATATTGATGCCCAGGAGGTGAAGACCACCAGTACCAGCTGTCAAAGGGAAACCAGGTCAGTGACTTCCTAAAGCCCTGGGCTCTGCTCCCTGCGGGATCTGAAGGCATCCAGAGTAGGGGACAAGGCCAGGGAAGCCTGGCCGGAGTGCCCGGGCTGGAGGCTCCTGCCCTGGGCAGGCTTCCTAAGGTGCAGGCTCTTCAGGGGGACGGGCTTCAAGAAAGGATCCTAGTCACTTGGCCGTCAGGCTCCCTGCACCGACACTGGGGGTTTTGTGCAGAACAAAGCTGACCTAACCCATCATTCAGTGACTCCATCTCTCGAAGCAAGACCAAGCCTGCCAGAATGGCCAAGCCCCTGGAGAAGGCCGGGTGACCCCAAGGCTCTGGCTTTTCTTTTTTTCCATGTATTTTGGCCACTGTATTTCACTCCTTTGTCATTCTACACTTTCTGTATTTACAGATCACAAAAATTTAAAAAAGTAAAAAGGGGCCCACAGGCTGCTCCAGGAGACCACAGAGGAGAAGGGAGAGAGGGAGAGAACACGTCTTTATTAAGCACCTACTATGTGCCGGGCACTGGGCTAAGCACTTTACAACCATTACCTCATCTGATCTTTACAACAACCCTGGGAGGGAGGTGCTATCATGATCCCCATTTTAGAGTTGAGGAAACTGAGGCAGACAAAGGAGAAAGGACTTGCCCAAGAACCCACAACTAAAGATTCTAAGGCCTGATCTGAACTCAGGTCTTAGGACATTCAAGCCACTTGGGGCTACAGGATCTGCTCGCTGTGGTTCAGGGAACACTTGGGGAAATGGTGCATCCCTTCAGCGCTGGCCTGCTAACCACGACCTCTTCAGGCTGGTCTGGACCTGGCCATGCCCCAGGTAGGAGGGTGTCAAGAATTCATCTTACGTTTTGAGATGACCAAGTGAAGTATGGTGTGCGTGAATTGATGTAATTCATGGGACTTACGTAACATCAGGATTCTCTTCCTAGAAAATCCCTCTCAACAAAATAGCGGTTTGTGTCTAAAGCTGCACCAGTGACCCTCCCCTTCTATAGAAGGGAGCAAGTTCCATCCAACAACTCATCCTTCAGTAAGGGCCTCGGCTTCTTCCGCTAAATTCAGACAAGGTTTTCTTCAAGAAAATAGCATCCTGCAAAGAGCCATTAGCCTGGTCTCCCCTTTCCCATCTACTAGGATGGGAAGTCAGTGGGTCTCTGTCAATCCCTCTCGTGGAAAAGAGGGACAAGAAAGCCCCCAAACCAAAGAGGGGGGCCTGGCCATAGTCACCCCACCAACCGCTGCCCATGAGGATCCAGGAGGAGCCAAGATGAGGAAGGAGTTAAAGCTACAGCGACCTCTGGCAACAAATGTCCAGCAGGCCAGAGAGATTTCAGACAGTGCTCCCAAGAAGCAGAAAAGTGCCTGGGAGGTCATGACCCTACTCAGCACTAGACAAGAAGTACCTGAGTGAGCAGGGTCCCCAACAAACACCACCACCAGTGACACACACAGGGCCTGGCACCCAGGAGGTGCCTAATGACTGACTGGAGGTGGGAGGAGGGCTGCAGACAATCACTTCTAAAGGGAGAATCTGTTTTCTTAGATCGCCAGCGATCAACTGATCTAAGAAATCTCAGCCTCCACTCATCTAGAGCCCAACAAATGAATCAGTAGCTAGCCTAAGTGAGGGACAAAATAAACAAGCTGTCCCCAAAAAGGCTTAAGACTTGCGTGTCCCAAGGCTCTTCCTGGATCGGTCAGCTCCTGCTCCTTTGGGGAGCACCCAAACACTGCCCTGGGAGTACTGCAGGAAGCCAAAGGTGACAGGTACCATGACCAAGCACCCTTTGTGCCATCCCCAACCCTGAAGGTTTTGAGGGGATCAGAAAGTCACACACAGGACTGGGGGCAACTATTCACTCTAGGCCCTAACGCCTTTCTTCCTCACAAAAACTCCCCCTGAGAAAGGCAGACAAACTGTTCCTAGGCTGGACTCTGAGGCCAGAGCAGGCAGACTAATAAATAGCCTTCAAGGCCCCAGTGACACAGGGCATGCGTACAGAAGCTGGGGGGGGGGGGGGGGGGAGCGCCACAGAGCAACCAATGTTGGCTGTGCATTCCTCTGTTTTGTTCTTTTTTAAAAACCTCTTCCTTTCAGGGACTAGGTTTTCTGATTATCTCAATGAGGGGTGAAGGTGGGAGAGAGGGAGAGGGTGGGCCTGGGAGAAAAATTAAAATGAATTTTTGAAACCTCTTTCTTCTAAGTGCAGGGTCTCCAGGAGAGGGAGACAACTCTGGGGACATGAAGGGACAGACCCCCATGAAAATCAAGTTCTTAACAAAAGGGCTCATGGAACAAAGGGAACCTCAGTTCCTACCCGAGAAGCTCCATCTTTTCTATCAGTTTGCTGCGGATCCCAACCAGCAAAACAAAGGCAAAGGATGAAACCAACAAAAGATCAGAGAGAAGAATCAATGGGCGAGCGGCCAGCCTTATCTTCTCAGCAAGGAAAGGCCGGCCAGGAAAAAGCCAGGCTTCTGGCCTCTCCAAGCCACACACAAGCCATCGGACTGAGCCCCAGAGTGATCTGGAAGCAGGTCCTCTGCTTCTAGCTCATTCAATGTCCCTGTAAGATTCTAGCCCAGGTTTTTAGGCTTCTTTTGGCCGCCTGTTAAGACTGTAACCATTTTTTTTTAAATCAATGGTTTTTAAATATAATTTGTGAACAAATAATTTTAAAAGAGACCAAATACAGCATATGCACTAACTTCATTTGTCAAAGCCAAGATGTTTTGACAGGAAGCCCTTTGAGCAGAAGCACTTTTCTGACCAAATGTCTCAATAATGAATCCGTGCCCCATTCTAATCCTATATGCACAGGGGAACAAGCAGCCCCCAACCAGCCCAGAGAAGCCCCAGGCCAGAGGTGCCTCCTCACCTTCCTCGTCTGCTTCCTGTTCTAATGGCGCCCCTTCCTCTTCAAAGCTCCCAATACCTGACTCCAGTGGAGGGGGTTGGCTGTTTGGTTGACTCAGCTTGTTTCGAATAACAGCAATTTCTTTTTTTAATAACTTTGCTCGTTTACTTCTTGACCCACTGGATTTCATTGAGCACGTCATATCCAGTTTGTCCAACAATTCTTTTAGCTGTTCTTCCAAGGACATGTGCGCTCGGTTAGCTGGATTTAGTAACCGATCCACTAAAGTAAAAAGAGAGAGAGAGAGAGAGAGAGAGAGAGAGAGAGAGAGAGAATTGAAAGTCTTTTATTAACAATTTGTTTGCATAACTGTATTGTAAACAAGCACAAGAAATAACTGCCCCAAAGTGTTTTCCTAAACCTGTTTTTGGGTGCCAAGTAGTTCTACTACTCGGGAGGGAATGATCACCAAATCTACTAACTGCTAACATGACAGCCAATAAAGGCAAGAGAAACCATGTTTCCAAAAAAGTCGATGCATGGAAACAGATCCACTACATGACACCTAGAGCATAACATAAAGACACAATGAGGGGGCAGCTAGGTGGCGCAGTGGATAAAACAACTGGCCTTGGATTCAGGAGGACCTGAGTTCAAATCCAGCATCAGACACTTGACACTTAACTAGCTATGTGACCCTGGGCAAGTCACTTAACCCTCATTGCCCTGCAAAAAATTTAAAGATAAAAAAATAAAAAGACACAATGAGGGGGGCAGCTAGGTGGTGCAGTGGATAGAGCACTGGCCCTGGAGTCAGGAGGACCTGAGTTCAAATCCAGCCTCAGACACTTAACACTTACTAGCTGTGTGACCCTGGGCAAGTCACTTAACCCCAACTGCCTCACCCAAAAAAAAAAAAAAAGACACAATGAGTATGCATGTGCACATGGGCTGGGCCAAATCCTGTCCTCTAAGAGTCCCCAGTCATGACGTCGGGCACATGAGTCAACCCAGCTCAATGTCCCTCCACCTATGACTCGGGAAGATAGTCAGATAAAGATCTAGCATATCGAACAGGCCATGGGCAAAGCCCCAAGTGGCACTGCCAGCACAGACCTGGTCCATAAATCAAATGGGAAAACTAGGCTTTGTTAGCGAATATTCCAGTGCTCAACATGTGACCACAGGGCAGCCAGCTACCTCCCACATGCACCAAGAGGAAATGCAAGTAGACTGTCTCATCCCACCAGTTGGAAGGGAACAGCCACACGGTATGAAATCAAGCATTGTGCCGTCACAGAACAAAGGAAATCAAACCCCAAGCTCTCCCTACTCAATGCCATTCGCCTTCCCCCGCCCCGAGCCCTGGACAGTGAATCCAGCCCCCCCCCCACTCTGCAGCATCAATGAGGCACCCCTCAAGATCCCAAGAGAAGCCCCTCCAGACCGTCAGTTTCACGTGTTACCACACAGTGAGGACACCCGGAAATCATGCGCCCCAGGGGAACACGCAAGGGAGGGACATGAGAGCAGGGAGCAGCAACACTCACTTCTGGCCCTGACTTAGCGCAAACACAGCATTAAAGTTATTCAAATATTTGACAGTCCACTTTTAAGGAGAATATTTTTTTCTCCTCCTGCAAAACATGTAGGGTTTAGAAATTTGCTGTGGAGGCTGAAAGGCCAGTCTGGACCTTGTCGATCTCTCCAATTGCCATATTGTTTTCTGGGAGCCATGGAATGAAACTCCCATGAAGATGCACTTGTGGCCTTCCCTGTTCCAGGCCTTTTTTCCCTTGGCCCAAATAAAATCCTAGATTTGGCTGTGTCAACTAAAACCTAAACTAGGGAAGGCTGAGGGCCCCTTCTCAATAGGTTCCTCTCTGAACCTGCAGGTCCATCAACCATGGTTGGTATCCTGATATTTTGCATTTGTTTAAAAAAAACAAAACCATGTTTGCTGTTGATAAAGTTAAGAAACCACAATCTAACTGTAGGCCAGCTGAATACCAAGTAACTTGGAAACCACACAAGAGTGGCAAAGGTGTGCTGGCCAAGGAGTCAGCGGTGGCTGCAAAGCCAGAAGCGCCCAAAGAACCCAGGGTGCTGAGTTCCCCGACCACAGGTTTATGAAGAGAAGAGACATTCTGGGCAGCCTAAGTCCAGATTATAAATCTGTTTTTACAGAGCTCCAAATAAATGCCCAGAGAGCCCTCCCTGAGGCCAGAGCACCCAGGCCTCCTGATCTCATTGTCACTGAGTAGAAGCCAGGGGCAATGACCTTTCTGCTACGGCCTGGCACACAATGTGCCCAGGTGGGTGGACAAACCTCCTGGAGGATCAGCCCAGTGGCCTAAAGACAAATGGAATTCCTCTTCCACGGAACAGAGAACAGCTCCCTCAATGATGGGAGGCAGCTGGCATGGCCCCCAAGGTCTCACCAATGCAGATGCTTCAGTCAGATGCCACCTGCCCCTCTCCCCACAACACCTTCCACCTGACTAATGGCTTGCCCAAAAGCTCATGCCCACAGGGGCCAGATCTCCTCCACCGAAATCCCCAGATCTCATTCCAATCCACAATGGCCACACGCACGCCCCAGCCCCCAACCTCTTCCTCTCTTTTTTGACCCCAAGTCTGAGCATTCACCTTCCTGCCATTTGGCCACCACCCCCCAATGGGTTGAGCCCAACATTCTAAGCTCTGAAAAGCATCCTGGGTCACTCCGTCACGGGCCAGGCCCTGCCTTGCCTTTACCTAGAGCCGACCTTCCCAGCGAAGAGCCAGCCTTCAGGACTCGGGCTTACACTCCGCCTCTCCATCTTTGCCCCCAGGTCAGCACGACAGACCATCGGAGTGCCAGCAGCCCATCTGCCATGTTCTACCAGGCCAGGACCAAGTCCAAAGGCCCAAGGAAGAGGAAGCCGACATCACTGCTGGCTCTGCGACCGGTCTCGCCAATGATACAGGAGCTATAGCCAGTGAGTCGGCAGCCCAGACACTCCCCTTTCTCAACATCAACATGCTGGCTTTCTTCCAATCAGACAGCTAGCGCCACTCCACTTTCCAGTCTTTCAAGATCAATGACAGTGGCTCAACAGCCATAGCCACCAGTGGCCTGGAGGAGGGCCCATGCAGCCCAGACTTGGTGACCAGCCGATAAAGCCCTGAGCCCTGAGCTCCAATGTGGCCTGTGATCCCAGACTAATCCCTTCACCAATGCTTGCCTCAATTTCCTCATCTGGGAAAGGGGTAATCACACACCTCCCTGCTCAGGTTGTTATGAGGATCCAATGAGAAGTACTTGGCCCTAGGACTGGCACAAAGAAGTGCTAAATGCGTGTTAGCTGCTATTGTCACTGCTGTTACCATTAAAAACTCCATTTCCCACCATTTCAGGGCTGTCCTTGGCAGAGAAAAGAAGAGCCTGCTCGCCCTCACCAGAACACGTGGCTTCCCTTGCTCCCATCCCCTAGCTTTTTAAAAACCTATGCTGGCCAATGAAGTGCCCTGGGGACCCCCACGGGGCTCTGAACCAGTCCCACCTTTCGTTGTCTTCAAAGACCACCTGCCATCCCTCCTGAACTGATCTCCCCTATCAGAGTTCTAGCCCCAGGCTCTTACTTCTCCCCTTCCTCTGCACCCTAGGAAATATGCTCCCCCCAAAGCTAAGGAGCAGGTCAAGGTCTCCCCACACGTCCTCTCCTTTATCCCCAAGGCCAAGAAGACTTAGTCACAACTCCACCCCAGCCCAAACTTCTCTGCATTATTTCTGCCCCAGGGAGTTAGAATCAGATGCAGAAGGTCCTGGATCCAAAATCCTCCTCTGTCACCCACTACTGCTGTGACCCTGGGCAAATGATTTCACCTCAAAGGGACTCAGTTTCCTGACCTGTCAAATGAGTGTTGAGGTACCAATCAATGTCCCAATGGAATTACCACTTTGGGTCAGGCGGCCAGATGGAGAGCTCTGACAGACAGGAGCCCCAGCGGGGCAGGAGGTCTGACTCAGCCCGCCCTTCAGTGGCCCACTCTGTGGCAAGGACCAATGGCCAGTGATTCTCCTGCGGGCTCACTGTCTTCCCCCAAGTGCCCTTGCCCACACCTCTTCCACTCCTACTTCCCACCTCCTGCTCCTAAATTTCCTCATGGGAATATAGGCCTCTGGCCTCCTGTCTCTCTAAAGTTGCAGATCTGGGGGCGGCTGGGTGGTGCAGTGGATAGAGCACTGGCCCTGGATGCAGGAGGACCTGAGCTCAAATCCAGCCTCAGACACTTGACACTAACTAGCTGTGTGACCCTGGGCAAGTCACATAACCCTCACTGCCCTGAAAACAACAGCAACAACAAAGTTTAAAAAATAAAGCTGCAGACTCAAATTCCCACGAGCCCCATCCCACCCAGTCCCCATCATGGAGGAGCACTGGGATAGCCCAGAGGTCTTGTCCTTGTGACCCAGAGCCTGAGGGACATTCAAGGAGGTGAGCTGTCATGCTGATGGCGCGCCTGGGTTTTTATTCCTGGACTGGTGACTGAGGGCTTCTTATAATTCCTACTGTGAAGCTTCTCTGGCTTAGCAAATATCCATGCTGAGTATTCTCCCATCCGTTCCTTTCCACTGGAATGTCTCCGAGGTGATAGCACCATATGTCAAAGACTGGTTAGAACTAAGATGATCCTGCCTGATCCCCTCCCTCAGATAAATCAAAGCCCTCACATTTCCTCAGAAACAACTCTGTTCTGGGCTGGTGCCATCCTGAAACACAACTCTTGGTCTGGACCCACTTTCAGTTGAGACAAAAGAAGATCAAAAAAGAGGTAAGAGGCTTCCAGGGGACAGAGCCAAGATGGCAGAGGAAAGGCAGTAACTGCTCAGACTTCCTAACACGGTTACCCCCCAAAACCTTCAAACACAGCCAGCAAACACATCCTGGAGCAGGAGACCCCACAAAAAGATGGCTGAGATTATTTTCCAGTTAAAGACACCTTAGAGGTTCAGCAGAAGGGGGAGCCGGGCTGGACAGCACCGCAATCGAGCCAACACAGATACAGCCTCAGGCAGGCTGCACTGGGAGAAACTTCCCCCCAAGACTCTGAATCAGCTGCAGTGCCAGCATCTTCTGGAACGAAGCTCAGGGTCTGGTGAGAGGGCTGAGAGGCTGGCCAGGGGGAGTCTACAGGGGCGTATGCAGGAGCTAAGGGGGCATTTGGATGTCCTACCCCAGCAGGGGAACCAGGAAGAAACCTTGAGAGGTGGCAGCCCAGGTGGGGGAGGGCTGCAGGCTCATCGGAGCTAGCACCCACTGCACATCAAGTTTTGCTGTCTGGATGATTGGCAAATTGGCCTGCGGCTATCTACAGACCAGAGAAAGGGCCAGGTGAGTGAGGCAACTGCCCCTCATTAAATCCTAACACCTGAGAGTCCCTGAAACTTGGGACAATATATCATGGAAGCAGGACCCCACACTAAGAAGGAGTTGAAAGTCAAGTGAAAGACAGGCAGGCTGAGCAGGCAGAGAAAAGTGCGAACCAAAGAAAGCTTCTTTAGTGACAAGGAAGATTGAGGCCCATCCTCAGAGGAGGATAGCAACATCAGGGCCCCTACATCTAAAGCTTCCAAGAAAAATATGAATTGGTCTCAGGCCATAGAGATGCTCAAAAAGGACTCTGAAGATAAAGTAAGAGAGGTAGAGGAAGAAATGGAAAGAAATGAGGGTTGGGAAAGCTAGGTGGCACAGTGGATAAAGCACCAGCCCTGGATTCAGGAGGACCTGAGTTCAAATTCAGCCTCAGACACTTAACACTCACTAGCTGTGTGACCCTGGGCAAGTCACTTAACCCCCATTGCCTCACCAAAAAAAAAAAAAAAAAAAAAAAAAAAAGGACATGAGAAAAAAGTCAATGGCTTGAAAAGCGAAATAGAAACAACTCTGTTCTGAATTTACTGAAATGACATGAGCAACTCAACCTCATGCACAGTCAAGTAACTGACCCCCTAAGTCAGCCACAACCTGGATAGGAGAGCCACAAAATTAAACATGCCAGGGGCTAAAATAAACTCTCAATTAAAACAGACTATAGCATAAAAACTTAAGGGTTAAAAAAACCCACAGAGGAAAAAGAAAAGTATCCAGTAGGCAGGGAATAAACTGGTTTGACTCCTATCTGAGTTCTCTAAGTGCACATGGGTCACTTAGCCCAAGCCACACTTCATTGGGAATGCCTGTTCCAATGGTCCCAGGTGATTGTTCAGTCTGCTTTAAGGCCTCCAACCACCCAGTGGACAGCTTCACAAGGCAACCTGTTGTATCTTGGGGAAAACGAAGTCAAACTGAAACATCCCCAGGCAGTTCCTTGTTCTGTTCCCTGCGGCAGAGCCCACCGAGTCCTACTCATGTTACCAGAAAAGCCTTTGACACACCCACCGAGCGTTCACTCATGCCCTCTTGTTCTTCCCACCAGTCACCAATGGCACATTTCCCCAACGATCCTGCACTGAACACTTGTCAAAATCCTTCATAAAGCACAGTGCCCCAACTGCCCATGATGCTCCAGGCATGGTTGGATCCCAGGGGAGAACAACAGGGCGGTCCCCTCCATCATTTAGGACCCAAGGCAGAGATTATTCATGAGGCTTTTGAGCACAGATCACAACCCCCAGGCCCTTTCTACTGACTCTATGCAGGTCATAAGTTTGAAACATAACTTCTTACCGTCTTCCCAAGAGAAGGGCCGAGGAGGCTCCAACTGTGGCCGTTCAGGTAAGTGCATTCCAGTTTCATGGTCGAAGCCAACCCCTTCAGCGTCCCGCCGCGTCTGCCTCAGGACAAGCCCGCCTTGGTCTCTCAGCCGTACAGCTGCTCTATAAAATATGGTGTCCTTGGCATTGTATTTCATACAATTATCTATAATGAGATGGAAATCTTCTTCAAACTCATTGAGGTCTCTGTAACCTTGAGCATCTAACCGTTTCCTCATTGTGGCAAAGTCCATGGGATGTTTAATGTGATCCAAATAATCTGGAACCTGAGGTTTGAGATTAAAAACAAAAAACAAAAAAACAAAAACAAAAAAAACAAAGAAAATTATCTAAAACAAAAAAACAAGAAAACAAGGTAGTTTTTCTATATAACAAATAATACACATTTAAACCTCATTTAAATTAGCCATGAAATCAATCATAACAGTAATAAATTGTAAAGCTAAGTGTATTGTCTGAGAGAGAAATAAAAAGACAAGGTTGGTTTTTTTTTTTTTAGGTTATACATTAATTTAAGGAACAAATAACTCTCAAATTAAGCTTAAATAAGTATTAAAGATTTCAAAGCACACCACTCAGAGAACCAAAGGGTGGAAACACCTTGCAAAGAGAACAAACCAAATATGAAAGTTTGGTCAAAATGTTTAAAAATGCAAGCATGCCAGCTCCAGCCCCCACAAAAAAAAAATGCCAGCAACACCAGCCAAACCACATCCTCATACTAGAAAATACAGAAAATAAGCAGGGAGATAACATTTTGTGCTGTTGGACATTCTGACAGAAGGACATTCACAGGAAATTTCAAAGGAAGACTGAAGCCCGCAGCCAGGCACACACCTCTTTCAGATTCACCGGCTGCGCAAAGATGCGTGCAGGGTCTTTCTCTTGCAACTGGTCCAGGACTGAGCGTAAGAGAACCGTGAATGGTGTCAGTTGCAACTCCAAGGCGACTTGCTCCACCTTCACCTACACAGAGCAGAGGAGGGTCAAGAGTGGAACAGAGAAGCCAGGCACGGCGAGGCCTCACCCCTTAATGCAGAGGGTCTTTAGCCAATGCCCTTGGGTGAGTCTGCTGGGGGGGACGCCACCCACAGATGGGAAAAAGCTTCCTCCCCACTCCCATTCCCAGGCACCTGTCACAAAGGACACTGCACCACAGACTGAGGACTCTCGACAAGGCGCCACAAGAAAAGCCCATGAGCCACCACTCTGGGAAAATCCTCCTCACCTGTTCTCGCTTCAATTTTTCCCGTTTCCGGATGAGCTCCACCAGCAGCCGCGCTCTCTCCAGGTCATGCCGCAGCCTCTGCCAATACTTTAACTTCTCTTTCAAAGCCTGAATTTCTTCATCGTCTTCTCTCTAGAGAAGCAAACGCAAAGGTTTTGAACAACAAACATCAAGAAGCCAACCTCCCCCCCCAACACTGCTGACGAAATGCTCTGCGTCGCTGCCCTGGGTGGCTGCTGACAGGAAGGCCACGACACCCTGTCCCCAGTGGCCTCCTGTGCCCTCATTCCCCTGCTTGGCCGCTCTCACAAGAACTTTCCCAGTGAACTTTGGTGAACAGTCAGACCCAGCCGGGGGAGCGAGGAGCCAGGTCGGGTCATGCACCATAGCAGCACCCAACTGGGAGCTTGAGAAGACCCAAAGGCCAGGCTGCTCGGCCACAGAGCTCCCCTGTGCCCCTGGGCTGCCAGCACCAACACGCCAGACAGGTGGTGGGAAGCGGGCAGGCAGTGTGACTTCTGAAGCCAGCTCTCCATATAGTTTCTGTCCCTGTTCCTCCCTCTTCCTCCTCCCTCCTCCCCCAGGTGTCCAGAACAATGTCTTATTTTGGAGCACATGTGGTCTAACCAACTCCACCCCATAAAGGGGTTTTATGTTCCAACTTTGTGCTACTCATTGATGGCCGTTTCTTGTCTTGCTCCCCTCCACTCACACACTCTCTCCCCACATCCTGTTCACCAAAAGCCAGTGCAGTTCAGCGCAGCTGCCCCCCCAGGGCAGGGGCACTCCCTGGCAGCAGGTCTGGGAGCCTGGCGCTCACCCGCTATGATCCCCGGAAAGGCATTACTCAACCTCTTGCGAACCCCCAAATGCCACCCACTTTCCCGAGGTCCTGAGCACAAGGCTTTTGGCAGCTCTGACAACTACAGAAAAAGGAAGTACAAAGAGGCTTCTTCCCAACCAGGCCCAGCTCTGAAAAGTTCTGAGAAAGTAGGAAGCAAAGAAGGAAATGGGCAGCAGATACAGAAGATGGTGCTAGTGAAATATATGGGGTGCATGGACAGTGATGATTTAAAGCGAAAACCTGTTCTTAACCAGATTCAAGACTGAGGCAACTACCAAAGAAAGATAAAATAGATAAGCTCTGATTTCTGGAAAGTGAAAAACTGCTCACACAACATCATTGCACCCTGCTAGGGAAGGGAAGTGGGATTACCTTTCTGCAACAAAACTTTAGCAGTCAAGATATAGTATCAATTAACATATGTATGTGACCCATAGTCATTCCCTAATGGAGAATTGTTCAATGGCTCTCAAAAGAATTGCAAAGAATTCACAACCAGGTGAAAGAGGGCTCCAAATCCCTAAAAATAAGAGAAATGCACATCAAAACCACTGATATTTCACCTCACCCCCTGCCAACCAGCTACAAGGACCAAAAACAGCAACAGCCAACACTGGGGAGTTGTGGAAGAAAAGGCATACAGATACATTGTTGGTGGAGCTGTAAAATGGCACAATCATTTTAGAATTACACAAAGTATCCATACCCTTTGATCCAGAGACCCCAGGAAACCATCAACAAGAAGTCTCCACACACTCCAATACATTTATAGTAGCACTTCTTTGTAATAGCAAAGACTAGGAAACAAAGTAACTGCCACAGGCGCTCAGCATGTGGTGGCTAAAAAAATCCCAGTCTGTGTGTGAGGAACTGATGAAGAGGGAGATGAGCAGAACCAAGTTAGGATAGCCAGGTCAATGGTAAAACACAAGTGACTGCAACACAACTATCAAGAAGCCATACCTAGCCTTGGCCTTGGCCAGGCCAGTCTAGTCTAAGTCCAGCCCAGCCCAGCCCAGCCCAGCCCAGCCCAGCCCAGCCCAGCCCAGCCCAGCCCAGCCCAGCCCAGCCCAGCCCAGCCCAGCCCAGCCCAGGTTTCCGCACTTTTTGCAAGGTATCTGGCACTGGTGCTGACTTATTTTTCCTCTCCAAAGTACAAGGGCTCTCTGGGCTGGGATGGGGGAAGTGATATAAGAAACAAAGACATCAATAAAGAACATTTTTAAAAAGAAAAAGAAGAGATGAAAAGGAAGAAAGAAAATTAGTCAAGGAATCATAGCTTCAGAAGAGGACACAAAATAACCCTAGCTTCTTGCATTGTTAAAATGTTGTTGTTGTTTCTAATTAATAGCATTTATACACAAAGAAAACCAGTCCTTCCTGAAAGAGCATCCCAGTGAGAGGGAACTGCAGGCACAGACTTGAAGGCTACAGGAACGCACAAGCAGTTCAGAGCCAGCAGCCGGCCTGTAGGACACCAGAGCCACCATCTTACCCAGGGGCCACTGTCCAGCCTAAGGAGGCCTCCAGCCTCACACCCCAGTCTGAAATGAGGGAGTTTCTGCCTGGGGTGAGAGAGAATTTTACAATTTTGCTGAAATAAATTCTGGCCATGGGCTAACATCCATCTAAACCACTTTTCAAAACCTTGTATTTCTTTTCAAATTTTCCTGTTCTGTGTAAGGAATATGGACTACTGAGAAGAGGACCCCGAGCTGATAAGGATGCAAAGTGGCTGCTAAGAGAGACAGATGCCCTTCCTGGAGGTGTGCTGCAGATTAGACCCGATGGGTGGAGGCCAGGCACCAGGTTTCTCCTTCACACCGAGAGCAGGGAGGGAAGAGCTTTAGCAGATCCAATAAACCAGCACGGGGCAAACACCAGCCACAGGCAGGCCTGATGCCTGAGTAATCAGAACTGGCCTCAGCTCACTGAGAAAGAAGCCCTGGTGCAAGAAGCACTCCTTTACTGCTTCCCATCAGGCTCACTGGCTGTGATCATGATGTCTCTGAGTGACCTGCTCCCCCCAACAAAAGCTAAATGACATAGACCGAGTGTAAGCTCCACTGGGCACCCCAAACAAAGCAGGTACCAGCTCAGGCACCATTGTGCAGCCTCAAAGGGCGTGGAGCAGCAGCAGTACCAAGGAGTCAATGGCAAAGGCAGCCCCTCTGAGGACTGACCAGCAGTGAAGACATCTCTGTCTCTGACATGCCTCCCAGCTTGGGGTCACCGAATATTCCACCCGCCGAAGCAACAGCAGCTCCTGGGCCCTCCAAGGTATTTGCCACAACTAATTTCTTCCACTTTAATGTAGAGGCCAGCTCTGGGTGACCACCCTGTCAAGGGCAGTCTGTCTCAAGGTCAGGCTGATTCCACAAGTCACCCAGATATATTAGTGGATCCCACACTCCCAAGGTTCCCTTCCTCCCATTCAGTCATTAAAAGCACAATTTGGACCTTCAAGCAAAGCCCCCGGGGTTCTGAGAGAACCACAATGGGATGGAGATGAACAGAGAGGCAAGTGATTTAACCAGGGGCGGCTGAGACTGGTCATGGCTGGCACCAACCAAGCTTCAACAAATGCCGTTCTTAAAGAAGAGCACTAGACCACAACCCAAATCAGGTGCACCCGCTATGTGTAAGCTCAAAACCAACACCACAAGAAAAAAGTGAACCCACTGACCAATCTGAAGTCGGGAATGGGAGAGGAATGGGGAAAAGAACTCCCCAAACTGGCCCTGTACATGAAAAAGAGGATGAAATGATCTTCAAAGCCAACTCTAAGTGACATAAATAGAACCAAGAGAAAGGTGCTTCTCTCTTCCTTGGAGCCTTCTCCACCCTCAGGCACCCCCAGGCGGCACAAGGCTTCAGGGCTGGCCATTGTGAGCAGAGCGGCATTACCAGCACCAACATCAAACCCCACCAGAATGTCAGATCCATGAGGAAGGTCTCCCTTTAACACTTGGTTTAAGACATTCTGAATTGAACTCATCTGAGAGCTGAAGGAATTCCTATGCCACAACTCTCATTAAGACTGGCAAGAGAGGGCAACTAGGTGGCTCGGTGGAGTCAGGAGTACCTGAGTTCAAATCCGACCTCAGACACTTAACACTTACTAGCTGTGTGACCCTGAGCAAGTCACTTAACCCCAATTGCCTCACAAAACAAAAACAAAAGACCGGCAAGAGGCAGGTATTAACCACCCCCATCTTCCCAAAGAGAAAAAGATAAGATCTAAGTATATTGTGAACTTGGTCCAAGGTCAGAGGCAGTGGTGAGGCCAATCTGGGTCCCTGATATCTCAGGCAAGTCATGTTCTGACCTTTAAACATGGCTTCTGATGGGGGGGGGGGGGGACAGACACAAGACCAAGATCAATCTCAATGACTGACACTGGCCCATGAGAAACAAAACCAGTCTCTGAACTCTTCTTCAGAATTAGGACAGCTAAGCGCTTTTTAAAAAGCCAGAAATAACAAGGTGAGCTGTACAATGAGGGAATGCTGTCCTGCCTGCTGAACCTCAATGAGTGAAGTTACCACATAATTAAACCCATTCTTCTCAGATGTCAATCAGAAAGGTCAGCAGCCCAGTCATTATTCTACCAGGTGAGCCCTTCCACCTCCTCCAGGTTACTTGTCCTGAATGGGGGGAGGGGGAGATGCACACTCCTAGTTGTGATTAAGGTGGATCCTCCATAAATGTTGATGTGATTTGGCCAGGGGCCAATTCCTGACACAGGATTACAGCAAATTCATTCATTAGGTCCTGCTTATCCATTAACAGCAAAGACTAATCATCTGTTTCCTTCACTCCTCCAAACACACCCTACACCACATGGGAGGTACTATACCAGCCCCTGCAGAGGCCACAAAAATGAAGTAAAGCAAGGCCCTGCCCTAGCCAAGAAGAGTGTACAAGCCATCAAAGCTACCCAAAGCAAACAGCAACAAATGTCTCTAAGAGGCGTAACACCATGAGACTCCAGAAGTGGGACTGCTTCAAGAAAGGCTCAGGGACACAGCACTGACTTGGTGAGCCATGGGAAGCCCGGCAAGGCCTTGGCTCAACACGTACCACTGGTCAGTTTAATCTGGCAAGAAGATAAAAAAACAGGGCCTCTCCCTCCCATCAGGCAGATGCCAGTCATCGCTAACTCAGCCTCCTACCCGCCGCCCACCTCTGGCATCTGTGCCCTGCTGACTCACAACCACCAAAGCCCAAGGTAAGGACGGTTCTCACCATCTCTCAGAAGCCCAACACTGCCTCAGACAGCCCAGCCAAAGCCACAGCCATGACTTCAGAAAAGAAGGTCTGGGCATACACCTAACCCTCCTCCACCATCAGATTTTCTCCTCCAGGAAAAGGACATCAATGTGAACCATCACACTCCCCCGCCCCCCCCAGCCATGACTTCAAGTAGAATAAGAAAATAATAAAACTTATAAAATTCAAGAAAATCTTGGTTTGGCTTTTAAAGCCTCTCACAAGCTGGCCAATCCTACCTTTCCAGTCTTCTTTTCCTTTCTAGCTCCTCAACAGAGACACAAAGCACCATCTCCCCCTCTTCACTGGCTGATGCCTGCAATGCCATCTCTCATCTCCAAGCCTCAGCTCCCATCCCACCTTCTCCAGAAAGTCTTTCCTGCCCCCCCCCCAAGGCTGCTAGGCCTGTTCCCCTCCGGGATGACCTCTGTACTGTCTGGGTATTGTCTCCCCCATTAGAATGGGAGCTCCAGGAGGAGAGGGGCTGCTTTGGCCTTTCTTTATTTGCCCAGCACTTCACACAGTCCCGGGTCCATAGCAAGTACTTAATGAATATTTGCTGACTGAAAAAGTCGTTTGTCCCAGGTTATGCAGCAGAGCAGGGGTTCAAACTCTCTGGCCTTGAGTAAATAGGTGAGTTAATCATTTATCCTTTATCCCACTGACAGAACTGCTCTAAGTCAGCTGCATACAGTCCACCTGCCTTTGCCCTTCAGGCCCTCCCAGTGTGGGACTGTCCTCTCTTTCTGGCCTTGCCTAATAGCAATGTCACTTCCCCAAAGAGGCCCTGGTCCCTAGATACCTTCTGCTGCCACCTCCCCCCCCTTTCCCTCAAAGTATTAACACCATCTTTTCAAACTGACCTCCACTGCCACCTTCCCTAGAGAGCCGTCAAAGACCCCTAGAGGACTCTAAGACATTGAAGAGCACTGGGCAGCTGCTAACTCACCGGTTACAATGTCTAGTATCAAAAC
Source organism: Dromiciops gliroides (assembly GCF_019393635.1). Classification (NCBI taxonomy): domain Eukaryota; kingdom Metazoa; phylum Chordata; class Mammalia; order Microbiotheria; family Microbiotheriidae; genus Dromiciops; species Dromiciops gliroides. The sequence continues at coordinate 297,318,816 of NC_057865.1, read as the reverse complement.
CTGTGGTTTACTGGCCCACCAAACTGTAACCTTCTCAAGAGCAGAAACTCTGAGCCCAAAAAGCTTTCTAAAAACCAGACTTATCCAAAAATGGAAATCTGCTGATTGTCAAATAGTAAGGCTGTCATCACTGCCAGAGTTCACGCAGGGGACAGATAATGGGGATGAGCTTTGAAAGCGGTAGGGAGGCGAATAATTGATTTCCAGCCTGGTCAATCTCTGGCCCCACCCATGCATCTCCAATCCATGCATCTCCCAATCATCCCTTCACTGAAGGCCCCTCCAACCCACTCACATGCAAATCAGATAACAAATCAGATAGCCATTGGCTATCTCTTACATGGGGAGCAAGTGGAAAAGGCGGGGCAGCCTTGTCTTCCAATCCACACAGAAGTGCTGGGCTGGACCCCTGTCCTAGCTCTGACCCTTTGGTGAAAGTAGGAGCAGAGTCTCATATCAACTCATTAACTCATTTCCTGGGCACCCTGGCAAACAGGTACCACCAAATAACAAGCCAAACCATGAGCATCCTCTTCGCCACAAGAGACTTGCCCTGACACAGCTTCAGGTGGCCTTTTTATATTCTCAGGGTTCATTTCCAATCACAGAAGAAAAAGGAATGCCTTTGCAATTTTGTTCTTAGAAACCAGACAAAGCAAATCCTTCCAAAGGGACAGGGCGACTTTGTCTCCATTTCTCTGCATAGGTACTTTGCCCTCGGGTTCCTCATTTTGATATTCCTTTATTATCCAATGGCAATGGGACCACAGAGGCCTGAAATTCTCCCCCCTAAGGGTAAACACTTTGACTGTTTTTCTCTCTATTATATCATTCAAAAGACCAGAGAAATCTTCAAGAAAAACCATTACAGCCTCTTATTTCACAAATGAGGAGACTGAGCAAAAAAAAAAAGCCACCCAAAAAGCAGGCTACAAAGTCAGACTAGGCCTGGCCAAACCAGCCTCCTGGGAGCCCAGCCCCATTTCTAGGCCCCTTTTTCTCCTTACTTTCATCTTCAGACCCTTCCTCCTTTGGCCTAGGCCCATCCTGCCTTGCTATCAGCTGTTCACAAATTCCCAAGGTGACAAGAAGAGTTTCAAATGCTTTCTAATCCAGTGACATTTCCTGTTCCTGGAAGACTTTGACTGGAATTCAAACATCTTCAAATGAATTGTTCTCCCCAGAGAACAAGTCTACTGCTACAGTCCTCTGCTCCACCTCCTTTGGGAGATGGGCTCAGGGAGCTGGAGGCCCCAACCCCAACTCTTTCCTAAGCTCTTATCCAGAAGCATCTGCCTCCAGGGCTGCTGTGAGTAGCTGCTAAAGAGAGAATGAATGCACAGAAAGCCCCGGGCGAAGCTCCAAGTGTTCTCCAAGTATTGATGCATAGGGCGACCAAAGCCTTCACAGCTTTTTAAATTATAACCTGTAATTATTTAATATTTAAAAAGTTCAGCCACACTGGTGTGAATGTGCAAAATGGGCAAAGTGGGAAGGATGCACTGATAAGTAAGAAATCAATATGCACAAGCTATCAGAACAGAGGAAAGACAGGGCAGGAGCAGCTAACAACAAGCGCTCCAACCCTCTAGGACTGGAGTGAGAAATACAGCTTTTGTAAAAAAGCAATGTAAAACTGGACTGGAACTAACAAGAAGCTATTTCAAGTTTTCAACTTATGTGGAATTGCTTGAGTTCTTAAGGGGAGTGGGGAGGGAAGGAAGGAGGAAGAGAATCTAGAACACAGTTTTAAAAATTGATGTGAAAATTTCTTTATACATGTAACTTTGGGAAAATTCCGAATGAATGAATGAATGAATAAATAAATAAATAAATGAAGTCTGCTAAATTAAGTCAAACCAAGAACTTTAAAAATTTTACTTTAAAAGGTGATGCATTTCTAAAATTAGCTAGCATGTACGTAACTGCTTTAGTTTTACAAAGCACATCCCCAGATTGTATTGGATCAGAACTCATCTGACTGGCATGCTGGCAGAAAATGCCACTGAGTGCATCTAGAAATTTACACTTAGAAGCACTTAAAATACATCCATCCCTCTAGGATGCCCATCCACTGGGGAATGGCTGAACAAACTGTGGTACAGGAGTGTCATGGAACACTATTGTGCTGTAAGAAATGATTAGCAGGTAGATTTCAGAAAAACCTGCAAAGACTTACATGGACTGATGCTGAGTGATGTGAGCAGGACCGGGAGAACATTGTACACAGGAGGAGCAACACTGTGATGATCAACTGTGAAAGACTTAGCTTTTCTCGGCAATACAATGATCTAAGACAATTCAATAGGACTCATGATGGAAATTGCTCTCCACGTCCAGAAAAAGAACTATGGAATCTGAATGACGATTGAACCATAATGTTTCTACTTTCGTTTTTGTTTTTTCTTTTTTGAGGTTTTTCCCTTTTGTTCTGATTCTTCTTTCTTAACATGACTAATGCAGAAATATGTTTAATTTGGTTGTATATATATAACCTATATCAGATTGCTTTCTGTCTTGGGGGGGAGGAAGGAAGGGAGGGAGGGAGAAAAATTTGGAACTAAAAATCCTATGAAAACAAATGTTAAGGGGGGCAGCTAGGTGGCACAACAGATAAAGCACCGGCCCTGGATTTAGGAGGACCTGAGTTCAAATCCGGCCTCAGACATTTAACACTTACTTACTGTGTGACCCTGGGCAAGTCACTTAACCCAATTGCCTCACTCAAAAAAAAAAAAAAAAACATTAGATGAGGGACAAGTCCAACTCTTGGTTTTCTACAATTAAGAAGCAAATCCCAGGCCGCCCCTAACTGAATGCTCAGTCACCCCTTGGCAATTCGGCACTGTGAGATTTGGGGAGGGGTGGCTTTTTTTCGGGGGGAGGGAACAGAAAAGACATTTATAAACTGATGGACTTGAATGTTTTCTTGTAACCAAAGAAAGAAGTGCCACCTACCTGTTGAGTGTTTCTTTGGGACTGTGAAGTGGACTGCAGCCTCCGCAACAAGGGCACGCCGTTCCTAGACAGTCTTTTTAGTAACCAGTAACTGTGAGCTCGCTCAACAAACTGCTTCTTCCGCTGAACGGCCACCTGAGTCATAATCTTATTTAATCTAAAATACGGAAAAACTCAAAGTTTAATTTGTGAAACAACACATTCAAGAGAGGCTTTTGATTATGGAAAGTAGGAAAAATCTCAGGGTAATCCTCCATTTTTCTTTCAAAACTACTTAAAAACCAACAGGCAATGATACATTCCCCCCATCTTAATTACCAACATACTTATATATGCTGCTTGAACTACTCATGCATTTAAATCATGAATTGAATAAACACATAATTTACCTAAAAACCTGTCAATCCACCTAAAACTTTTTGAATGATTTTAAGAGTAATGTTAAAACCTAAACAAGTAGGGCAGCTAGGTGGCGCAGTGGATAGAGCACCAGCCCTGGAGTCAGGAGGACCTGAGTTCAAATCCAGCCTCAGACACTTAACACTTACTAGCTGTGTGACCCTGGGCAAGTCACTTAACCCCCATTGCCTCACCAAAAAAAAAAAAAAACCCTAAACAAGCACTATACATCTTCTTTTCATTTTTTTCACTATCTTCTTTAAACAAGTTGACCCTGATCAAAGATAAAATAACAACTTTTATGCTAACAATTATTTTAAATTCTGTACACTCACATTAATAAAAAGAAACAAGTCATTTAAGAGTTATTGAAAAATACCACTTTGTAAAAAGGAGTTTTCTGTCAAGTATTTTGAAATAACTGGTTTTTCTTCATCTAAAGAAAATGATGACATCAGCCTAGAACTAAAACTGATTTACAGGAAAAGTGAAAGCCTTGTCATTAAATCTTGAAATAGGAGACCACAGAAGTCCTGTGACTGCTCTGCTCACAGGTATAGGGAGGCTGAACCAGCGAGGGGTTCTCTTTGCTATTGGCTTCATACAAACATAGTTGAGTACTAAGTAACTATGTTGTACAGTTTGCAGAAACCACAGAATTTTCATTTTCCTTGTTTAACCCCTTAGAAAATGAAACCTTTCTGAGGAGATGCCAGGCTCTGAGCACCATGAGCGCGCGCACACACGCACGCACGCATTCAGACTCTCCCTTTATCTGCTCATAGAACCCTGCAGAATATAAACCACACTGCTATTTCTGTTTCTCCAATTCACTTTCCAAAGCTCGCCTTTCCTTCCCTAAATCATTGCCACATCAAAGTAACCCCAGCAGGTAGCAGAGTGCAGAGGTGCCTGGAAGTCAGAAGGCCTGGCTTCAAACCCCACATGCTGGCTGTGTGACCCTCAACAAGACATCTAATCTCTGAGTGCTCTGAGCCAACTCATTGAAGAGAAGACGCCGGGCTGCAATGGGGGAAGATGGCTTACCTGGGAGTCCCCCATACCAATAACATACAGGTCCAGACCCCCTCCTTAAATAGGTAGTTGAAAAATTATTCTGATAAAGCAATTTTTGCCCAAAGAAATACCTCAAAAAGCGAGTGTGGGTGTCAGATTCCCTGAAAAATGTCGACCCAACCTGATCACAGAGGCCTGTTTGGGGAGGCACCGAGCCCAGTACTTTCCTGCCATCCCACTGTGCTTAGGGAAGTGCCAAGAATGTAAACAGAGGTTTCCTCAAAGGCAGGAGATTTTTCAATGTGATCGTAGTTGACTTCCTTGTAAAAAGTGATCCCTTTTTAAAACTTAAGGATCAAATTTTTCCTAATGAAAGCCAACATTTCCTAGATGTCCCCCTAATTCCTGATTAAATACTCAAATAGCCTATTTCAAAGGGGGACAGGAAAGACCTAGGGAAAAGCAGAAGTGAGAATTATAAATATTTCAGTTCAGAAACTTAAAGCAGCTTCTAAATTATTCATGGGAAATAAAAGACAATCGGAACAAAGAAACCAAGTAAAAATTATTCACCACTCTGAAGCCTTTTCAAAACCCAGGTTCTATAAAAACCCAACCCAACCCATGTTCAGCGGCCCAGGTCCCTCACAGCTCCTCCCTCAGTAGGTGGAAGACTTTCTGCCTAACTCAGTGGCAAGTCAGTTCCTCCCCCCTACACAAGGCATAGAGTGAGGCTACAGGGTAACAGACAGAAGCCCTGGCTCAGAATCGAAAGCCCTGCTAATTCTGTTGCATGCTGGTGACCTGACCATGGATGGGCAAGTCACCTCACTTCGGAGCCTCAATATCCCCATCTGCAACATGGGGATAAGTTTTGCACAGGGTTCCCCAAAGTAGAGCACTCTATAAATCTTAAGGCTTCTATAAAAGTGGCTGTGGGGTTAATTATTATGCTCTAATGGCATGTTAACTCATACGTTAGTCAACAGTATTAGATGGACTTGGGCCTTCCCTAAGAAGTCCAGGGAAATGCAAACATGTGCAGCATTTCAAACACTCTCTCTGTGGTAACAAGAATTCTAAGGACGGGACTTTGGCAACACAAGTACAAACACTCTACCTACCCCAGCACTGATTAGGCATAAAGCAAGAATGCATTCATGGGCATGCACTTCACTCTTCCTCCCCCAGATAGTGACTAGCTAATGTCGATTTTTTGCCCGGCTCCATTTTATAAAATCTTTCCTGCCACCTGAATACCCAAAGACCCTTATAAACAACACAAATCTCTTCAAGAGACATCCCTGGTCTGACCGCTCCTCTGAGGCGGGTCAAAAGGAGGCCAGCCCCCCCCCCCCCCAAGTCACTCCAGAAGTCACTCGCCTCAAACAGAAAGCCATCTGCATCGCCGATTTAGTCAGTTAAGAAACTTAGAGAACGAGGGACCCTCACCCTTAGCAAATTAGACCATGTGGAATTTTATGGCCCATTCGCTTTGTTTCGATGACTCTCGTGTCTATTCCACAATTATCATTTCTGATTTCACCACAAGCATTTATCACTACCACCCATGAGGCAGAGAGATGAAAAATAAGACTGAGAACCTGGAGCTGCTGCTGTTACCTGGAGCCTGAGCTAACCCACGTTTTGTCTGTGGGCACCCGAACCACGACCTCCTGGAAGAAACCACCACTCTCTGTGGGCCCTGTGCTCCCCTAATCCTCCAGCCTTGCAGCTCTCTAGATCACTTGCTCCCAATCCTTCCTGCTCTAGGGATCTTCCAAAGAAATAGCTCTGACCACCTCACCCCCTCTCTCAAGATATTCCCTAATTCCCCATGTGCCAATGAAATGTCCCACCTCCTTATCCTAAGCAGGCAGCCTTCCTCCAACCCGGTCAAGCACAACTGCCCCTCACGACAACCAGCATCATGACCGGGTGCTCCCTACCACTTCCTGTGCTCTTCCACCTCCAGGCAGGGACAGGCCCTTCTCTGATACCCACAAGGTACACTTGCTACACCTCTCCGGGCAGAAAACATTGCTCTCTACCTCCGAGGCCAACTTCAGCTTCCAGCTCCTCCCAGAAATCCTTTCTGATCCTCATATTTTCCCAGAGTATACCAAAATAAGCAGGCAATTCTGTTACACTTTTTTAACATTTAATACAGACATCCCAAGTTTCACATACAATTCTCTTTTATGTTCTCTTGTATACTGGAATGCTCATATTGGTTCATTAAGACTTTTTTTGAAAAAAACTTACCAAAAAAAAAAAAAAAAAGGTTTTGTACCAGATGGTCTTGAAATGAGATCTCTTCCCAAATCTCTCGCAAACCTATGTAACTTCTCTCCTACCGGGCTGCTATGAGGCTCATAGAAGATCATGTTTGCAAAATGCAAGATAGAAATGTCAGCTATGATCTTCAAAAGACTAATCTGGGTATTCAAACCTAGTTTCCCCAGAGTGGTTGGGCGTGGCTCTTTGTCCTATTTACATTCTAACAAGAGTAGGGACCACAAGGGACGACCGACCCTGCAGCTTCTTCAGTCGCGATCTCAGGTAGAGAGCAGAACTGAACTGTTAAATCTATTTGTAAATGAAGACATCAAAAACATTCAAATCAAGTAACAGTAAAACCCTGCCCTGCTCCTGGTGAGCACCCGCTGTTTTATGTACTTCCCAAGTCCCATCTAGAACCAACAGAAGGCAACCTGAAGGGGAGGAATGGAGTCAGGAAGAAGATCAGCTGGGAAAGCACTCCCCAATGAGTGGAGCTGCTTTGGAAACCAAAGAAATGGCCACATTTGTATCTCTACAGCCAAGTGAGGAGTCCGTAGCTCTGCACGCGCACACGAAATCAACATTAGCTGATTGGTCACTTCATCTGATGCCAACCTGCATACCAAATACTCCAAAAAATGCCCAAGTCCTCTTTTACCCCTCACGGAGGTTACAGAGGGTGGAATCTTAGCCTCCTGGCTATTGGATCCTGGGCAATCCACTTCAAGTTCCATTTCCAGCCTCTATAAAACGGGGGTAGCTGTAGAGCCCACCTCCCTCCATACAAAGTACTTCAGAAACCTCAAAGTGTTGTCTCTGTCAATTTCTCTGCCATCGTCCTCATTCACAGCAGCACCACCTGCTTTAGGAATTGCCGGCCCCACCCATAATCCTGCCTGGCATGCTCTCCCTTCTCCCGTATCTCTCCCCCCCCCCATAGGACACCTTTTCCAAGGGTCCGTCATGCTAGCGCCCTCCTGCTGGGGACTACCCCAACATAGCCTGCCTTGATCTCTGTACAGGTGTCTGCATATTGTCTTTCCCCATTAGACAGGGAGCTCCCAGCAGGTAGGGCCTGTCTTCTGCTTTTCTTTATATCCCTGGGACTTAACACAATGCCTAACACGGAGCAGGTGCTTAACAAATGCTTGTTGACTTTACTTGAAAGTAATGACAAACAGGAAGAAATAGGGAAAGACCTATGTATATGAAATGATTCAAACACACACAAAAAATGCTATACGTACTTACGATTATGTAAATAATGGAAACAAAATCTAGAAAACTACAGCTGAATCTCAATTAGTGCGGCTAATGAGGCCCCTGCAGTAGTTACATATATTACAATTCCCAATTATAATTCAGTTATAATTACATAAAACATGGCAATAATTAGTTGCAGCCCAAAGGAAATAATACAATTTGAATTCGAATAATGAGACCACTTCAAGATTCAGAGCCAGACATTTGGTGATGAGCTTATTAAAGTTAATAAACATTTCTTCAAAAGGAAAACTAAATACAGAGGGCTCCAGGCACCATTTTGTTGCTCTTCGGTGCAGCAAAACATTTTTGGATCATTCTGTGTACACTATGGCTAGGAAAGGTCCTATTTGCTTTTATTCTTGTACAACAGCAATGCCTTCATTCACAGACTCAGAAACACAGCTCTATGATGACGTCCAGTCTCGACCATTCTCCCTTGAGGGCCAATGAGTGGCCTTGTCAGGGGTCAAGAGCCCAGCTCAGCCACTTCCTACCTTCACGACCTTTGGCCGAGGCCAGTTCTCCTCTGGGGCCTTGACTATAAGGTCCCTTCTAGATCTAAAGCCTATGAACCAGGAACCTGAGGGTCACCTGGGGTCCATTCAGGTAATAGACCAGGACTGAGTCACAAAGAAGGCTGAGAGGAGCTTGGGAAGATTGTCTGAACGAGTGCAGTGAAGTGACCAGAGCCGGGAAACGACATGAATACTTACACTTCAACAAAAACGACACAGAAATGCTGCTGACCTCAGACTAACTACACTTGCCAAGAGTGGCCCCAGAAAAGAGATGGAGGGGGCAGCTAGGTGACGCAGTGGATAGAGTAGCAGCCCTGGATTCAGGAGGACCTGAGTTCAAATCCGGCCTCAGACACTTGACACTAGCTGTGTGACCCTGGGCAAGTCACTTAACCCCAATTGCCTCACCAAAACAAAAGAGATGGAGAAACCCATCTCCGCTCAGGGGGAAAGCAGGTCACTGCAAGTGCAAAATGTCAAGCACACTGTCAGGCCTGCCTGTGTATGTGGACCGACTTGGTGTAACTCTGTTACAAGGGACGGATCATAGGAAATCACTGATGGAAACACACACCAAACAATCAAAGTGATTTTTAAAATTAATCATATGAACCACGAACATCTGTAGTAAGTCTTAGTGTAATTTGTACAGTAACCAAATCATTCTGAACCAAGTAACTTGATCAACTAATCCTATTCACTCAAACTCTCTATTAAAGTCCCAAGTTTCTAAGATGTCTTCTCCCACCAAATAGACACCATATAAGGAGGATCCCACCTCTCACTCATCAACACTTCCAGGCCTGGAGGTCTTCAGAGGGAGGGTCCTACTCTCCACCACTTTCAGGACCTGGATCTCCATCAAGAGATCCTAACACCTGGGGGCAGCTAGGTGGCGCCTTGGTATAGCACTGGCCCTGGATTCAGCAGGACCTGAGTTCAAATCCAACCTCAGACATTTGACACTTACCAGCTATGTGACCCTGGGAAAGTCACTTAACCCTCATTGCCCTTCAAAAAAAGAGAGAGAGAGAGAGATCCTAACACCCAACCTTGGCCAACTGTCCTCTGTTATCACAGCCAAAGTGCTGGGGTCAGGCCTCTGGAGGCAACTCTGAACTTGGCGCTTAATCCATCCGGGGACCACACACTTCCAGCCCAGGACTTACCTGAACTTTCAGGGAAGGCTTAGAGTCAGCTTGAAGCTCGCGCTCGCTCACTCTCTCTCTCTCTCTCTCTCTCACACACACACACACACACACACACACACACACACACACACCCAGAGCAAAAGCAATGAGATAATACAATCCCAAAGTTTTCCTGCTTCCTTAACTATCTGAAGCACAGACCTCTACTTTTAAAATGGAAATTTTAAAAACACTCCTCACCTACAGAAAATCCTGTGGCTGACAGGATGAGGCCACTCCCAGCTGGTGCCCAGCACCATTTTTATTCCTTGTAGTTCTCTCTCTACCCAAAAAAATCTGCTCACCAGCTGTTCTTTATTCAACCCCAAGAGGAGGAAATTCCTGGATGAAGATGGCCACCCTTCAGGATGCGGAATCCAGCCCCTTCTGGTGAAATTCTGCAGCAGCTGATGCTCAGGTGCTTTTCCCAATGACATCAATTCCCTTCAAGTCCCTAGACCTCATTGCCCTGATGAGATACCAACAAGTAGAACTCCTGGGCCTGAGGTGAGGCAACAATTCCCTCCACTTCCCACCTGAAGACATCAGGTACCTTCAATACATGTATTTATGACAACCACAGGCACAGGAACGAAGCCATCTAAAGAAATGGTGTGCAATCCTCCCCACAAACTGTCCAAGCCGTTATCACTGTCCTCCTGAAAAATCTCCCTTTTTTAAAGAGTCTGTGGCTCAAGTAGACGTGGAAGCGGAGCTTGGAAGGGGAGCTAGTAAGCCCAAGAGAGCACCCCAGGCAGGGTAAAGCATCCCCTAGGGTGCCTGCATTTCTACTTCGCTGCCTGAAATAAGAGGTTCAGTTGAGTTAACAAGCATCCTTTTTCCAAAATGCCTCTCTGGGGGTAAAGAAGCCACAGGGTCAGACACAGTGTGAAATCAATTCAAGCAGGTTACTTTTTCCCTGATACCTGCTGCACCAACACGTCAAGAGTTGGAGTTAGGGGGAAAGGACAGCAGAAATTTGGGACCATGAAGAACTGTGGAGGACAAGGAAGGGGGTAAAGAGAAAGATCGGTGGAGAGTGTGTGACGGCAGCCCTAAGACACTGGTCATCTGGAGAGGACTGCTGAGAAAGGCTCGTGGGATGGGAGCTAAGAAGGTGTCCAAAACATGCTGACTCTCTTTCCGAGTTTGCCCAAGAGGCAGCCCTGGGAGGGACAGAAGCAGCAAATACCTTCATCCCCTTTCCAGGATCATCCACTCACTGTCTCTTGGCTACACTTTGGCTTCAATAGGGAGGCTCTGATAGGCTGGCACAGGAATCTACCTAGGCCACAAGTCATTGTTAAGTGTTTCCCATGTGCCAGACAGCATGCCGACAGCAATCCAAAGGACGGCAAGACCTGTGCTTGCCTACAAGGTGCTCACATTGCACTGGGAGATACAACATGCAGACATAAGATACATATTTATACAATATGTAACCACCACTTACAATACTGTTTCCATGGGGTGAGGGAATTTTCAAAGAGAATTACTTGGGAATTTTTGGAACACAGCCTGCCTGTAGTTGCACTAGCCCTAGACGGCTCAGAATTTGGTACCTCTAAGAATCAAGCAGCATCAGTTGACACAGTCCACTTTTTTTTTTTCCATAAAGCAAAGAGAAGAGAGAGCAGGATGGAAATGTTTATTTCTGAGTACAATTTGCAATATTTTTGCATCAATTGACATGCCTAGTCCAAGTGTTAATTTAATTAAAGCTAACAGTTTCTTATTTTTAAAGCCCTATTTGAATGACCAACACGGTAAAGAACCCAACCCTTTGCATGTGCAGTAATCGTTTCAGAAAATGACAAAGTGCTTGGACGCACCAAGTCCAGGGACCGCTTGACTGCGTGGGGTCTGCTCGGTAGCAGTGACACTCTCCCTCCTACAGATGTTTGTCATCTGACCCCAAAAAGCCCTGGAAAGCCCTGGCTCCACATCTCATTTGCTACTTGAAAAGGCAGGTGCTCGAGTCATCTTTAGGAAAGGGTTTCTGTGGCTGCCGCCCAGAGCAGATGAGGTCAGGGCCTGGACAAATAGTCCTTCCCTTTATCATCCCCTTCAAGATAAACCAGCACAGCTCGTTGCTCCTATAGCAGCAGTGAGGACCTAGTCAATGAAGGCCTCTCCTCTACCCCACCCCACTCTCCTCCCAATCCCAAGGGCCCTGCTCACTTTCTCCCCATCCTTCAAGTCTGTAAGAAGCATAAGGGAACACTGTGTGTTGTCTTGTGGAGGCAAGGATAGGGATGGAGCAGAAATCAGGAGGAAGGTGTCAGAAGTCAGGGATGACCCTTCAAATAAAGGAAGCAGCTGGGAGGGTCAAACCACGGCCACAGATGGGGGAGAAATTGAGGTGCATCCTGCTGGCTGTCTCCAGAGCGGAGAGAAGGCCTGACTAAATGACCGACTATCAGGGTTTGGTTTGGGATCTTGCTTTACCTCCTCTCCCCTCCTTTCCTTGACCCCTCCATAGAGGTGTTCCTTGCCCACTCTAACCCAGAACAGTCCCAGTCTCAAAAGCCCTCCCAGATCCTCCACTGAAGTTTGGGATTTTATCAACAGCTGGCAGCCCGGGTGTCCTCAGGGAGGTAGTCAGGGCTCTTGTCTCAAAAGCAGGTGATGCCCAGACCTGTCTAAAAGCAGCCACAAGTGACGAGAGAGGAACAACGGATGAAGTGACTCTCCGAACTCAGCCATCCGACTAGTCCTGGCTGGGGGCCTCTCACGAGGACACTGACCTCAACCCACTCCGTCCTCCAGCAGCCTGGACTCTCCAGGGTGCCAGCCCTGTCCAGAGCCCTGAACAGGGCATTCCCCAAATCTTGATGGTCACACCCCACAGCAGTCTTCCCCAACCATCTCTCAGCTACAAACAGGCCCCTTCCTGGCTCCATAATCACTTGAGCCTCAGCACCAGCAAGTAAGAACTCACTGGGCTCTGAGAGACACATGGTTCTGTTGGGGCCTGGAATCCAGGCCCCAAACCAGCTACAGCAACAACTGGAACCTCAGTTTGGGGGTGTTCTCCCCCCGCCTCCCCAATCCCAATCAAGCAAAGCCAAAGATAATGCACATCAGGGTCTTCGTCTCTGCCAAGGGTGTGCTCAATGAACTCACCCACGCGTCAATGAATCCTAAAAAAGGGGAAGTCACAGGACCTCAGACCTTCATCCCAGGCTTCCACATCCCATCACAACAAAGAATTCTGTCCCTCAGCTTGTGTGCAGGAGGCTCAGGTCAGAGACAGGTGAATAAGAAATTGGCTTTCAAGGGCCTAGGACAGGACTGCTACTGTCCCTAAGAAGAGGACAGAAGCTACTTGGCTGGGGAACCAAGAGTCCTGGGGGAAAACAGAGTTGTCGGTCATCCAGCAAATGGTTATGGGTGGGATATCATCAAGACCAAAGGACTCAGAAAACTTTTCATCTGAGCCCATACTTAGGATGGGGGCTCACACAGCACCCAAACGGAGCCTTCTCCAGAGCAGGCCCAGGAGTCAATCCTTGACCCTTCTGAAAGACCCAGCATCATGTCCTCTGATCCTCATGCCAAACCCCTGGCAGGGAGGCCATGCAAGTGTTTCCCTAACCTGTGGCCTGGTGACCAGCTACCAAATGAGAGGCAGGACCCCCACCCCACCCCCTCTCACTCCCCCATCTAGTCCCCTTGGTGACATCACACTGGCTCCTCCCTTCTACTCTGAGACTGAAGATTATCTACAAGTGCTCAATTCACCTCAGGAAGCCATACAGAAGGCTTCCTGATATGCTGATGATTCTCAAATGCATCTGTCCTGCCCCAACTCTCTGCTGACCTCCAATCTCCCATCTCCAAATGCCAGCTCAATCTCACTTTGGCCAGATCTTTCCCCCCAGACCCACCTCTCTCCTGCCTCCTCCCATCTTCCCAGTCCCTCCTCTGCTCCTCCCTCCCTCATCCCCCATATCTAACCAGGTGCCAAGGCCTCGAGTCCACCTTTGGAACATCTCTCCAATACATTCACTCTTCTTCCCCGACATGCCACCAACCGCTCTATCTCCCCTCACACCTGGACTGAGGCTGCTGGGGGCCTGCCTGCCTCCAGTCTCTGCCCCCTCCAAGTCAGCCTTCAGTAAAGCACCAAAGTGATTTTCCTGGAGCGCACGACTCCCTGCTGCCTCCACTCGATGCCCTCAGATCCAGCGATCTGGCCACCTCCTCACAGCTTCCCATGACAGACTCTCCAAGTCCCAGCATTTCCATTTTCCAGGCCCGGATTGCTTTCCCTCTTCATCTCAGCCTCCCTCCAAGTGACAGCTAAGATGCCCCCTTCTACAAGGAGCCTTTCCCTGATCGCCTGAAGGCCAGTGCCCGCTCATTCTTTCCTACTTGTCCTGTCGTGAGCTCCAAGGGCAGGGAACATCTTTTGCCTTTCTTTGTGTCAGCAGTGCTTAGCACGTTGCCAAGCACACAGTAGGTGCTCAACAAATGTTTACCCACTGCTGACCAATTAAAACAAGATAGTCAAGGATGGGAGCCATCCTTGAATCAGGAATCCTGGAAACAGCCCCCCCCCCACTCCCCCCCCCAATCAGCCCAGTCCACTGGACAGCTCCCTTCCACAAGGTGAAATCTGCCTCCCTGATTCATCCCTGCTCTGCCCTCCCCCCCCCCCCTCCTTCAGACATCTGACTACATCGGCCACACCCCCTACTCTTCAGAAAGGCCCTCCGATTAGACAGAAAATCTGTGGGATCTTAAGGGTTGACAAAGACCTCAAGAACCTCTAGCACATCGGTGTCCCTGTGAACAATAGACACTGGCTACAAATCAAGGGCTGGGCCACACACATGTTGGGGGGGACCCTGGCTAACATCTTCGACTTCCCCTATAGCACAAATAAGATGGCTGGGAGGCAAGTCAACCTCAGACACTTCCTAGCTTTGTGAGCTGGGCTGGCCTCAGTTTCTTCAACTGTAAAGGGGGGGGGGGGGTCACAACAACACTACCTCCCAAGCTTCTTCTTGTTTGGCCTTCATTCTCCCAGAGTACCAGGACATCAGGAGGTGATGTCATGACTTTTGCACTGAATTGGATTTAAGGGAGGGAGGGCTGTGAAAGGTCACCAGCCTCACTCTCTCCTCCAGAGCCATCTGGGTCCAGTGGCAAGATAGACATCGGGACAACTGGAGAGGACCCCAGACATTTCGGGTGAAGTGCCTTGCCCAGGGTCACACAGCTAGTGTCTGAGGTGAGATCTGAACTCAGGCCCTCCTGATTCCAAGGCCAGTGCTCATTCCACTGTACCACCCCGCTGCCCGGGCCTTGCTGTAAGGATCAAATAAAAATACCTGTAAAGCACCTAGCACAACGCCTGGCACACAGAAACTGCGGAGCCAAGTTTCCTCCCTTCTCTTCCCTGGCTTCCTACCTCAATGCCCTTGGATCTTCACTGCCAGGCTGCCCTTCAGACACTGCCTCTTCCATCCAAGGCCCCCCAGGCCTTGTCTGGGACAAGTGAGGTTCCTCTGGCCTGCTCTTACCTACAGGACGCCCTGCATCTCCATCCGCCTCATCTCTGGCCTCCCTCTGCACCTTCCTCCCCTTCAACGTTGAGGCTCCCCACACTTCCAAGAGCTGACACACAAATCTGGGTCACTGTTCTGGACTAGGTTCCTGCTCAGGCCTCCCCTCAGCTTCCCCCACAACCAATACCAGACCTGCTGGGCCCGCCCTCTGTGCCCTATGGAATGCCTGCTCTGTAATTAACAAACCTTCTCTCTTTCCATTTTCTGGCCCTCCCTGAGGCCCAGCTCTGGGTCTCCTTCTGGGCCCACCTCCCTCAGAAAGCACTAGCCTGAGGAGGTGCCACAAGCTGCGGATCATTCCCACCAGGAGCCTCCTGGGCCACCATCATCTGAAGTCCTCCCAGCAGCAAGACCAACAATCTCTTCCTCCGTAATTCATCCACTCTTGCAGGGCTCCCAACCTCCCCTCTTGGTGCTGTGACCCCATCACCAGCAACTCCTTCACTCCAGTCTCCCTGCCGATGCCAGCACCTGAGTGGCCACCCTGGATCCCACCCCCTCTCCATCAGGTAGGTGTAGATGAGTGTGTATAAAATCTCCAAACCCTCCCTGTCGGCTGGCTCTTCCCTCTGCCCATCTGTAAAAACCCTTCACTTGATCTAACCATCACCGTCAGCTATCCTCCCTCTATCTTTAGGCAGCTAAGGAGCACTGGGGTACAGAAGACAGAGCCCTGGGCCTGGAGTCAGGACCCGAGCACAAATCCAACCACAGAAACGCCCAGGTGGGTCCCTTCCCTACTGTCTGTCTCAGTTTCTTTGGCTTTAATGGAGATAATAAAAGCACCAGTGTCAATGGGATGTGAAGCACAGGTAAGGAAGGCACTCTGATCCACGATCACTATTATCACACCATCTCTTAGCAGGAAGAAAGCCATGGACAATAACTCCCTACACACACTTCTTTTTCTCCTAAACCCTCAGCCTAGGGTTTTCATCCAAATAAAAGTGATAGCAGATCTCTTAATTACTCTCTTCCTCAACTCCAAGACCTCAGGGCAGCCTGCCCCCCCCCCCCATTCACCACCTTTTCCAGATTCCTGGCAACTCCCTAAATTTTCATGACAATGCTAGCTGCTCCAGGCTCTCCAGGTAGGACAAAGCCTCCTCCCTACCAGGGTCACATCCCCTGACGCAGCACCCCCGCAAGGCCCCCGTCCTAGTCCTTTTTTCCTAAGCAATCTCACTAGGTGGTCTCATCCAGTTCACAGGTCTGTCTATCTCTTAAACAGATGATTCTGGTCCTGCTCTCTCACAAATATCTCCTGGACATCCCCGGATGGACATCCCTTAAGCTTCTAAAACTTCACATGTCCAAAACAGGACGTGTTATCTCTCCCCAAAACTCCCTAAACCACCATCTTCCTCTGAGTCCACAATCTCAGTGTAACTCACTCCACAGAGCCAATCCCCAGCCAAATCTGGCCTTTTTACCTTCAGGACATCTCTCCCACACAGGCCCTTCTCCCCCCACAGCCACCACCCTCATTCGGCCCCTCCTCATCTCTAACCTGAACTCAGGTGTCCAATCCATCACTCAGCAATCTGGCCAAGTCCCCTCCTCAGGCTACCTGCCCTCCCCTCCAAAACCAAGTAGAATCAACTCCTTTAGAGCATTTAAAGCTTTTCCCAGCTTGGCTCCCTCACCCCTTTCTTCTCCTGTCTCCCAAAGCCTGGGATGCTCTTCCTCTGCCTGTCTCCTTGGCTCCTGCTGGAGGCCCTCCCCCAGATACTGATGCCTTCCCCTTTCAGATCACTTCCTACACACTGCGTGTATCTTATCTTGTATGTAGCCTCCCTCAGTATTCAAAAGTAACCTCCTTGAGACCAGGCTTTTTTTCCTCATTTCAAATCTTTCAATTACCTCCATGTTTTAACCTTAAAATTCCTTATTGCTAAAAGTAATCTGAATAACCAAAAAAAGCAGATTAATCCATCCAGAATGTGTAATTCTAAGTTTAAATGACTATGTTGAATTTGGGGATAACTTCTGGCACTTCCTCAAACTTCATGTGAAACACAACCCTAAGTGGGTGGATTCAATTATTATCTCCACTTTACAGACGAGGAAATTGAGGCAAACCAGACCCACAAGAAGCAGACTAAGTCCCAACCCCTTCCCTTTCTTCTCATGACTAAGATCAGATATCAGAAAGCTAGCTGGGAAGGAGCCCAAGGCAGGCAATTTCAGCTTTCCAGATGAATTTCAATACCATATTTCCCACATAGCAATTCCTAGAATTTTCATTAAATGTGCACCTCAAGTTTGTTTACAAAGCCAATCGACTAGCACTCCATGATGCCCTTTGAGATCCTTCCCAGCCACTTTCAGCCCAATTCTTAATAGGAAGTGAACATGCAGCTTCCCTACCAAAGCCAAAGAGGATGCTCCACCACCACACCCATGCAAGCCCATGTGGAGAAACACCTGCAAGCTTCAACTCCCCACTGCTAAGAGGGGCAACGAGACAGCAACCACTGTTCACAGCTGCATTTGACAATACAAACAGAATGCACTTAGGAGAGTGCTACAAGATACTAATACCAAGTGATCTCTTGCAAATGCTCTTGACAATTTCTTAAAATAATCGAATCCTCAGAGTTATTCTCTAATCAGCCAATTTCCCCCCCAAAGGCCATTAGTTTATACATGTATAACATTAAAAGCCAGGGACAGAAAGTGATTCTATTGTGTTTTATTGCTTAATTCTCATACAGTCCTAGGAACCTGCACCAGGTCAAAGTCAGCACAGGACTAGAGAAGCCTCCCTTCCTAGGCCATGCTAGTAAAAAGACTACTGGTGTCATGTCACTTACCTTATGGGAAAAGAACACAACTGGAGACCAAGGGCTAGGCAGGAAGGACCCCCATCAAGAAAACAACTTGGGGAAGGGGAGGGGGAGCTAAGTGAAGTCAGTCACCTTAATGAAATGGGCACATTGGAGTGTAATTAGTGCATAAAATGGGATGCAGACTGCAAATCGGCAAACTGGCTACAATGACAGCCATCACATAGAAGAACTGGAAGTCTAGTTCTGCCAATAAGGAGCTGGGCATCTTGGAACAAGTCAGTAGGCCTCTTAGAGACCCTGTCCAGGCTGCCTTCCAGGTCCAAGTCTGGTGGCATGAAACAGCACCAGAAAAAAAGGGGAACCCCAGCTGAGTTGAGGGACTTTTCTTCGGCTGTATTTGGTTGTATAAACCTACTCTGGGCCGGAATAAATTTGGGGAACCTTCTTCAAGGGGCCACTGGGTTCTCCAGCCATCAGTCCAAAAACTACACGCTCACCCATCCCAAGGCCCATTTAGAGCACTGCCCAAGCAGGATGCCCACAAGCCACCCACCACCCCCACGCCCTCCCAAGCCCAGGGCTGGAGGGGGCCCTTCTGGCCTGGGAGCAGAGGTCTGCTGCTGCAGTCCTCCGGCTCGCTTACCTCTGAGGGGGAATGTAAGGAGCAGACACCGTGGGCATAACTGTACAGGGCTCGGCCAAAGCTTTCTTGGATTTCTTTGTTTTCTTCCTGACTTTGGACGTCGACCTGACAGCTTTGATGGTGCCCTCCTTCCGGCAAACCCCGTTTTTCATCTCGCCGTCCCCATAAATATTGAGGGGCCGGCGGATGCAGCCCGGGGGGGTGTGCGCATCACAGTAAGCAGTCTTTTTGACAGAAAAGGTGGTGCCGCTGCCCGTCACCTCCTTCACAGGCTCCATCTTCATGTAGAGGCCGGCCTTCTGGGCACACGTCACGTGGAATGCTGTGTAGCAATTGGCTTTGTGGCACTGGATGCAGGCACCCACCCCCTTCTGCTTGCAGAGGTAGCACGTGAGCTTCCACCGGGCCGGGGGTATGTTCCGCACCCCGTCAATGGGCTCGATGAAAACCGTGTTGGCGAATCCCACCTCGGGAATCCACAGGGCACAGACCACGTGGCCCCAGCGATCATCGTCCGTCTTTTTAAAGGCACCTCCCTTGTTGGGGCACAGCACACAGTCGACGGGCCGGGCGCGGGACTGCAGGCAGTGCCGGCAGAGCCACTGGCCCTCAGGGATATAGGGCACCCCATAACACTCCTGGTGAACGGCGAGGTTGCACAGGTCACAGAAGAGAATAACGTTGCTGTTTTGGCACTCCCCGTCCATGCAGATGCAGCACACGGCGTCCTCGTCAATCAGACACTGAGGGTCACCCTGCTTCTGGTTCTCGCAATAGGACTCCTTCTCAAAGCGGTCCATCAGGAACTCGAACATGTTCTGGGACACCACGGACACACCGTCGGCTTTCCGCCGCTCGTTCATGATCTCTAGCCAGGCGTAATCCTCCTCATCCATGTCGTATTCCACCTCGTGGTCCAGCTCCTCGGCCGACTTCTCGATGAACTTGTAGTAGACAGGAGGCCGCCTAGGCGCAGAAGGCGGGCTGTACTCCACGACTCGCACCCGGGGCTCCGGGAGGGGGCTGGCGGCGGGGGCCCCGTGGGCACCGGGGGCACCAGGCGGGGTGGCATTCTTCTTCTTCACCTTGTTGTTCTTGTGCCGCTTGGCTCGCAGACAGACCGGGGGCCTCTCGCTGTTCTCTTTATTGCTGTTGCACTCACTCAGCTCCTGAGCCGTGAGGTCATCTTCCAGGATGATCTCCAAGGGGTCAAAAATACTAATCCTGTGCAAGCGGCCCTCGATCTCGATCTCAACCATCCTCTGCGCTTGGGCGTATGTCAGGGTTTCTCGGGTAGGGGAGTGCTTAATACCGCACGGGGAAGAAGAGGGCCGGGCTGCGGATACTCGATGGCATCGTCCTTTCCTCCTCATTTGGCAATGACTCCCTGAAACAACAAGCAAACTTCCAGTCAAGGCTTTCAAGCAACCAGGTGGTTGGCCCGGCTAAATCTAAACGAGATACACAACCAACAGGTCCGAGTGTCCTAGGACAGCTCAGGGTTCGACTCAGAGGCAGCAGGCCACTCAAGCCTGGAGCCAGGACAGCACGAGCTCGAATCCTGCCTCAGACCCTTAGTGGCTGAGCGGGCAAACCACAGAACCAGCTGCTCAGCTTCCTCAACTGTCAAATGGGGCTAACAGCACTACAAGCACAGCCCCCCGAAATACAGGAGGTCCTCCCTATATAAAGGCTGGCCTGAGAAGCGAAGGCTTTGTAAATTCATTCATCTCAGAAGGTGAAGTCTCCAGTTACCCCCCAGCCCAGAGCCCAGCCCTCCTCAAAAGAGATGGGATTTCAATGTTACAGAGGGCAACGAGGAGGCAAAAGCAGATGGCACTAGGGAGGGAGGAAGATTAAAGAAAGCCTTACTTCAACAGGAATAAATACAAATGTAGATGAAGGGCTTTTAATAAACAATAGTGGGGAGGAGGATGTAAGTCCTAGAAATGTCTGGGGGGAAAAGAGGAAAGTTCCCAAAGAAGGAAGTTCAGAAGGGCAGCCAGATGATAATGGCAGTTGGCCCTCCTTGTTAAGCTTGATGTTTTCTAAAAAGCTATACATACATTAATGGCTTCAGATGCTGTCTTTTGCATATGGACATGTTTGTGCTTTCTGACCTTCGAGATAATTAAAGCATTTCACATTTTTTAAAAGGATTGTGCAAAATCCTTTGTCCATATCACTCAAGCCCCATACACAGGGACATCTGTGTGTTAAAGGACAGAGACAGAGGAGATAAAGTGGGGATGGGCTCCCTCTACCTTAAAATCTTATTCCATGGGACCAATAATATTGAATCTTGGGAGAGATAGAGACACAGAGAGAAAGACATACCCTTGCAGGGGGAGCTAGTTCCTCCTGCCCATATTATCATTATAATTACAATTAATGACTGTCTTTGGCCAAGTGCTTGGGTGGCTAGTTGTACCAACAAGGAAGCAACAATGAGGACCTGCCCAGCTCTGTTCTGTTTGAAGCCAGGGCAAATTAACTTATTAACTTCACTAGAGGGAGGGAGTCCCCTCCCTCCCCCTAGTTCATCCTTTCCCTCTTTTCCCACCCTCGGCTTGTGGGTAAGTCAACCAAGTGACCAAAACAGAAGGGAGGGTCCAGAAGAGCCCCCGGGGGAGGGGCCCCACATTGACAACCACTGGGTGAAAGTTTCCCAAGTACTTAGAGGAGAAAAGAAAAAGCAGGCATGGAGACAAGGGTGACAGACTCAGAGCAGCCACCCTCCCCAAGACCTCAGACACCCTAAAAAAAACAATCATCTGCTGGGGCTTGTTAACAGCAAGGATACTCTTCCCACTGTCTTAATACCGGCATACTCTTTCCCTACTGGAGATTGCACACCCTGCTGTTTTTTGGATTTCCTTAGAAAAATCACAACAGAGTAGTATTGACCCCGGAGAACTGCTAATCGTATCCTAGCATGCTCTGGAATTGGGGCAGGGTTTGGTCACAAATAACAACCTTTTGTACTGGGGAAAAACAATCAGTTGGCTGCTGGAGCTCAAGCCCAGTTGTAATGTGGAAAACCAGACCACAAAGAGCCAGGCCTTAGGGGTGACCATGAGTAAATCTTGCTCCAAAGCTTCCTCATGTCAGGTCATCACTCCATTGAATCAGACACACACTCCAGGGCTGTGGCTCTTCCTACCTGGGTGTCTCACTGACCTACCCAGCACAAGGACTTCAGTGCAAGCATCCTCCCAACAACCCTGTGGGGGGGAGGGGGGGTAAGAAGGAGGGGAGAGAAAGGTGAAGTGACTTGCCCCCAGGAAGGGGCTTCCTAACCTAAGTCCAGCCCTGCTGGTTGAATGACATCATATCAGAGAGGAACATGACAGCCCCGAGGTTTCCAAGAGCAAGTTGCTGGGTTATTCCAAGTCAACAAATGCAAGGGCCAGCTACTGTTTTCAATGGACAGTCCCCATCGGTGCAACAGGAGTACTCAGTTATGGTACAAGGGATAAGATGCCTAAGTACCGTTCCTAAAATTACAGAGACTTGTTGAATTTCCAGTCACCACCCAGGTTTTTCGGGTCTTTGCAGAGCCATTTCTTGGATGAAGCTCACACCGAGCCCCATCCCGCAGCACGGGCGTAGGACTTGGGCAGCAATCGTTCACAAACGAAAGCGCTGCCAATGCGACCCCCACTCTGCAGCCTTCGGCGTCCTACCCCGAGTCAACGAGCGCATCGATTGCAGCCAGGAAGCCTCCCTCGGCAGTTGGCTCGCCCTAGCCACAGGACTGGTCTCAGCTGCTCACTTCCTGGTCGGCACCCGGAGCTCGCAGGCAGGACCGCGATCCTCCCCCTCTGGGCGCCTCAGCCCACCCGGAGAGCACCGGGGGTCGTGCCGGCCCAACTTGGCTCGGGGTTTTGTGTCGGCATTTCGGAAAGCGAAGGGTGCCGGGCCTCCAGACGAGACTGCCGGGGGAGTGGGTCAAAGTCAGAAGCTCCCTGCCCTGCCCCGCCCGGCCCGCGGGGCCGCCCCCTGCCCTCCCCAACGCCACCGCGTCCCCCTGCCCAGCCCCGGTGCCCCGCAGACCCTCCGCGAGTCCCGGGAGCCGGAGTCAAGCGAGGCGGCCGGAGGACCGGAGGCGCCGCCTCGGTCAAGGCCACGGCCGCCGGCCGGACCCCGGGGGCAGCGCTCGGCCGCCCCCGCCGAGTCCAAGGGCACCGGGCTCCTCCGGGGCCGCCTCCGGCCGCCTCGGCGCCAGGCAGCGTCTCGGGGCCCGCGGCCGCGCAGGGACCACTGAGCGACCGGACAGCCCGGCCTCGCCTCCCGGCCGTCCGCGCAGCCCGGGCCGGGCCGGACAAAGCTGCGGCCGCAAACATGGCGCCGCCGCCGCCACCCGCCGCCCGGCCGTCCCTCCCGGGCCTCCCCCGGGGACTCACCCACCTGGCTCCGGGGCTCGGGCGGCTCCGGGGGCGGCGCTGGGGGCGCCAACGGCCGCGGGGGCCTCGGGGACGCGCGGGGCCCGGGCGGGGCCGGGCCGGGGCCGGAGCCGGGGCCTGCGCGGCGGGCCTGGCCCGGCGAAGGCGGCGGGGCGGCGGGGCGACTCCTCACGCGAGGCCCCGGCTCGTGGGGGGGCCCGGGCCGGGCCGGCCGCGCTGCGCGGCGCCGCTCTCCAGGGTCGGGGCCGGGGCCGGGGCGGCGGCGGCGGCAGCGGCGGGCGGGGGGCGGCGGCGGGCTCGACTCGGCTCCGGCGCTCGCTCCGCTCCTGTCCGCTCGCTCGCACCCTCGGCTGCGCTCCTCCTTCGCTCACTCGCTCACTAGCTCCTCGCTCGCTCCCCCCGTGAAACAAACAATGCGGCGGCGCTCCGCCCGGCCGCGCTGCGTGACGCCGCCACGCCCGGACACGCCCCGACGCGCCCGCCGTCACTCCTCCCCCGCGCGCACCTCGCACTGCGCCGGCGTCCTTCCGCCCCCGCCCCGCCGCCTCCCGCGCGCGGGGGCTGCCGGGAGCCGCAGAACGGAAGCGGCCGAAGGAGCCGCAGAACCCCAGGGAGCTCCCGCGTGCGCGCGCCCGGCCCCGTGCGCGACCCCGCCCGCGCTGTCCAGACAGGCCCTCCACTAAAACCATACCCCCTCCCCATTCCCTCCGGTTCTCTCCCTCACACACACGCCCCCATGGCTAGCCTACACATGCGCAGAGCTCGGAAGGTTGTGCCGCTCTGCCCTTGACCCCGTGTCGTAGATTCGAAGCCGCCGAGATGCGGCCGCCCTGCTCGCCCACAGTCCTAGCGCGGGGCGGTCCCGGCCTCGGGGACCCAGGTCGTAGCCGCCCTCCGGTGTGCGGGGCACGGGGCCAAGCGGGGCGGACACCAACCGAGACGAAGCCCCGCCCCCTCCTGCCCTCGGGGAGCTTAGCGTCTGCCTAGCGGGCCGAGGACGCGCCGCGAGGGAGGCTGAGCTGGGGGCGGGGAGCCGAGCACCCCGCTAGGGAGGGGACGGGCCGGGCCCGAAGGCCCAAGAAGACCGGAAGGAAGGAGGAGGGGAGGCGAGAACCCCCGCGGGCGGGGCGGGGGGCAGGAGCCGGACACAGCTAGCGGGAGGGGCCGAGGGTTCGGCCGCAAAGGGAGCAGACCCCTGGGAGCTCCGGCTGCAGGCCGCTGAAGAAAGCTGGACCGAGAGCTCGAGAGAGGGCGAAGGCCTCGGAGCAGCTGGGAAGGGACCCGGGTCCGATGAGAGGATGCTGGAGATACGACCTGCCCTCCCGTAGGGAGTTCATCTACTCCCCCAGCGACCCCCGATTGAGAAATATGATAGCCCTGCCTTTGGGGAGTTCCGGGGTGGTGGAAAAGACATAACCCCTGCCCCTGAGAATCATAATCTGATGAGGGAAAATTTGGCTCCTCTCTTTGGGGATCCCTCTAGGACAGATGGGAAAGACACGGTCCTCTGGGCAACTCCCAGTCTGATGGGTAAACAGGGCAGAGAAGTATAACAGGATGGAAGAATACCTACTCTAGAGGCGTATTTTTCAGCAGGAAAGATATAAACACAAATATCAACTGTCAATTCCTTCTGCTTCTCTCCCCCCCCCCCAAAAAAACCTCCTCACTGAATACTCAGTAGGTCCAAATCTCTAAACCACTTGTTCAACTGGTGTTTCTTTCTCCAGGGCCAAAGTTCTTTATTGCAAATGTGTGAAATTGCACAGAGGCTAGGAAATCCTTTGCTTTGATTTCGATTTTTGTGGCCAAGGACCTTTGGCGTGGAAATAAAAAGTGGTTAAGAGGGAATTAATCAGCAAAAGGAGATAGATAGTGAGGGAGCACCAAGCTGCCCTTGGCAAGGTCAAGTCACAATGTCATGTGATCCTAATTAGACAGGGGACAAGGTATTGAAAGAACTGGCTTTAAGGAGAGTGCCCAATGGATAGAGAGTTCACCAAATGTGGCCTAGATCCAGAAGCACCACACTGCCCTCCAGTCATCTTCATTCAGTGTCACCAATTACCCTACTTAAATGTGTCCCACCCACTTTTCATCCCTAGCTGGGGTATCAAAACAACACATTCCTAGGAAGGACCAGCCAATCAATTGCTCCTTGGCTGTATTCAACATTAGACTCCCCAGACCTGAAAACTCTTCTCTGGCCACCACTCCTGCTCAGTGCTGTCTTCCCCTGGTACAGTGTAAGCTACTTGAGGGCAGGGACTCTTGATTTCTGTAGCTGAATCCCCATCATTTCACCCAAAGTCTAATGAATGTACTAAAGGCTTAATAAATGCTTTTTCAAGCTGGTGTTTGCTGAACCACTTGTTAGTGATATTCGAATAACTGTGGAGAGGGTGCAGGAGTGTAAAACAAGACATGTGTCAGGTTTTGTTTTTTTTTTTCCTAGTATACAGATCCATTTTTGCTGGTTATTTTTTTCTCTCCCTCCTTTTTTTTCTTTTTTTAAATAAATAAAAGTCTTTTATTTTTTCCAGTTACATATAAGGATAGTTTTTGACATATGTTTTCATAGGATTTTCAGTTCCAAATTTTTCTCCCACGATCCCTTTCCTCCCTCCTCCCCAAAACGAAAAGCAGTCTGATATAGGTTATATATGTACAATCACATCAAACGTATCTCTGCATTAATCATCTTGTGAAAGAATCAGAGCACAAGGGAAAAACCTCAAAAAAAGAAGGAAAAAAACAGCCCAAAAGTATTAACAGTATGATCCAATCTGCACTCATAATCCACGGTTCTTTTTTGTTTGATTTTGGGGTTTTTTTGCAGGGCAATGAGGGTTAGGTGACTTGCTAAGGGCCACACAGCTAGTGTCAAGTGTCTGAGGCTGGATTTGAACTCAGGTCCTCCTGAATCCAGGGCCAGTGCTTTATCCACTGTGTCACCTAGCTGCCCCTCCACAGTTTTTTTTTTTTTTAAGTGAGGCAGTTGGGGTTAAGTGACCTGCCCAGGGTCACACAGCTAGTAAGTGTCAAGTGTCTGAGGCCGGATTTGAACTCAGGTACTCCTGACTCCAGGGCCGGTGCTCTATCCACTGCGCCACCTAGCTGCCCTTCCACAGTTCTTTTTTATGGATGTTGAGAACATTTTCTGTCATGAGTTCTTTGATGTTGTTTTGGATCATTGCACTGCTGAGAAGAGCCAAGTCTATCCCCATTGTTCATCACACAATGTTGCTGTTACTGTGTGCAATGTTCTGGTTCTGCTCCTCTTAGTCAGCATCAGTTTGTGTAAGTCCTTCCAGGTTTCTCTGAACTCCTGCTTATCGTTTCTTACAGCACAATAGTATTCCATTACATTCATATACCATAACTTGTTCAGCCATTCCCCAGTTGATGGGCATCCCCTCGATTTCCAATTCTTTGCCACCACAAAGACAGCTGCTAGAAATATTTTTGTACATGTGGGTCCTTTTTCCTCTTATAATCTCTTTGGGATACAGACCTAGCAGTGGCACCACTGGGTCAAAGGGTATGTACAGCCCCATAGCCCTTTGGGCATAGTTCCAAATTGCCCTGCAGAATGGTTCTTCCTCTTTTCTTTAAAAAAAAAAAAAAACTTTGTTATAGGAGATGACTCAGGAAGAGGAAGGGTTAGAGGGGGAAATTTACACTGTAAAAATAACAAAAATTTATTTTAGATAATTTTTTTTAAAAGAACGGAGAATGGGAAAGGTACAGCAGAACTGGCAAAGGCAAAAGTTTTATTACCAAAAAAGGGAAGAGAATAGAGTCTTGTAAACTACAGTCAATAAGCATTTATTAAGTTTCCACTATGTGTCAGGTACAGGGCTAAGTGGTAAGGATACAACAAAACACAAATGGCAGTCCCCACCCTCAAAAAGCTCACAGTCTAATGGGGGAGACATTGTACTAACAATAACATTCAACAAGCTTTGGGCAAGATAAACTGGAGATAATCAACACAAGGAAGGCACTACAGACCAGGGAGCTTGACTTCTACTCATCACAAAAGTCTAGAACATTATTAAAGAGAGAGCAACTGGAATAGACTTTGATGATCACAAAAAACCAGCATGGCATCATCAAGGACATATTGTGTGAGACACGTTTTTTTAAGGTGTCTAGAGTTAACCTAGAATTTAGGAAAACATGTGAAAAATCATCTGCCATGCTCTTCTTGTGGAAAAGATGAGATGTGGGACATCTTTTTGCCATTAGCACGATTCAATAGATTTTGAACTGGGTTGCATAGCCAGAGCTGGAAAAAAAAAATGTCATTAATGGCTGCTGGTCAACCTGAAAAGAGTTAGGGAGTCCCAAAAAGCTTTGCTCAACTTTGTTTAACATTGCTATCAGTGACTTGGACCAAAGTATCATGAGCATACTTATCAAATTTGGAAATGGCAAAAAGACTAAAATAAATTGATACAGAGTGAAGTGAGCAGGACCAGAGCCATTTATATAGTGGCCACAACATTACAAAGGAAAATTGAAAGAATGAAGAATTTGCATCGATGCAATGACCAACCATACCTCCAGAAGACAGAGGATTATGAAGCATTTCTCCCTCTGATAGGTAGAGGGGTGATGAACTAACTATAGGTAGAGAAGGAGACGTGCAATTCCAGATTAATCCATGACAGCACAAGTTTTCTTGGATTCTACTTTTAGTACAAGAGAAGTTTTTTTGGTGTTGGGGAGATAATAATGACCTCAAAAGGCTAGAACATTGGGCCAGACCTAATAAGATGAAACACAAGAAGAGTAAATTTAAAATGGGTTGGAAAAAGTCAACTTTACTAGTACAAGATGGGGAGATAAAGCTAAAAAAAAGTTCTAGTTCAGAAAAAAAATTTTGTCTTGTTTTTCTTTTTTCCCCCCCAGTGGACTTAATATAAGCCAACAGTGTAAGATGATAGCCAAGAAACCTAGTGCCCTCTGAGTGGATCAAGAAAAGTTCAGCATCCAGAAATATGGAGTTCTGGAGAATTGTGCTCAGTTCTATGTCACGTTTTGTGAACAATAAAAAGAGCTCATGATTATTTATATAGTTCTTAAGGTTTGCAAAGCACTTGACTTACATTATTTCATCAGGTAATGTATGCAAGGGCATTGATAAGCAGGAGTGTGTCAAAGGACAATCAGGCTAGCCTGGCCAAGAGCCTTAAGTTCATGGAAGCAATGGGAGCCATTAAGCCTGCAGAGGAAAAGCCTGATTAAAAACAGGAGAGATATTTGAAGGGCTGTTATGTGGAAAACAGATTTGACTTACTCTTCTTGGCCCCAGAGGGCAGAACAGGGAGCAGTGGGGGAAACTGCAAAACACTGAACAGACTTGATGAAAGGAACAACATCCCAAATACTATCAAAAAATGGAATGGTGGGGGGTGGCACAGCTAGATGGTGCAGTGTATAACTCACTGGCCCTGGATTCAGGAGGACCTGAATTCAAATCCCCTCAGACACTTGACACTTAGTAGTGTAACAATTGGAATGACACCACCTGCTGGAGACTTACTGTAGAAGAGTTCCACCCATGAAGCGAAGGTCTTTGAGGGCAAGACCAGAAGTCTTTTCTTTGGCGTCAGGAAGTGATGCGGGCTAGTGGGAGGAGGAAGGAAGAGACTGGCACTCTGTCTCATGCTCTTTCCTGAGGACGCTGGTAGAGAGGGGAGCTAGAAATGCGCTCTCCCTTTAATAGATAGGAATCTAGGCCTTTCTCTCTCTCTTTACCAAATTCTTATTCTCCTTAATAAATGCTTAAAAGTCTAACTCTTGCTAAAGCTTATAATTTATTGGCGACCACTCATTAGATATTTTAGGCAGTTTAGCTAGAATTTTAGCCCTTAACAGTAGCTGTGTGACCTTGGGCAAGTCACTTAACCCTCATTGCCTGCCCCCCCCCCAAAAAGAAAACCTGTAATCAGCCACCTCCGGAGGTATTACACTCTCCCTCCCTCATTTGAAGTCTTCAAGCAAAGGCTAGAGACCCACATGTCAGGTGTGCTGTAGGGAGATTTTAGTTTTCAGGTACATTTTGGTCTAGATGGCTGCTAAGGTTCCTTTCGACTCAGAAGCTCTGTGAATCTTTGAAATGCTATAGTAATAGGGGCAGGTAGGTGGCACAGTGGATAAAGCACTGGCCCTGGATTCAGGAGGACCTGAGTTCAAATCCGGCCTCAGACACTTGACACTTACTAGCTGTGTGACCCTGAGCAAGTCACTTAACCCCAACTGCCTCACCAAAAAGAAAGAAATGCTATAGTGATAAATCTCCTGAAATGGGGTATCGGAAGCCCCAAGGCACCTTCTACTCTTGGAGTCTGCCACTGGTTTACAATTAGTAGTTGGGCAAAGTTCCTTCCCCTTTTGGGTTCTAGTTTCCTCACCTCAAAATGAAAGTTTTGGATTTCATTGCTGTGACTCCTTCTAATATGTTTTGTCCAAGTTATTATTCAGTTGTGTCCAACTCTGCCTGACCCTATTTGGTATTTTCTTGATAAAGGTACTGAAGTGCTTTGCTATTTCCTTCTCCAGCTCATTTTGCCCATGAGGAAACTGAGGCAAACAGGATTAAGTGATTTGCCCAAGGTCACACAATGCCTAAGGTCAAATTTGAACTCAGATCTTCCTGACTCCAGGCCCAGTGCTCAATCCACTACACTACCTAGCTGCAGTATTATAAATTCCTTGAAGGTTGAGTTTACACCATAATTCATCTCTGCATCTCCACTTCCTAACATGGGGCCTTATAAATCATATACACTTAATGATTGTTGTTGAATTTGATTCTAAAGGACTTAAACCAAGAGAAATGCCTAAAGGAAACTCATAAAATTTACTTAAATGTTAGGACAGTTTTTAAATTTATTTTTGTCCTCCTTGGAATGATACCTGGGTCTTCCCAGCCTCTTACAAAAGGTGAGATAAAGCTTCATTTTTGGATATAGCCTACGTAGGCCTTTGACTTTCTTGACTGTGTATATTTGTTACTCATAACAAAAGTTTTTGGTTTGCTTTTCTCTCCCTGCAATGGTGGGGGTCAGGGGAGAGAGAGAAAACATACTTATTAGCTGAAAAAAACCCACAATGTTATTTTTTTTTCACTTAACATCTTTTTTCTAAATTTTTTTAACTAACTAATTTATTTATTTAAGTTTCCAACCTTTGTTTAGATAAGATTTCAAATTTCAAATCACACAGCTAGTAAGTGTCAAGTGTCTGAGGCCAGATTTTACCATGTCAGTTTCTGATGTTGTACCATTTAACTTTTCCCAAGGATGGTTGTGGCCAGAACTTTTGTTTTTTCTTCTGGGTCTTCAGTGGCTATGTCTGCAGAATCCTCAGAGCTAGTGGCCAGGCTACATCTCCAAGGAGGTTGTTTCTTGGGATGATTTCTTCAGAAACTAAGATGGAAGCAGAACCAGTCATCTGGGGCATGCTGCCACTTCTGGGCTCTTGGTCTTACTTACCCAGCAGTCAATGGCAGCTGGTTAGCCTTTGGTGGGTGGGTGGGTGGTGGTAGTGGTGATGATGGAGGAGGAGGAGGAGGAGGAGGAGAAGGAAGAGGAAGAGGATGAGGAAGAAAGGAAGGTGAGCTCTTTCTCCACAGATTGCTTCCCTCTTTGATGGTTGCAGGCAGGGCCTGGGCTAGGAGTAGATCTGGGGAGCACAGCTATTTTCAAGACTCCTCTGTTTTGGGTCCTGGGCTGTCTCCATGAGGGTTTAAAGAGAAATGGTAGTCTAGATAGTAGTGGTCCTTTGACTTGCCCCACCAACTCACAGCTGTACAGATGGTAAATCATTGTGCTAATCCTATCACCCCTCCAGCATTTCTAATTTTCCATTTTTGTTATCTTTGCCAATCTGATAAGTATTAGAACCTCAGAGTTGATTTCACTTACCTTTCTCTTATCATTAGTGATTTAGAGCATTTTTTTCATCTAGTTGTTAATCACTTGGATTTTCTTTTCCCTTGAAACTTGCTTGTTTATATCCTTTGGCCCTTTGTTGGTTGGTCATTTCAGTTTTGTCAGACTCTTCATGACCCCATCTGAGGTTTTCTTAGCAAAGATACTAGAGTGATTTGCTATTTCCTTCTCCAGCTCATTCTTACAGATGAGGAAACTGAAGCAAATTGGGTTAAGTGACTTTCCCAGGGTCACATAGGCAGTCTCTGGTGCCATATTTGAATTCAGGAGGCTACATCTTTCTGACTCCAAGTCTAGCTCTGCACTACCCAGCTGCCTCTTTGACCCTTTGTTTATTGGGGAATAGCTCTTATTCTCATGTGTTTGAATTAGTTCAAACAAGTAATCAATCAGCAAGCAATTATTAAGTTCCTCCTATATGCCAGGCACTGTGTGCTAGTTGCTGGGGATACCAAGAGAAAAAAGAAACAGACTATGTATCTTGACTATCAGTTCTCTATGAGAGAAACTTACTGCAAAGACTATTTACAGGTTAACAAAATTTGAGAATTGAAAGGGACATTTTTTTTTGCCAGTTAACTCTTTCCTTTCTAATGTTAACTGCATTGATTTTGTTTGTGTAGAACACTTTCAATTTTATATAATCAGAATTATTTCTCTCCTGTGATCTTTTTCCTCTATTCATAGCTATGAAAGATATCTTCTTTCCTACTCCTCAAATTTATTTTTGATGTAACTTTTTATAGATAATTCATGTTTCCATTAAGAAGTTATTGAGAGGGGCAGTTAGGTGGCACAGTGGATAGAGCACCCGCCCTGGAGTCAGGAGTACCTGAGTTCAAATCTGGCCTCAGACACTTAACACTTACTAGCTGTGTGACCCTGGGCAAGTCACTTAACCCCAATTTCCTCACTTAAAAAAAAAAAAGTTATTTAGGTCTATTGTGTAAGATATTGGTCTACACATAGTTTTTCCTGGACTGTTTTCCAGTTTGCTAGCAGTTTTTGTCTCAAAAACGGAGTCTTGATTCCAATAGCTGAGGTTTTCATGTTTATCAAACAGGAAGCTGCTACATTCATGTTTCCATATGGTATGGTACCTAATCTGCTCTACTGATCAACTTTTTTATTTTTGATCAGTACCAAATTGTTTTGATAATTATGGCTCTACAATATATTTGGAGAACTGGTACCACTGGACTCCCTTCCCCAACATTCCCCCCCCCATTATTTCTCTTGAAATTCTTGATCGTTTAGTCTTCCATATGAATCATACTCCTTTTTCTCAATCTACAAAATTGCCCTTTCTTTGGTAGTTTGATTGGCAAGGCTCTAGCATTGTCATTTTTATTATATTGGTGTAACCCCTGTCCCAAAACCCATTGGTATGGGACTGTCTCCTTATTGGTGGAGATGAATGTCCTGTCCTTTGAAGTGGGAGGGATAGGGTGGAGGTCAGAGAGCTCAGGACTCTTGAAGCATTGAGTCACTCTGGTTTCCATCTCTGAAAGGATGGAAGGGGCCAATACAACTTCAGGTTGCTTAATGGAAATACTCTCAGAACACATGAGTAGAGCTGGCAGTCACTGTCATGTCCCTATCCCCAGCTTGCTACTCTAGAGACTTTAGGGAGTTTTCCTCTTGAGTGAGATCCAAGACCCTTTCTCTCGTTTGAGCTGGGTTATTTTACTCCCAAGGGGAGAGCTCCTTCACTCTGTATTGTTTGGTATATATCCTCCTGTGTATATCTTCTTTAATTTCTGTTTTGCTGTGATCTGTATAAATGGGGTTTTTTTGTTTGTTTGTTTGTTTTGCTTATTCTCTACGTATGTTCATTGTGGAACTAGTGTTAGGTAGGAAAGGGGTCAAACCTTGGATATAGAGCTTGGGGGTCTTCCTTCCCCCCAAAAATGAATGACAAGTTGATCAGAAGTTAGATGGAGGGGCAGCTAGGTGGCGCAGTGGATAGAGCACTGGCCCTGGAGTCAGGAGGACCTGAGTTCAAATCTGGCGTCAGACACTTAACACTTACTAGCTGTGTGACCCTAGACAAGTCACTTAACCCCAATTGCTTCACACACACAAAAAAGAAGAAGTTAGATGGAATCTAATCATATCCCATATACAAACAATATTTAAGAGAGCAAATAGACATACATCTAGCCTGGTACCTCCTCTTCCCTCAAGGATGGTTCCTATGGGAAACTGGATAAGATGAGTCTGCCCTGGTCAAACCACATCATTTAGAGAATTTTGTTCCATTATGGACACAACGATTGATTAAAGAAGTTGCTCAGGATGACAAAAAGACCAGAAACCATATCATACTATTGGAGGATCAAGTGAAATAAATGGGCATGTACAGCCTGGAAAAGAGAAGGCTTAAATGTGGCAGCTGGTGCCATGGTAGATAGAGCACAGGAAGATCTGAGTTCAAATCCAGCCTCAGATACTTACAAGCTGTGTGAGCCTGGACAAGTCTGTCTGCTTCAGTTTCCCTCCTAGGGTT
Organism: Dromiciops gliroides; assembly: GCF_019393635.1. NCBI lineage: Eukaryota > Metazoa > Chordata > Mammalia > Microbiotheria > Microbiotheriidae > Dromiciops > Dromiciops gliroides. Next base: position 297,285,295 of record NC_057865.1, on the reverse strand, counting down.
GTTGTGAGGATCAAGGTAGGATCATAGCAGTTGCCTTTTCTCCTTCTGCACATGGCTGGGGGCTTTCGCTGATCTCTTTCCTCCCTGCTGCCATCTGCTGGTAATTGTACTTGCTCTCTGTAGGTTTTCTGCTACTACCACTTGCTGGTGCAAGCATGGAAATGAAGCTGCTCTTGAGTTTTTACCCACAGGGAGAGGTCTGTCAGTTCCTGTTCCTTCATAACCCACAAGACTCTCTCTTTTGTGAGTCTGACTCATGGTCATCCAGCCAGAGAAGCACATAGGTTTTAACTGCTTTGCTTTTGCTTCAGCTGCTACCCATAGAATTATGTTTATTCTAAGTTTGAATGACAGAATAGCTGGTAGCTCACATAACCTCCCCTCATGCTCAGTCTACACCATGCAAACCATTCTCTCTATCTTCAAAACTAGAAGAGCACGCCAGACTTGGCAACTTTTGTCCTGCCTTACTGCTAGCGTCAAGCTTCCAGCCTGCCCAATATAATTTGCTACAAGTGAGAGTTCTTTCAGAAAAAGTCACGTTTCCTTTCCCAAATAAGGAGATCCTCAGCCTCCCTACAAGTCAGAACCTGGTAGGTATTTCTTACATCTACAGGAAGAGGAAAACAAAGCTTTTTCCAAGGGCAGTGTGAGGAAATGGGGAATGGTCTCCTCTCAATAAGAATATAATAGTTGCCATTCAAATTACACTCCTCCTGACCTGTTTGAGGAAAAAGGTCTCCCCCCTCCCCCCCACCAGCAAACAAAATCACATGGTTTAGGGAAGCCCTAAGCTGGTCTCAATTAGGTCTGCTCCTGAGCTATGTCCATATAAGAGAGGACTGAAGAATTGTCCCTGTATCACCTCCCCCATTGGCTAAGAAATACTGTGTTCTGGTTAGTGAGTTTTTGTGCATAGAATGTAACCCTTGAATAATTGGACCAGTGATGAAAAGGGGGAGGGTCCATTCTCATTAGGGACTAGGGTTAAAATGGGCCTGCAAGCCCCTGTTCTTGGCACCCATCAGCTGCACACTGAGTTGCCCATTCTCATGAGAATGACAAGAGATGAGTCTGACACATCACTGCCGCTGAGTTCCAGAGAATTATTGAGCAGGAGTTGTTTTCCTCATGGGCAGCAAGGTACTCAAGAAGCCATGGACCCGGCTTTAGTGTAGACTACTTGTGTAACTCTTAGGAAAATCTTCACTTCTCTTTCAAATGAGGGAGTTGGATCAGATCCCATCTAGCTCTCAGTTGGCGATCCTGTAACTGCCTCCCAGTTTTATGCTGTCCTTTTTACTTTCTCCATTCACACAAAAGGCACTGAGGTACTCTGGCCCCTCTCCTCAGTGTTCCCACCAAAACGCATCACTTGTTCTTCCTAAAGCAAGGCATTCCCTCTCTCAACTCTGCTCCCTTTGGACAGGCTATTCCCCCTGCCTTCTCACCTGCAGATATGAGAACCTTCAGCTCTCTTCAAGTGCACTCAGCACAGGGGCCATCACCTACCATCAGCCTTTGCTGACTTCCCCAATTGTTAGTGCTCACTGTCCCTAAAAATAATTTTGCGTCTAATTGGCAGATATTTTTGTTGGCTTATTTGTGAGTATATTTTTCCTTCCAGTAGAATAGAACATCTTTGAGGGCAGGGACTCTCTCCTTTTCCTTTTATTTCTCAGCCCCCTAGCACAGTGCCTGGTAGAAAGTCCTTAATAAATGCTGGTGGAACTGTCTAATTGAATTGAAGTTGTTAACATTAAAAAGCTAAGGGCAGCTAGGTGGCACAGTGGATAGAACACTGGCCCTGTATTCAGGAGGAGCTGAGTTAAAATCCAGCCTCAGATACTTGACACTTACTAGCTGTGTGACCCTGGGCAAGTCACTTAACCCCCATTGCCTCAACAAAAAACAAAAACAAAAAACATTAAAAAGCTGAACATTTTATCTTCAGCAAGTAAGTTGCTTCTGAAAACTTTAGAGGGTTTAACAATTTCTACTATACTGGAAAGATATTGAGAAAGAATTAAGAAAACTACTAATGTAGTAAACCATATTCCTACCCATTGAGAAGGCAAACAATATGATACACATTATATATGTGAACTCATGCAAAACATATTTCCACCTTTTTTTTCCCCGTGTTGCAAACAAAGAAGGAAAAAAGCTAGAAAACAGTGGGGGGAAATAGGCTTCAATTTGCCCTCAGTTCTCTCTCTGAAGGGGAAGAACATTTTTCATCATGAGTCCTTAGAACCTTTTGTGGATCATTGTCTTGATCAGACAGAGTAGCTAAGTTTTTCACAATCAATCATCGTTATAACATTGCTATTACCACATACAATATTCTCCTGGTTCTGCTCACTTCACTTTGCATCATTTCATACAAGTCTTCCCAGGTTTTTCTGAAACCATTCCCTTATCATTTCTTATAATCCAATAGTATCCCATCACAATCACATATCCCAACTTATTCATTTATTTCCCAATTGATGCACATATCAAATTTCTAACTTTTTGCCACCACAAAAAGAGCCGCTGTAAATATTTTTGTCCATATGAGTTCTTTTCCCTTGCCTTTTATGTCTTTCAGATGCAGACCTACTAGCGGCATTTCTGGATCAAAGGGCATGGACAGTTTTATAGGTCTTTGAGCAAAGTTCCAAATTGTTAGCCAGAATGGTTGGCTCAGTCCACAACTCCACAAACCTTGCACATGTCCCTATTTTTCTACATCCCCTCCAGAATTTGTCATTTTCCTTTTCTGACATGTTAGTCAATATGATAGGTATATGAGAAAATAATCATTTTTTAATTATAAAAGTATTTTATTATTTTCCAGTTACATGTAAATAGTTTTCAGCATTTGTTTTTATAAGATTTCTAGTTTCAAATTTTTCTCCCTCCCTCCATCCCTCCCCAAGAAAGCAAGTAATCTGATATACGTTATATATGTACAATAACATTAAACATATTTCTGCATTAGTCATAAGAGAGGAATCAGAGCAAAAAGGAAAAACTTCAAAAAAGAAAAACAACAGCACCAAAAACAAAAGAAATAGTATGGTTCAATCTGCATCCATAATCCATAGTTCTTTTTTTCCGAGAGAAAATAATTCTTTTTTGTGGTTTTTTTGTTTTTGTTTTTTGGTGAGGCAATTGGGGTTAAGTGACTTGCCCAGGGTCACACAGCTAGTAAGTGTCAAGTATCTGAGGCTGGATTTGAACTCAGGTACTCCTGACTCCAGGGCCGGCGCTCTATCCATTGTGCCACCTAGCTGCCCCCAAAATAATTCTTAATAATGAATTTCTAGGAAAGATCCAGACATCAGTTTAGTTGCTCTCTCCCCCTCACCCCAGAAAGTTTAGCTCAGTGCCTGAGATGAGCCCAGGTGAACAAAAGGAATGCAGATTGATTCTTTTGTTTAGCTGGGAAAAGGAGCACACCTAGACAAAGGAATTTGCTTTTTTTTTTTTTTGTATACTCTCCAGACCACCCTCAAGTCATGTTAATCAATGGAAATGAATGAGGCTATAACCTATTAGCTTAGTTCAATATATGGTGACCCACCTCTATCTAAGGGGGATAAAATCCCTGGGCATACCAGGGTCAGTGTCTCTTCTTGCCCTCACTCTCTGGTCTCACTCTAGGCTTCCTGGACCTGTTCCCCTGGCCCAGAACGTAGGCCTAAAAGCCTGAGGCTCTGAGGAAGTTAGGGAGACATGTGCTCAATACTTTACTAATATGTAATATTGATTAATAATAAATACTGCCAAAATGGGCACAATAGTCATTAATATATAAGTAGCAATAATTTTAGAAAGTACAGTTAAGCCCCAATAATTTAAGAAACACACTTGTGAAGTGGTACCTCAGGATTGTCTTAATTTGCTTTTCTCTAATGATAACTACAAATTTGCTGAGAACTGACTGATTCCCCAACCAGTCCCCTTCCCGGGCCAATGAATGGCCTGGGGCTAACCAATCTTGGTCGATTCCAGACTCCTGATGGACTTATGGACCTCCCCCATCTCCTCCCAAACAAAATGATTCCCTACCTTACTCAACTCTATTTAGAGTTAAGTAGCATCCATATTAACTCAGGAGCTGTTCTATAGTTTCTCTTGTTGAAGGTTCATTTACATTAAGTAGTTAGGTGACTCTGGAACCTTCTATTGGTTCCCTTTCTTCTGTTACCCCACAAAAACCCTGTGCTCAGTTCCCATCTTTAGGTATTCCTAGCTTCTTTCTTTGTGATACCACCACCTCTGACTTATTTTCTCCTATATTGTTTCCTTAATTTACAGGTTAACATTAATTATTAGTGATTTAGAACATTTTTGTTCTTATGACTGTTGATAGCTTTGATTTCTTCCTTTGAAAACTGCCTATTCATATCATATGACCATTTATCACTTGGTGAGTGGCTCTTGTTTTTATACACTTAACTCAGTTTTCCTTCTGATTTTGACTACTCTGGTTTTGTTTGTGCAAAAACCTTTTTAATCTTGAGAGAAAAAGGCCATATTTGAACTCTTCTCAGAGTCCTGGGGTTAGAGAGTGGGTTTAGTTTTGTAACGATTGGAATGACGCCACCTGCTGGATACTTACTGTAGAAGAGTTCTGCCCATGAAGGGAAGGTCTTTGAGGGCAAGACCAGGAGTCAGGAAGTGACGCGGGCTAGTGGGAGGAGGAAGGAAGAGACTGGCGCTCAGTCTCGCGCTCTTGCCTTTGGACTCTGGTGGAGAGCGGAGCTAGAAATGTGCTCTCCCTTTAATAGATAGGAATCTAGGCCTTTCTCTCTCTCTTTACCAAATTCTTCTTTTCCTTAATAAATGCTTAAAAGTCTAACTCTTGCTAAAGCTTATAATTTATTGGCGACCACTCATTAGATATTTTAGACAGACTAGCTAGAATTTTAGCCCTTAACAGTTTCAAATCTGTGACCTTGTTGCTTGAACTTCCCATTGGGGGGACTGCTCAGCATACAAAGCCCTGGGAAGTCAGGGCTCCTGGGAGTTGAGCCGGAGCAGGGATTGGAACCAGACTTGAAACTGGGCCTGCACTTCATGGGAAACAAGCTAAGCTATGGGCTCACCTTGAGGTGCCCCAGATGATCCCCATGTGACCCCAATGTTCAAACCCTGACTTAAGTTTCGTTTCTTGAAAAGTTATGTATGTTAACACAGTATTGTTCTAAGGAGGAGTGGACACTAACCCAGAATAGATTAGGGCCTGGTATTGTATTTTGTTTACTCTGCTTGGTTGACTGGTGCCACCTGACTGGTTTTTAGTACTGTGATTGGTCTACTTGGTACAATCTGATTGGTTGTTACTGTTATTCTGTATGTAAATAGGGAGAATAGTAAAATACTTTAATGTGATTGGTCAGGAGGGACCCCTTGGTGGGTATAAATAGCTGAGCAGGACCTCCCTTCAATGTACTTTCCAGCACATTCAGAAGAATGCCAATCTTCACGAAAACAAAATAAAGAAGCCTTCAACCACACTCTGCTGTCTGCTTGGATTATTTAGGCTGCTAGCAACACTTGAGCTGTGCAACACTAATTCAAGCTGTTAGCTGCATTTCTAACAATCTCATGTAATGAAAATTATACATTTTATTTCCCATGATCCTCTCTACCCCTTGTTTGGTCATAAACTCTTCCCTATTCCACAGATCTGACAGTTAAAATTTTCTATGCTCCCCTAATTTGTGTATGAAATTACCCTTTAGGTCTAAATCTAAATCTAAACCCATTTTTACCTTATTTTGGTATACAGTGTGAGACGTTCCTTACTTAGTTTTTGCCAGACTGTTTTCCAGTTTTCCCAGCAGTTTTTGTCAAATAGTGAGTTCTTATCCCAAAAGCCTTGAGTTTAATCGAACACTGGGTTTCTGTACTAATTTACTTCTGTGCTAATACTCATCTATTCCACTGATCAATCATTCTATTTCTTGTTTGTTTGTTTTGTTTGTCCGGGCAATGGGGGTTAAGTGACTTGCCCAGGGTCACACAGCTAGTGTCAGGTGTCTGAGGCCAGATTTGAACTCAGGGCCGGTGCTTTATCCACTGTGCCACCTAGCCACCCCAATCATTCTATTTCTTATCCAGTAACAGACTGCTTTGATGATTACCACTTTATAATATAATTTGAGCTCTGGTACTGCCAGACTGCCTTTCTTCACTTTTTTCCCACTAGGGTAACACATCTAGTAAATGTCAAGGGTCTGAGGCCGGATTTGAACTCAGGTCCTCCTGATTCCAGGGTTGGTACTCTATTCACTGTGCTACCTAGCTGCCCTGATTCCCTTGATATTATTGACCTTTTGTTTTTCAGGATGAATTTTGTTGTTATTTTTTCTAGATTATAAAATCATTCTTCAGTAGTTTGGTTGCTATGGCACTGAGTAAGTAAATGGATTTAGATTCTATTGTCATTTTTATTATATTGACTCAACTTACCCATGAGCAATTAATATTTCTACAGTTGTTTAGATTTGTATTTGTGTGAAATATGTTTTATAATTGTGTTTATATGTTTCCTAGATATATCTTGACAGGTAGATTGCCAAGTACTCGTCTACTATTACTGTCTGCAGTTATTTTAAATAGAATTTCTTTTTCTATTTCTTCCTGATGGGTTTTGTTGGTAATATATAGACATGCTCTTGATTTATGTAGGTTTTTTTTTACATCCTGCAACTCTGCCATGGTGTTTGGTTGATCAACTAGTTTTTTAGTTCATTCTCTAGGGTTCTCTAAGTATACCATCATATTGTCTGCAAAGAGTGATAATTTTGTCTCCCTGTTGACTAGTGTTATTCCTTCAATTTCTTTTTTTTTGTCTTATTGCTAGAGCTAGCATTTCTAGTAAAACAATAAATAATAATGATGATAATGGAAATCCTTGCTTCATCCCTGATCTTACTGGGAAGGCTTCTAGTTTGTCTCCAATACAGATAATGCTTGCTCTTAGTTTTAAGTAGATACTATTTATCATTTTGAAAAAAGTTCCATTTCTTTCTATGCTTCCTAGTGTTTTTAATAGGAATGGATATTGTATTTTGTCAAAAGTTTTTCTGCATTTTTGAGATAATCATATGATTTTTAAAAATTATTTATATAGTCAGTTATGCTTATAGTTTTCCTAATACGGAATCAGTCCTGCATTCCTTGCAGAAATCCCACCTGGTCATAATGTATGATCTTTGTGATATAGTGCTTTAATATCCTTGCTAGTATTTTATTTAAAATTTTTACATTAATATCTATTGGGGAAATTGCTCTATAGTTTTGTTTTTGCTCTCCCTAAATTTGTTATTATTTTAAAAAATATTTTGATAACTGTATTTCAACATAACTGGCTTCCTTTGTAATCCCATGTATTTTTTTTTTTAGTGAGGCAATTGGGGTTAAGTGACTTGCCCAGGGTCACACAGCTAGTAAGTGTTAAGTGTCTGAGGCCAGATTTGAACTCAGGTACTCCTGACTCCAGGGCCGGTGCTCTATCCATTGCGCCACCTAGCTGCCCAATCCCATGTATTTTATTGTATGTATTTATAAAAATTATTCTGAGAAGAACCCCCTCTTGACCAGATCATCTGCCCAAAGATTTGATGACACATAAAGAAGTGAAGAAATCCTGACCCAGAGGAAGGTCTCCAGCCTGGGGGAGGAAATTATTCTCTCTTAATTGCCCAAATTGAACAGTCCATTGTCATGTGCTTACTAGACCCAAAGATACATACATACATACACACACACACACACACACAAAATACAGTGTCAGCTGTGATGGGGCAAGGAATCGTGGCCACTCAGTTGAAGTGTACCCTGAGAGTATCAAGAAAGCTTCCCTGAAGAACTGAGCTGAAGCTCAAAGGGAGAGAAAGTATATCTAGGGAGCATTTGAGAAAGGACACAGAATAGAATTACTCAGGACAACTCATAATCATAGATACACTGAAATAGAAGGCTCCAAGAATCAGAAGTTTCCATGTATGGACTACTTTACAATTTACAAAATGTTTCCTTCACAGCCACCCTGCATGGTTGGGAGTATAAACATTATCCCCATTTTGCAGATGAAGAAACTGAGACTAAGAAGGCTTATGACTTTTTCTTGTTCAGTCATTTTCTTTCTTTCTTTTTTTTTTTTGCGGGGCTATGGGGGTTAAGTGACTTGCCCAGGGTCACATAGCTAGTAAGTGTCAAGTGTCTGAGGCTGGATTTGAACTCAGGTGCTCCTGAATCCAGGGCCGGTGCTTTATCCACTGCGCCACCTAGCTGCCCCCTTGTTCAGTCATTTTCAGTCATGGTTGATGCTTTCTGACCCCATTTGGGGTTTTCTTGGCAAATATACTGGAGGGGTTTGCCCTTTCCTTCTCCAGTTCATTTTACAGATGAAGAAACTGAGGCAAAAAGGGTAAAGTGACTTGCTCAGGGTCACACAGGTAGTGTCTAAAGCCAGATTTGAACTCAGTAAGATGAATCTTCCTGACGCCATACCCAGCCCTCTGTGCACTATGGCGCCACCTAGCTGCCCTGTGTAGCATGCCAGAGTAACAAGAGTCAAAGTCTAGGACTTTCAACAGTAGTGCTCTTTCCTAGCACGTTATCTTTCAGTCCTGTCCAACTCTTTCTGACCCTATGGCCCATAACACACCAGGCCCTTCTAGCCTCCACTATATCCCTAGGTCTGTCCAAGCTCATGTCCGTTGCTTCCATGACACTGTCTATCCATCTCATCCTCTGCTATCCCCTTCTTTTGCCTTCAATCTTTCCTGGGGCAGCTAGGTGGCTCAGTGGATAGAGCACTGGCCCTGAAATGGGGAGGACCTGAGTTTAAATTTCACCTCAGGCACTTACTAGCTATGTGACCCTGGCCAAGCCACTTAACCCCAATTGCCTTAAAACATCTAGGGCCATATCTAGTCATCCTGATATCAAAGGACAAACAACAAACTTTCCCAGTACCATAGTCTTTTCCAATGAGTTGTCTTCTCATTATATATTTAAGCTTCAGCTTCAGTATTTGAGTTTTCAATGAATATCTTGAATTAATTTCTTTATGTATTGACTGACTTAATCTCCTTGCTATCTAGGGGACTCTCAAGTCTCAAAAGTCTTCTCCAGCACCACAATTTGAAAATTTTGCAGCACTCAGCTTTTCTTATAGTCCAATTCTCATAGCCATACATTGCTACTGGAAAAACTAAAGCTTTGACCATACAGACCTTTGTTAGCAACGTGATGGCTTCACTTTCTAGTCTGCTGTCCACCTTGCCGTAGCTTTCCTTCCAAGGAGCAAGCATCTTTTAATTTCATGCCTACAGTCTCTGTCTGCAGTGATCTTTGAGCCAAAGAATATAAAATCCAACACTGCTTCCATTTTTTTTCTCCTTCTCTTTGCCACGAAGTGATGGGCCCAGTTGCCAAGATCTTAGGGTTGTTGTTTTTTTTTAATAACAAACATTTTTATTTAAAGTTTTGAGTTCCAAATTCTTTTTCTCCTTCCCCTCCCTCCTTCCTGAGGCAGTAAGGAATCAGATATAGGTTATACATGTGCAATTGTGTAAAACATTACCATATCAGTAATTTTGTATAAGAAAATTTGAAAACTTATATTGACTTGCTTGAGTTCTTGGGGTGGGGGTGGGAAGGGAGGGAGGAAGAGAAGTTGGAACACAAAGTTTTTTAAAAATTGATGTCAAAATTTGCTTTTACATGTAATTTGGAAAATAAAATTCTAAACAGAAAATTTGAATAAAAAATTAAAGAAAGTGAAAAATAGCATGCTTCAGTCTGTGTTCGTTAAACATCAGTTCTTTCTTTGGAGGTGGATGGTATGCTTCATCATTAGTCCTTTGGGATTGTCTTGGATCATTGCATTGCCGAGAATGGTTAAGTCATTCACAGTATTTCACCAAATGATATTGCAGTCCCTGTGTACAATGTTCTCTTGGTTCTGCTCACTTCACTATATATCAGTTCATACAAATCTTTCCAGGCCTTTCTGAAATTATCCTACTTGTCATTTCTTATAGCACAATAATATTCCATCACCATCATATACCACAGCTTATTCAGCCATTCTCCAATTTATAGGCATTCCTTTCATTTCCAATTCTTATCCACCACAAAAAGAGTTGCTATAAATATTTTTGTACAAATAGCTCTTTTTCTCTTTTGGGGGATGTTTTTGAGATATAAACCTAGCAGTGATATTGCTGGATCAGAGGGTATGCACAGTTTGATAGGCCTTTGGGGAGAATGGTTGGATCTATTCACAAGTTGTTTTTTTTTTTTAAATGTTAAACTTCAAGTCAGCATTTACACTCTCTTTTTTCACCCTCATCAAAAAGCCTCTTAATTCACTTTCTGCCATCAGAGTGGTATCACCTGCATATCTGAGATTGTTGATATTTCTCCCAGCAACTTTAATTCCAGTTTGTCATTCATCCAGCCTTGCATTTCACATGATTTGCTCTGCATATAAGTTAAATAAATAAGGCAACAATATACGACCTTGTCATATTATTTTCCCAGTCTTAAACCAATTAGTTATTCCATGTTCAGTTATGACTGCTGCTTCTTGGTCCACATACAGGTTCCTCAGGAGATAAGATGATCTGGTACTCCTGTCTTGTTCAGGACTTGCCACATTTTGTTGTGATCCACACAGTGAAAAGCTTTAGTGTAGACAATGAATTAGAAATAGATGTTTTTCTGGAACTCCCTTGATTTCTCCATAATCTAGCAAAGGTTGGCAATTTGGTCTTTAATTCCTTTGCCTCTTCAAAAATCAGCCTGCTCTTCTGGTAATTCTTGGTTCACATATTACTAAAGCCTAGCTTGCAGAATCTTAACCTTGCTGGCATGTGAAATGAGCACAATTGTTAAGTAGCCTGAACATTCCTTGGCATTGCCCTTTTCTAGGATTGGAACATAAAATGATCTTTTCCAATCCAGTTGCCACTGTTGTATTTTCAAAATTTGCTGACATATTGAGTGCAGCACTTTTAACAGCATCATCTTTTAGGGTTTTAAATAGTTCAACTGTAATTCTGTCACCTCCACCAGTCTTATTGTTAGCAATGCTTCCTAAGGCCCACTTGACTTCATTCCCCAAGATGTATGGCTCTAGATCAATAACCACACCATTGTGGTTATCAGGGATTTTAAGATCTTTTTTCTTTTTTGGTGGGGCAATTGGAGTTAAGTGGCTTTCCCAGGGTCACACAGCTAGTAAGTGTCAAGTGTCTGAGACTGGATTTGAACTCAGGTCCTCTTGACTCCAGGGCCAGTACTAAGATCTTTCTCATATAGTTCTTTTGTATACTCTTGCCACCTCTTCTTTTTTTGTTTGTTTGTTTTTTTTGTTTTTTGCCGAGGCAATTGGGGTTAAGTGACTTGCCCAAGGTCACACAGCTAGTAAGTGTTAAGTGTCTGAGGCTGGCTTTGAACTCAGGTCCTCCTGACTCCAGGGCCAGTGCTCTATCCATTGCGCCACCTAGCTGCCCCATATTGCCACCTCTTCTTAATCTCTTCTGTTTCTGTTAAGTCCCCACCATTTTTGTCTTTTATCTTGACCAGTTTTGCATGAAATATATTCGAACAGATATCATTCTATCATTTTTGCAATCACGTCCCATTACTGTTTTTGTCACCTTTGTATTTACAGGGGAGCCACTCCATTTTTTTTTTTTTTTTTGGTGAGGCAATTGGGGTTAAGTGATTTGCCCAGGATCACACAGCCAGTAAGTTGTCAGTTGTCTGAGGCCGGACTTGAACTCAAGTCCTCCTGACTCCAGGGCCGGTGCTCTATCCACTGTGCCATCTGGCTGCCCCGACTCCATTTCTTCTAAAGGATTCATGCCCACAGGAGTATATGTGGTGATCAATTTGCCCATTCCCATCCATTTCAGTTCCCTGACATCCAAGATGTCAGTGTTTTATCCTCCTGTTTGACCCATCCAGTTTACCTTGGATCACACATCATACATTCCAGGGTCCTGCACACTATTGATCTTTACAACATCAGACTTTCCTCATTACCAGACACATCTGCAGCTGAACGTCCTTTTGGCTCTGGCCTGGATGTTTCATTAGCACTGGAGCCACCTGTGGTTGTCCTCTGCCTCCCCAGTAGTGTGTTGGACACCTTCAGACCTGAGGGGCTCATCCTCTGTTGTCATCTCTCTTTTATCATTTTCAATAGCGTCCATGGGATTTTTTTGGCAAAGATACTGGAGTGGTTTGCCATTTCTTCTTCCAGTGGATCACCTTTTATCAGAATTCTCTCCTACGACCTATCTTAGGTAACGCCAGGTGGTATAACTCAGTTTCATTGAGCTATGCAAGTCCCTCTGCTAGTGAACTAGGAGGGATTCCAAGCACACAATAGGCACTTAATCAGGGCACACATCTTCCCAATAGTGAGTCAGCATGCCCTAAATGTTTGTTTGGGGGATATAGTAGTTTTTTTAAAAGGTCCCTGACCTCAAGGAGCTTACTCTTCACTGGCAAGGATCCAACATATACAAATACATCCCTTAGGAGATAGATTTCTCCAGTCGTTATCCCAGCCTCCCCCTACCCTTTCCCAGATCCTTCCCTCCTTGGACAGCTTTCTGCTAAAGGGTATTTATTTCTGTGCTGCTCCAGGCTGATCTTCAGGCAATGGCTACTTAGCTGTCAAAGGGCCCATCTTCAAGCCTTCCCATTAGGGCTGGCTCTACCAGCTCTTGTTCTTCACTGGCATAGAATGCATAGCAGGGAGAGACATCGGAGGAGGACCTTAGTAGAGGACTGGACTTCTGACTATTGAACCTGATTTCCCAACCCTCACTGAGCTGTGAGTTTCCTCACTTCCTAGAGGGAGAAGGCTCAGCTACTAATGGGTCATGTTCAAGCACCGATCTCCTCAGGCTCCATCGCAAGACCTTTTCCCTGGCTTCACATATCCCAGTTCAGCCATCACTGGCTGTGGAATTCCAGTTGTGGAATTTCCCAGAATCTCAGGTCCTTTGTGTATATAATAGGTATTTGACATGGATTCATTTGACCACAGCCCACTTATTAAGCACTCACCATTTGGAGACAAGTGTACCTGAGATATACATGTAGGCACAAAGTTTAATGAAAATGTAGCACTCATCCTCAGGGAATTCAGTCTTGTAGAGGATCGTTCAGTCATCTAGTCACGTCCAACTCTTCTAGACTCCATGGACCACAGCACACCAATATTGTCCATGGGCTTTCTTGGAAAATATAATGGGGTGGTTTCCCATTTCCCTTCCAGTGGATTGAGGCAAAGAGAGGTTAAATGGCATGCCTAGGGCCACACAGTTCGTGTGGATTTGAACTCAAGTTTTTCTGACTTCAGGTCCAATACTTGTAGAGTGATAAAGCACAAATACAATCAATTTTAATACATAATGTTTTGCAATAAGTGCTAGAGAGGGAAGATTGTATAAGATTGTTTAAAAAACAGTAGCTCACATTTATCTAACATCTAGCAACCCTCAAGGGAGGAATAAGCATTTGTATAGCACCTACTATGTGCTAGGCACTGTGCTAAGCACTTTTTACAAATATTATCCCATTTAATCCTCACCACAACCCTGCAAATTAGGTGCTATTATTATTCTCAGCTTACAATTGAGGAAATGGAGGCAAAGAGGGTTAAGTGACTTGCCCAGGCTCACATGGCTAGTAAATGTCTGAGGGCAGATTTGAACCAAGGACTTCCTGACTCTAGTCCTAGAGCTCTAGCCACTGTGCTACCACCAGCCTCTACAAAGCTTCCATTGCACCAACCCTGTGACGTAATTAGTACAAGCATCATAAACCTCACTTTACAGATGAAGAAGCTGAGACCCAGAGTGGTAACATGACTTGCTCAGTGCCACACAGCTCTGACTTCAAGCCTAATACTTCTTCCAATGCACTAGGGAAGATCAAAGGAGACTTTGTGGAGAGAGGACTTCTGAGTTACAGGAGAGTGATGTGGTCAGACCTGTACTTTAAGAATATCACTTCAGCAACCGTTTCAAGAAAAAACTGGAGGGGCAGCTAGGTGGTACAGTGGATAAAGCATCGGCCCTGGATTCAGGAGGACCTGAGTTCAAATCCAGCCTCAGACACTTGATACTTACTAGCGGTGTGACCCTAGGCAAGTCACTTAACCCTAATTGCCTCACAAAAAAAAAAAAAAAGGAAAAAAGAAAAAAATTGGAGAGGGGAGAGACCAGGGGTAGGGAGACCAGTAAAGAGGCACCGCCATAGTTGGGGGGAAGCTAGGGGAGGGGCTGTGTAAGTGGACAGGAGGGAATGCAAGCTAGTTGGAGTCATATGTAAATGGAATGGAAGATTACCAGACATAAGAAATGATGAAAGGCAGACCAGCCTCTCCTTTCCCTAGCCAGCTTTCTTGTTCCTGCATTGTTTCCATTAGCAAAGCTTCACCTCCAATCAGCTCAGCAGCCAGCAGCTGATAGAAAGCCTTTCTTTCTTCAGTCACATTCCTCTGAACCCTTCTCTCAACTCTTTGCTATGAAACATCGACTCAGCTGAGCTTGGCTAAACTTGGCTCCTTTGAGCAGCAGGAGATAGTCTTCATCCTTTCTCCTTCACATTGCTTCTATAGTCTTTTCCAGCTTCTTAGTCTTGCCTCAAAGCAGGGTGTCCTGTCCTCCCTCTTAGAGGAGGAAACCACAAATTCACAGTTCTGTCAGGCATGCCACAAACTGGCAATTTACAATTGTCCCACAGTCATCAACACATTCTAAAAATCCTATGCATATTAGTTGTTGGTTTAAAAAAAAGGCACTTTGTCTATCTTTGCCTTCAACAAGTTTTTTTTTTTTTTTTATCTAAGGACTGATTTCTCTCAGGTCCTTTCAAATTTGTGTCTCTCCCCAAGTACTTTTTTTTTCCTGCTTTCTTTGAGGTTGAGAAATGTACAAAAAGAAAAAATGAAAAAAAAAGACATTGATGAAACATTTTTAAAATACAGGACAGCAGAGAGTTTAGAAGGGGATACAGGTAAACAGCTGTCTTGTTACTACCATGTTAAATTTAATATGCCATTAAAAAACAAATTATACATGACAGAAGTCCACAGATTCCTACAATCCTCTTCCCTGTTCTCTGAATACTGAAATGATCAATTCTGTTGATGTTCATTAAGCTCATAATAAACGAACACCTGCCTCACAACAGTCCAGGATGTCTTCCTGGTCCAGGCAGATCCCAGGCATCTGGCCAGTCCAGTGATGCTCTGGGATTGAGGTTGGGGCCTTGTTTGGGCCGGACACAAGTCAAGAGCCGGTTGGAAGAGAATGAGCCCACAGCCTCAGAGGAGAGGGGGGACACATGGCTTGGCTGTGATTCTGTCTGTGGGAAAGGTGCTGTGTACTACCCCCACCCAGCTTTCTCGTCTTACTGCCCCAGGGTGCTATGTCCACTGAGGACCACACGGGGTGCTGTTGGCAGCCCTTGGGTCTTCTGCTTGACAGTCTTTCTTTGGCATGAGCCCTTCCTGATGATTAGGGCTGCCCCAGCCACATGCCGCTGACATTGTGCAAGCATGCAGACTTAAAGGTTGCAAAGGCTTGGGGACAGGGGCAGCAGCCTCCCTGCTTGGATTCCTTGTGATTTTTTTTTTTAAGGAGGCCCAGGCTTTTGGCCATGCAGGGAGCTCCTGCATGTAGAGGCGGATCTGCTTTTTATCGGTTTGGGAAGTGCTGGGGGCACTGAGAGCTTAGGGTCTCACAGCCAGGATGGGTCCCAGGCAGGTCTTCCCATCTCCAGGGCCAGCTCTCCATTGGCTGCCCATCCTATGCTTGGGGGGACCTAAGACTTTCATGGGAATAGATTGTACTAATTAACGTCTGGGTCCCAGGCTGAGGACCCCCTTAGAGGCAGTGATGGAAGAGCTAGTGATGTCTTCCAGGACTTGCCTGAGAAAGGTGGGAAATGGGGACTGACATGCCTCCCCCACCTTCATCCCTCTTCCCTACCTACACCTGCAGCTTTGGGTTTTTAATAAGAGCTAATACTTCTTTTTATTTTTTTAATTTATTATTTTTTTTAAAGTGAGGCAACCGGGGTTAAGTGACTTGCCCAGGGTCACACAGCTAGTAAGTGCTAAGCATCTGAGGCCAGATTTGAACTCAGGTCCTCCTGACTCCAGGGCCGGTGCTCTATCCACTGCGCCACCTAGCTGCCCTGAGCTAATACTTCTTAGTGCCTTAAAGTCTGCATAGCACTTCACATATCTCACTGGGTCTTTTGGGGTGGGTGCTGCTATGAAACCTATTTTACAGATGGGGAAACTGAGGTACGCAGAGGTTAGAGGACTCATCCAGAATCACACAGGTAGTAAGCAACTAAAGCAGGACTGGCACTCAGGTCTTCCTGAGGCCCAGCCCTATATCCACCAGGCACCTAGCTGCTCCTAGAATGGGAAAGAGAAAGGCAAGGGAAGAAGAACAAAGAGGAAGACAGAAGGAGAGAGATGAGGGGAGGATACTGAAGAGAAATGGTAAGGTGGCCTTGGTCCTCCGGGCTCTGACAGCAGATTGATGGGGATTCTGAGAGGCGTCAGCTCCTGTCTGTTCCAGGGCCTCCCTGGAAGGGATGTGAGGTCACATTGACTAGTGCTGTTATGATCATTTCTGGGGTCATGGGGCCTTGGTGCATGTCTGGCTCACCTAAGGTGGAGACATACTGTGGGACATGCCGGGGACCTGCTTGAGAACAGCTACGCTTATGCTGTCATGACAATAGATCATCAGGGACCTTTTGGGATCTCAGAAGGGAAACTTAACTAAGGGAGCTCCCAGGGTGGGTGACAGAGCCAGGGATACCAGGAAAGTCACTGTCAAGGAAGGACACCTGTGATGGGGAAAAGAAGTGAGCTGGTCATTGAGGAAGGTGAGGGAGAGCTGCTGAATTTCTGCAAAATCTTAAATGAAGTAAGGAAAGGCCCTCCCCTGGGGCTGGATTCTCTGTGGATGTGTGGAAGACTTCTGCCCCTCCCCATAGACCCTTTCCTTGTAACAAGAAGCTCAGTTAAGAAACAATAACCAGGGGCAGCTAGGTGGTGCAGTGGATAAAGCACCAGGCCTGGATTCAGGAGGAGCTGAGTTCAAATTTGGCCTTACACACTTGATACTTATTAGCTGTGTGACCCTGGGCAAGTCACTTAACCCTCACTGCCCCGCAAAAAAAAGAAAAAGAAAAAATAACCACCATTGCTCCATCAAGGTCACCCCACCCCTACCTGCTCTGCCCATTAACATGCTGGGAGGGCCTGGGCCCCACAGCCAGGATGGTCCTTCCTGACTCTGAAGCCAGTTCTCTTACTTCTTCCATGGTCCAAACGCCCCCTACCCTAAACCTGGGGCTTTCTTCCCCAAGTATGCACAGCACTCATGGGAAGAAGTGCCAGCAGCTACATGAAGGCAAGTATGAGTGCCCCAAATGACCTTGAATCTATCTTGTCTATGCTGATTTGCATACATGGGCTCTCTCCTGATAAAATGTGCTCCTCAGAGCATGCGGTAAGTTTGAGGCCACTCTTCCCATATGAGAGTGGGGTTTCTACTATGCCATTTTAGTAAATGCCTTTGCTAAGAGCTATGAAGTGTACTGATCATTAATGGGAAGCATTGTTAATGGGGGCTCATGAGCTGCAGCTATTCACAGGATTACCCTGTGATATGATGATGACTAGCCCAGAAGGGAGGCTACCCCAGGGGTCAGTCACCCTTCAGGGATGAGCAAGGCTCCTTGCAAGGGACAGGACGGCATCTAATCCAGCTTCAGAGAAGCGTTCGGTTGGCAATGCTGAGTCTCTGTCGCTTTCTCCTTCCTCCAGCTGGAGCTGCAGAACCTCTCTGGCCATCATGCTAGGGCCCCCACGAGTCCGCTATGTGGCAGGGTGACCCTGCTGGTGCTCGAGGTTAGCACAAAGTCCCTCCAGGGTATAGTCTGGAGGTGCCTGCGCTCTGAACCTCTGACAGCCTTCTCCTACTGTGGACTCAGAGTGCCAAGATACAACCTGCACAGAGGGGCAACCCAAGTCAAATGCTATTTATTAAGAGCCTACATGTCCCCCCCACCCCCCAAAAAAAAGAGCCTACAGGAGCCAGGATTATAAAGATGAAAGGTAACACAAGCCCATCCTTCCTTGAGGAAATTCACCATTGAGAGGGAAGCAAGACCCAGCACATGTCCTAATGATGTGCACAGGGAGAGATTGTTTACAGCTAGGGATGGAGGTGGGCTCAGCAAAGCCTTCAGAAAGCAGGTGGTATCCAAGCTTGGATTCTAGAGACTGCAGGGGTAGGGCGCATCCCTCCCAAGTCTGGGGGCCACAGCCTAGGCAAAAGCATGGAGTGAGGAGAGGACAGGCTGACCACATCAGTCCAGTCTGGCTGGAGCACAGCCAGAGTGACCCTGGTGGGCTGAGAGCAGGCTGGGAAGGTTGGGAAGAGGATTGCTACAGGTTCTTAATGCCATAATCAGGAAGCAATGGGGAACTAGAGGTTTCCTAGGTACAGAATGATGTCTTCAGACCCTTGTATTGGGAAGATGTATGTATCACTGGATCCGAGGATAACAGACCTCAGAGAAGGAAACACTGAGGTCATCTAGTCCCCCCCACCCCAGTTGTATATCCCTGAACTTAATGACTGTTTACCTCAGTTTCCTTAACTGTAAAATGGGAATAACAACAGTACCTCCCTCACATGGTTGTTGTGAGGATCAAATGAGATCTCTCTAAAGTGCTTAGCCCAGTGCCTAGCACATAGTAGGTGCCTAATAAATGCTGCCCCCTCCCCCCCAAGCCCTGACTTATTCTCATTATGATCTTGAAATTGTACTGTTTTCTTTTGGTTTTACATTCCCTAGGTCAGTTGTGTGGATGAACAGTCCAGAAGAGGCCTGAATTAAGGTGAAGAGTGACCAGATGCTTGGGGATGTGAGAAATACTTATCATCAGTGTCTTGGGAGGGACCCAGTGTTCTCCCCTTCCTTCTTAGTCCTGCCTTCCCCCTACTCCAAGGTCCAGTTCTCCTTGAAAGTAAGATTACTTAGAATCTTTTTATCTGGGTCAAGCCCGTCCCAAGCTTGCGCAGAATCTTGGGCTGAGAGGGATCAGTTTATCTAGATGGCAGAAGGACTTTACTGATGGGATTTAGCCTGCACCAAACTAGACCTAGGGGAAATGATTTGCACACCCCCCAGTCAGCTTGGGTGGGGTCTACATTCTTTCTCTGAAGCCTTTTTTGACCAAGATTTGAGTGACCTAAGTCACATATCCCCAGACTTCACTTTATAACACACACCTCCAATCAAGTCAACCAATTAGATTTGATTGCCATGTGATGGACCTCCTAAGGTTAGAAGGGTATATAAGCTATGACCCCACCACCATTAGGGGTATTTAGACCATCCTTTTACTAATAACCTGCCAACCTATTAATAAAATGATTAATTTACCCAGAAAAATATGTCTCTTATATTTGTCATTGTCACAGGTAGTGGTAACTGATTAGCTATGGGGGGATGGAGAAGGGAGAGTAAAGAGTGAGGGGTGACTCACTCCCAGGCCATGAACCTGGGTGGCTGGAAGCAGGGGGATGCTCTTGACAGAAACAGGGAAATAGAGGTAAAAGGAATGGGTTCTAATCCTTGTGGGACAGCCAGGTGGAGTTGTGGGAGTGGAGGTCAGGAGAGTGATGAAGGGCCATCTGCAGACAGGTGATGGGTCACCAAAGAAAAGCATAGCAGAGGGCCCAGGACAGAGCCTCGGTGTTCACCCACACAGAGGGGAATGAGGGAATGATGCAAAGGGTCTGGGAAGGAGTGGTCAGACATGCAGGAGGAGAACAAGGACTGGCAGTGTCCCAAACACCCAGGGAGGAGAGGGATGCCAAAGGAAGGGGTGCCCCACAGGTGCAAATGTTGCAGTGGCATCCAGGAAGTCATGGCCAAAGGTGGCCAGGCTGAGTGATGAGGCCATGGGTGACCTTGGAGAGGGGTAGAATGGAGGGAGAACTCAAGAGTGCTGAGGTGAGGGGAGGGGGGAGAAAATGCAGGAAATAAAAGCACAGTTTTCCCCAAGTTTGGCTGTGAAAGGGAAGATATGGGACAGTGAGATCTGCTCTAGTATTCTAAGCGGCCTTGTCCTAAATTTTTCACTCCTCCAATCCATCCTTTATAGCCCAGTTTCTTAAATTGTGGATCGAAACCCCACATGAAGTCAAGGAACTGAATGTGGGGGTCATGAAAAATTTGGCACAAGTAAAAGGCTATGTCTACTTATTTTATATACCAACATACTGGGGGTCACGTAAAAATATCTCAGGTGAAAAGGGGTCATGAGTGGAAGAAGCTGCTTTACAGGAAAGCCAAGTCCTTACCCAGACACAAGACTTCTATGGCTTCCTGTTTACAGACCAAAACAAGGACTCTGTCCACTTGCCCATCCAGTCCTCCACAATCTGGCCCCAACCAGCTTTCTCTGACAGAACTCCCCTTAGCACAGTTCACATTCCAGCCAAACAGGACTGCAGGCTGTGCCTCCATCTCTTCTCCATCGCCCCTGCCTCCCTCCATTCCCCCAGGTCCTTGCCAAGCTGGACACTGGGCATCTCAGGCTGCCCAGATGCCAGGCTGGAGACTGGGCATCTCTGGTTGCTTAGATGGTTCTCTGCCTAGGAAGCCCAGTTTTGGGGAGACCTCCTCCAACTGAAGGCACCTCTCCCTCCCCTGGCTCTCTTATCCACGTGGGTGTCCCAGCACGTTCTGCCTGACTAGGTGCTATCCCCTTCCTCGAAAGGCTGAAGCTTCAGGTGTGTGGCTTCTCCTCTTTGAATGACCGGTGCCTAGCGCACAGTAGGCTCCTCATAGAGCTCCATACCGGTTCATTCTTCGAGTGCTCTTTGAAATGCCGGGGCCATGGGCTGGCCTGGGAAATGTGGCTGTGTAGACAGCCTCCCTTTGCTTTCCCAGCACTGGGGCTGAAGGATTCAATTTTGAGGGGGAAGGGCCCTTTGCAGGCCTCCAGCTCGGCAGAGGGGACGCAGTGAAGTGGCACATACACTCATGCGTGGAGCCTTTCTGGAACACCCGGAGGCCCCTCCCCCATGAGGGCCTCATCGCCCCCTCCCCAGGAGCTAGGGGCTTTTCTGCCCCCTCTGACTGTGGGGGACCGGGAGCCTTGGCTCACCTTCCTCTCCGACTCTCGGGCTGTTAAGGACAGGGCACCAGACAGGGCTTGGTCATGATGACCCCAGATGGAAGTGACCGATGCCTCCTCCTTCCTCCTCCTTCCTTCTCCTGCCCCTCCCCCTGCACCCCTCCCCCATCACCTGCGGCGCAGCCCTGGGAGACCCCCCTCCCCCTCCACATACACACACACTCGAGCCCAGAAAGGGGCCACCTCCTCCAGGCAGGGGTCACCTTTATATAGTGCTTGGAGGCGGAGACGCTGCCAGGGGAATCAGGGGACCTGGGTTCGAGTCCCACCTCCGCTGCGCTTGGCCTCAGTTCCTCCTCTAGCACCTGTCTCTCGGGGCGTGGCGAGAGGCTAAGGAGAGGATAGCGGCGAAGCACGTGTCCCTATGCCCATTCTCGCGACGCAGAAGCTGAGGATGGGAACCTGGCCCCGTGCGCATGCGCACATGCCCTTCTCTCGGCCCCCTCCGCCTCGGCCTTTCGGGCGACCGCGACCGTGGGCGGGGCGGCCTTCAGTGACGTCATGGTCGGCTTTTTAAAAACACCCCTCATTCTTCCCCTCCGCGGGGAGAGCGCATGCGCACGTCGTGAGGGTCGTAGCCATCGCATGGCGTCACGGCGGCCTCTTCCCGTCATTCTCCGCCACAGATTAGGGCGGGGGTAGGAGTATGCGTGGGGTGGCCTGACGACATGTACGTCATTCACGTTGGCGTTAGCGTTTCTAGGAGATTCCCCAAAGCGGCTGCGGCCAGTGCTGGGCGAGAGCCTATTCTCTCGCCAGCATCAGGTTTTCGCCGTGTCTCTCCCGGCCCCGCCATGGCACGAAGCCGGGGCTTCCGGGCCGCTTCCGTCACGGGGCGGGGTCGGGCCGCGCGGAGTCCCGCGGCAGGCCCTGGCGGAGGCGGACAGCGGCCATCTTGAGGCGGCCGGAGCCCCGCGCGCCCTCCCGCCCGGGCTCCCCATTTCGGCCCCTCATCCTGTTGCCCTCGGTTCCCCCCACCCCCTCCTCCTCCTCCTCCTCCTCCAACGGACCGGGGCGTGCGCGCTCCCGCTCCGGACTGGGCGTGCGCGCACCCGCCGCCGGCCGGCTCCTTCCCCCTCCCCCCGCCAGACGTGCCAGGGCGTGCGCGCTCCCTGACTCCCTCCTCCCCCGCCCTCCCCCACCGTGGTTGGCCGCCGGATCTGGAGCCGCGGGCGCCCCGCGCGCGGTGGGAGCGGAGCGGGAGGGGAGGGGAGGGGCGGGGGAGGAGGAGGAGGAGGAGGAGGAGGAGGAGGAGGGAGGGAGGGAGGGAGCGGGGAGGGGGAGGGGGAGGGGGCCGAGACAAAGCGGCCGCTAATGAATGGGGACCGGGATCCGGATCCGGCTGCTCCTCCTCCGCCTCCGCCTCCTGCAGCCGGGCCGCCGGGCCGAGGCCGGGGCCGGGAGAGCCGAGGAGGTGAGTGGGAGCTGGGGGGAGGGGGGGAGGAGGGGGAGTCACGGCGGGGTCCTGGGGGGCGGCCCCCCCTGGGCTCCGGGCCAGGAAGCGCCCGCCCCCGGCGCCCGGGGCCCCCATTGTCTGCGGCCGAGGCCCCGACCCGGCCCGGCCCGGCCCGGCCGCCACGCGGCCCCGCGCCTTGACAGCTGCCCCGGGCCGCGGGAGGGGCGCCCGCCTTGGGGGGGGCCGTGACCCCGCGGAGCGCCCCGCCGGGCACTGCCGGACCGGGGCTCGGCCAACTTGTCCGGTCTCTCGCGGTGGGGGGGGTTCCCTCCGGCCAGGCCGGCGGCTCCCTTGTGATGGCCGGTGCGTGCGAGCGAGCGTGCCCCCGCCGCGCCCGGGCGCGGGGATGAATGGGAGGCGGGCAAGCGGCCGAGCACGCCCTCCGGACCGGGCAGAGCCCCCCTTGGGCCAGCCGGACCCGCCGCTCCTACTCCCGGAGGCCCGGCCGGCCCGCAAACAGACCAACTCCAGCTCCGTGCCTGAGGGGAGACCAGCCCCCAAGGGGGGTTTGCGGGCGTCCCGAGGGCTGGCGGGGCACAGGTGTGTGGAAGAAGTGCTCCCCCAAGTCCTGTCCTCCGGGAGGAGCCCGGTGACACCGGCGCCAGCGCTGGGCCGGTTCGGCAGAAGTCCAGACAAATGGGGGTTTGGGGAGAAGAGAGTGAGGGGGGTCCGCAGTGGCCCTGACTCTGGCCCTCGGCAGACACCGATCGAAGTGACCTTTAGCAGTCATTGTGCCCACTCCGCACTGGTCAGTGCCTGCGGTAAGCGGTCAGTACCCGGGACCTGAGCCCTGCACGGTGTTGGGCTGCATTCCCATCCCAAACGTCAAGGAGGTGCTGAGGCTGGGCCACCGGCAGCCCAGGCTAGGGAGGAGACTGCCCCCCCAAAGGACAAGGGGGATCCTTGGGGGGACTCCTGGTTCCTGAGCCACCCGCTGACAGGCGGCTTCTGTTTTTCAGATCCTGCTCTTACCTATGGTCGGGAAGGTGAAGAAAAGTGTGGGAAATGAAGTCCAGGACCAGGGAGAAGAGGATGAGTGAGTGCTCGCTCCCCTTTGTTTCTCTCCCCTCTGCAGCCTCCCTTCTCTCAGCCGGGCACTGCCAGGTGGGATGGCTGCAGTTGAGGCGCTTCTGGGCCCCGGGCAGGAAGCTGCTCAGGTTTTCGTCATGGCATAGACTCTGACCCCTGAAGCTGGCCAAGCCCACGTGCTTCCTGGCTTCCTTCTGTAGCTAAGCGGTTGTGTTAGGCTGCTGGAGCAGGCCCACCTTCGCAATGAGGTAGATGAATATCATCTTCCAAAGAAAGCTGTGGGCGCCTTTTTGTCCCAGGCATCTCTGGATACGGTCCTTCCTCCAAATCAAACCCTCCCTAGTGACAAAGACAAACAAGCAGAAACTCCCAGTGTATGCAGTATTCTGCTCTGGTAGTTCCCCACCTCTGCAGAAAGGGAGGCAGTCTGTTTCTGTGCCCTGGACCATTCCTGGTTTTCCACTTGAAGTTAGCCTTCCTTTTAGTGTTCTTTTCATTTAAACTGAATAATCTAATTTTTAAAGCATTCATTATGTTTAGTTTTAGGAAGATACACTCTGGGAGTCTCCTGTTGTTCCATCTCTTGCTCTCCTTAGTGAACACAGCTAAACAAAGAGCAGAATCTTTGAACGTTTCGCTGTGATGCTTGCCAAACACTATAGAACAGGCAGGAAAAACCTGTTGGTGTGGTCACCTATAGAAACCGTTGGTATTGCATTTATACTCATTCTCAGGTTTTTGAGTATATGTGCCGGCATCTCCCCATGGACACGGAGGCTTTCTTGCTGCAGTGTATTTTTCAAGGCTCCTGGTGTTGTCAGCAGTATGGATCCCCCCTTTTCCCCTGGGCTCCCCTTACTTTTTGTGGGTTCTGTGAGATCTCCAGTCCTCCTCACATCTCACCCTGGAGCTGTGGTGGGCAGGGCCGGAGTGGCCAAGGAGCTGGTGGTCTCTGGTGTTAGTCCCTGCTGTGCTCTGGGACCTCCCCTGCAGCTTGGGGAAATGGCTTCTTTTCAAGATGACTCGTCCCCTGCTGTTCTGCTGCCAGTTTGGGAGGGCCCGGTGGGGCCCCTATGGCTGTGACCGCCTCATGGAGCATCGACACCTAAGGGATAGTCACCTGTGGCCATCTCTTAGGTGGGCTGTGGTGTTTTTTCTCTGCCGTTTCATCTAAAACCACAGAGTTGGGTTTGAAGCCTTCAGACTAGATGAGAGATAATTGAAGTGTGTCCTTATTTGGCTAGGCCCAGGAGCTGGTGTGGGCTGATAGAGGTTCAGTTACTCTACTGGCTAGTCAGTGTGGTTGAAATGGAAGAAAACTGGAAGGGCCCTGGCTTCCAAATTTGGGTGCCAGTGGGCATCTGGAAGACCTTTCCGGTCCCTCTCACCTGGGCTGGGGTGTCCTGGGGCCCCGTGCAGTCACTGAATGGGTGTGTAGAGGCACACCTTGTTTTGGGGACGTAGGAGAAAAACTGACCACACCACCTGGAACCCTGGTATTTGACCCAGAACTTGCCCGGGGCAGAACGGGGACCAGATGACCTTCCCTTGTACTGTTTGCTTGCTCTGGAATGCACTTTGTTACTAAGGTAGCCTTATCAGAGTTTGTGAAAGGCCTCCTTGCCTGACCCCTCCTGTCGTCAGGGCTGTGGACTTGCTGTGGTCCTCAGCAGGCTGGGGCCATCACGCTGCACCTCAGAGCTCTGTGCAGAGCCCCAGCTGCGGCTGCTTCCCAAGCTGCCTCCCGTTGTCGAGGGAGGCTTCTCCTGACCCAGAGCAGTGGTCCTGTGCCGGCCCTCAGTAGGGAAGGAAGGAAGCAAGGTGCAGCCTCCGCGGCTCATTGGCTTCTCTGCCCATAAACAAGGCCCTAGTTTGCATTAACCTCACTAGGAAAGAATGCGATCTACCAGT
The DNA here is from genome assembly GCF_019393635.1 of Dromiciops gliroides. Lineage (NCBI taxonomy): Eukaryota > Metazoa > Chordata > Mammalia > Microbiotheria > Microbiotheriidae > Dromiciops > Dromiciops gliroides. The sequence continues at coordinate 297,259,616 of NC_057865.1, read as the reverse complement.
TTGAACCAGGCTGACCAGGGGCTGGCGAACTCTGCTGTGGCTGTGTCAGAAGTTCTGATTTACTGGGTGCCTTGGACCAAGCTAGCCAGAAAGAGCTTCGATGCTTAGGAGGAAAACTGCCAGACAGAAAAGTTTACCAATTATAAAGCATTTGGGATGAAAAAGCGTCATTTGTGGGGGGAAAACCAATTTCTGTGTAGGTGTTCACTAAAGAAAATCAACCAACCTTAAAGGCTGAGGGACCGCTGAGATGGGGGTGGGGGAGTGCTTCCTTGGCTGGAGTGGCTCCAGACCTTCGTAACTCACAAGTTGGAGGGAGTTCCCTCAGGCACCTGAGGGTCAGAGGCTGGGTAAACCTTACCTGAATAAAAAACATGTGCCCTCCTCACTAATGAGAAGGTTGGCATTTAGGTGTCCACATTGTAATTATTTGGAATGTGTCTTCTTAAAACTGATGAGTGCAGGAGATGAATTCAACTTCAGAAACATGCATTAAGTGCCTGTTATGCACAAGACATTCTGTTGGCTCTGGGGCTACTGGGACAAAGATGCCGTGGGCCCCGCCCACAGGGAGCTTACTTGATATTTAGGTACTGCCGTGTGGTTCATAGGTGGTACCTTTGGGAATCTGGGAGGAAGACGAGGTTTCTGACCCAAAACCCAGCTTCCCCTGAGACAGGGCATTGAGATTGGAGCATGGCTGGTGGTCCAGCTGGGCTAGACCAGGAAAGGTTTCATAAAGAGATCAGATGAAACGTTGTCAGAGAACTCGTGTGTCAGACAAAATCTTTGAATGAAAACACTCTCTTCCATCCAGAAGAATTTTGTTGCCCTTTGCAGCTTTGAGATTTTTTAAGTCATTCATCTTTTGTGCTTGGGATCTAGTTAGATGGACTTTGCTTCACTTTTCACGGTTTCAGAGGTGTTTTGTGTTTTCCCAGAGATTCCTTTTTACCCTCCTGGCTGTGACTGATGAGCGGACCAGTGATGGAGGTGTACGGTATGGGTTATGAGTCTCATTCTCCCCTCCCCTTCTCCAGAGAAGATATCCTGGGTGGGGGGGCCAGAGTGTGACAGTTTTCTGGCCCCGACAACGACTCCCTCCGAAAGCTTGACGCTGACATAGGAGCAGGGTTGACATTTGTTGCAGGAGGCTTTTTTCATCGATTTTTCCCCCCATTTGCTTACTGCTATGTAGCATTCCAGGGAGATCAAACAAAACAAAAGTAGACTTGGCTTTTGTGGCTGGAGAGGGCTTTGTCTCAGTGTGACTTGCAGGCCCTCCGGGGGGCAGGGCTTCTTAGACCTCCCGGTGTGTCGTGAGCTCCTCCAGCCGTTTGATGAACCCCTTTCAGAATTAGGATTTGTTTGATTTGTTTGTTTTTGAAGGAAAACTTGTAAAGGAAGGAAAACCTAAATTTCACTTAGAGGTTAGTGGAAGTCTACAGGCCTGTGGCATTCAGGTCCTGCTTAGAACTCTGGATGGCCTTGAAGGAGCACTTCCTCCCTGGGAAGCAGCCCTGAGTGGTTCAGGGATCCAAGTGTCATATTCCTCCTTGGGAAATGAAAAAATGGAGGCTTTGGCAAGCTGTGCTGAGGGCTTCATAACTGTTCTTTCGTTGGGTTCTCACAATAACTTCGGGGAATACGTTGTTATGCATCCCATTTTACAGTTAAGGAAACTGAGACAAATAGAGGTGAAGTGACTTGGTCAGGGTCATGCAGTTAGTATCTGTGACTGCATTTGAACTTGAGTGTTCCTGACTCCAGGCCCAGTGCGCTCTATCCGCTGGGTCCCAAACCAGGCCTCGTCATCCCCCTATGCCTTCCTGTACCAGGTTGCCTCTTCTGTGCCCTGCCCTCCAAGGGCTTGCCTTCTCATAGGAATGAATGAGAAGGCAGTCCTTTTTAAGATGTTGAAGAGGGTTTTCAGGTGTCAGCAGGCTGTCAGTAAGGTTCTAGGGTAAATTCTTCAACACTCATTGCCCCCACATGTATCTTTAGGATTTGACAGAAAAATAAACTCTTTTTAAAAAGTAAACTGAAGGAGGAGGGCAAGGCCCCTCTTTCTTGGGCTTAGCTAATACAGGTATGAGGAACGATTCTGTATAAACGAGAATTTGGTGGGGGCCAGGAAGGGGGTGCTGGACATAGAGCCCCTGGTCCCCTGGCCATCCCGCCCCTTGGTCTGTCCGTCTGTCTAGCTGTAGATTTCAAAGGTTTGTAGGGCCCTTTCTCTGTGCCTAGCTCCGAGTGAGGGCAAGGTGGGTCCCCAGCCCCCAAGAGAGTTGGAAGTTGGAAGAAGGTGGCATCAGTCAGCATGGATGTGCCAGCCCAGACACTGCACTGGGTGTGCCGGGGACAGAGCCAAAAACCGTTGTTGCTCTCCCAAGGACATTCTGAGAGAAGAAGGATTGGGGGTGATGCGCCGGAGACACCGATAATGAGTAAGGGCTTTAGGAATTAAGAGTAGGGATGAATGGGAGGCCCCAGGGCTTCCAGGCCTCCCCTCAGTGGTCAGTGCCCTGCTTGTGTCCAGCCTTCTGAGATTCCTTCTTTTACTGCTTAGACAAAACTCTAGAGGGAGCTCCTGGCCTTCAAGAAGCATGATTAATCAGGGCTTTTGGTTTCTGCACCACAGTCATTTCCCAGGGTGCTACTGGGTAGGCTGGGCAGGGATAAAACTCTCCATTGTAACAGAGAGAAAGCTTGAGGCAGCATATGCAGCACTCTGATCCGGGAGCTCCCCACCTCCCCCAGCAGGGACTTAAGGAATATTGCTGAGCTCAGGATTGGGCACTAGAATCTGAGCTTGACCCATGTCCTCACTTTTAGTGTTGTTGTTTATGTGACTGTAGTCATTGCAATGACCATCATTCTGCCTGGAATTGGAATCTGTTTAGATGTCTCCCCCCATTTCTCTTTGTTGTTCCTTAGAGCACAGTAGTGGGCTCCCCCATCCTGTCACCAAACACTGGCTAAGTGCCCTGGCCTCCAGGACCTTCCAAGCAGTTTGATCAGCTCTTTCCTAACTGATAGGCACCAGCTCGGGCTTCGGCTTTTTAACACCACAAGAAGGGCTGATAAGAACATTTTTAGTATACCTGGCTCTTTCCACCTTCCCCATCCCGGGGATTGTGCCCAGGAGCAGGATCGCTGGTGTCAGCAGGGCTGGAGGGCTCGCCAGTGTGCACTGGGCTGGAAGCTTCATCAGGCCAATGTGATTCAGATTGATAATGTACTTAGGGTTCTCATTCTCCTTTAGAACCTGCTTCTTGACTCTTCTGATTTCAGGGAATGGGGACCTTCCTTGAGGAAGTCACTTCTGTCTTGGCCAAAGTGACTCCCTCCCCGGGCTGACCTTGTAGCCCTCCCCTATAGGTCTTAGTAGTGCTTGGCCCTGCCCTCGTTCTTCTCTGGCCTAATTGGTTTGGCCCAAGTAAATTCATAAGCTGATTAAGAATGGGTTTATCCTTGTGAAAATGAGGTTCTACCTTAAGAACCAATGTTCTAGGCATGAAACAGTCACTTCTAGGCATTATATGTAAACATAAATGACAGAATTGTGTGGTGTACAATGAGTGACCAGAACTGTGGATTATAATGTACTGGTTGTTTAGAGCGGGCAGCTCATTCTAGAGGAGTTAAGGGGGGGGGGCGGGATTGGCATGATTAACTAAAACTCCACAGGCCTGGAGGGGCAGTGGGGCCTGGAAGGAGGGCCAGGGGTTTGGGAGGAAAAACATGAGCAATTAGTGGGATGGTCTTCCTGGAACCCTTAGGGAGAAGCTTAGAAAGTGCATCCGAGGCCATGTTTGGGAGGTTCTGAAAGTGAGACAGAGCCACTTGGATTCCCTTAGGAGTATTCTGGGGAAAGCTGAGGCCTGTGATTTCACCTCTGCAGCATCTCTCAGACACTCCCCTTTCTCCCCTTATGCCTGGACTATTGCAATGGCCTGTGGATGGGTCTGCCTTCCTCAAGTCTCCCCCCCCCAATCCATCCATTCCCCCCCCTGCAGTGACTTTACTAAAGCACAGGTCTGACCACACTACCCCCTATTCCATAAACTCCAGTGACTTTACTGTTGCCTCCAGGAGCAAATACAAAATCCCATTTGGTGTCCCACCTCTCCTGACTCTTCAAGATACCGTGGACAACAGCACGTCAGGCCCTTCTGTTGTCCAGTATCTCCTGAAGTCTCTCTAAGCTCGTGTCTGTTGCTGTCCATCTCATTCCTCTGCTATCCCCTTCTCCTTTTGCCTTCAATCTTTCCCAATGTCAGGGTCTTTGTACTGACTCCTGTCTTCTCATTTTATGTAGCCAAGGTATTTAAGCTTCAGGTTCAGTATTTGTCTTTCTAATGAATTTGTTGTTGTTCGTTCCTTTCAGTCATGTCTGACTCTTTGTGAGCCCATTTGGGCTTTTCTTGGCAAAGATACTACTCCTCCTCCAGCTCATTTTACAGATGAGGAAACTGAGGCAAACAGGGTTGTGTAACTTGCCCAGTGTCACAGAGCTAATAAGTGAGGCTGGATTTGAGTCTTTATAATTCCAGGCCCAGGATTCTATCCACTGTTTCAGGTAACTGTGCAATGAATATTCTGAATTAATTTCTTTAAGTACTGACTGATTTGATCTCCTTGCTGTCCAGGGGGAATTTTCAAAAGTCTTCTCCAGGGGGCAGCTAGGTGGTGCAGTGGATAAAGCACCGGCCCTGGATTCAGGAGGACCTGAGTTCAAATCTGGTCTTGGACACTTGACACTCACTAGCTGTGTGACCCTGGGTGAGTCACTTAACCCTCATTGCCCTGCAAAAAAGCCAAAACAACAACAACAAAAAAGTCTCCAGTACCCCCAGTTTAAAATTCTGCAACACTCAGCTTTTCCTTATAGTCTAATTCTCACAGCCATACATTGCTACTAGAAAAACCACAGCTTTGACTATACAGACCTTTGTTGGCAAGGTAATGTCTGTTTTCTAGTCTGCAGTCCACGTTTGCCATAGCTTTTCCTCCAAGGAGCAAACGTCTTTTAATATCATGGCTACAGTTGCCATCTGCAGTGATCTTTGAGCCCAAGAGTATAAAAATCTGACACTGCTTCCATTTTTTTCCCCCTCTATTTGCCAGGAAGTGATGGGACCAATTGCCAAGATCTTAGGCCTTTTTTTTTTTATGTTAAGTTTCAGTCCAGCCTCATAATTCCTCTTCATTTTCTGCCATCAGAGTAGGATCATCTGCATATCTTAGATTGTTGATATTTCTCCTGGAAACCTTAATTCCAGCTTGTGATTCTTCGAGCCTGGCATTTTGCATGATGTACTCTGCATATAAGTTAAATAAATAAAGTGACAATATACATCCTTGTTGTGTTCTTTTTCCCATCTTAAACCAGTCACTTGTTCCATGTTCATTTCTAAGTGTTGCTTCTTGGCCTGCATATACAGGTTTCTCAGGAGACAAGTAAGAGTCCTCCTGTCTCTCTGAGGACTCGCCAATTTTGTTGTGATCCACAGTCAAAAAAAAGTTTGTGTGGTCAATGAAGCAGAAGTAGATGTTTTTCTGAAACTCCCTCCTTTCTCCATAATCCAGTGAATGTTGGCAATTTGGTCTCTAGTTCCTCTGCCTTTTCAAAAACCAGCCTGCTCCTTTATTTTTTTTTTTTTTTGCGGGGCAATGGGGGTTAAGTGATTTGCCCAGGGTCACACAGCTAGTAAGTGTCAAGTGTCTGAGGCCAGATTTGAACTCAGGTACTCCTGAATCCAGGGCCAGTGCTTTATCCACTGCGCCACCTAGCTGCCCCAGCCTGCTCCTTTATTGAGTCTCCTGTTGTCCTAGTAAGTTCATGTATTACTGAAGCCTGGCTTGGAGAACCCTGAGCATAACCTTGCTAGCGTGTGAAATGAGTGCAGTTTTTTGATAATTTGAACATTCTTTGGCATTGTCCTTCTTTAGGATTGGGATGTAAACTGATCTTTTCCAATCCAGTTGCCACTGCTGAGTTTTCCAAATTTGCTGGCACATTGAGTGCAGCACTTTAACAGTGTCATCTTTTAGGATTTTAAGTCACTCAGGTGTCATTCTATCCTCTTCACCAGCCTTACTGTTAGCAATGCTTCCTACGGTCCACTTGACTTCTTTCTCCAGTATGTCTGACTCCAAATCAGTAGCCACACCACCGTGATTCTTGGTGATTTTAAGTTCTTTCTTCTTTAGGTCTTTTGTGTATTCTGACACATAGTAGGCATTTAATAAATGTTTACTGAATGAATCAATTCAGTGTTTGGGGGTGATTTGTTAACCTCCCCCAGTCTAAATTTCTTCACCCTTTAAAGTAGTGATAACACTGTTCCCCTTAAGGGGAATTGTAAAGCACTATGTGTGTGTGTGTGTGTGTGTGTGTGTGTGTGTGTGTGTGTATTGGGGGGGGCAGAGCAATGAGGGTTAAGTGACTTGCCCGGGGTCATACAGCTAGTAAGTGTTAATTGTCTGAGGTCGGATTTGAACTCAGGTCTTCCTGAATCCAGGGCTGGTGCTTTATCCACTGCGCCACCTAGCTGCCCTTAAATTATTTTTAATAGCAGTCTTTTATTGATCTTTTTGTATTTATTTATCTTTGGTAAGGCAATTGGGGTTAAGTGACTTGCCCCAGGGTCACACAGCTAATAAGTGTCAAGTGTCCAAGGTCACATTTGAACTCAGGTCCTCCTGACTCCAAGGCCAGTGCTCTATCCACTGCACCACCTAGCTGCCCCAATCTTTTTATTTTAAGAATACATTTCTGGCTAGGGGCAGCTAGATGGCGCAGTGGATAGAGCGCCGGCCCTGGAGTCAGGAGGACCTGAGTTCAAATCCGGCCTCAGACACTTAACACTTACTAGCTGTGTGACCCTGGGCAAGTCACTTAACCCCAATTGCCTCACTAAAAAAAAAAAAAACACAAAAGAATACATTTATTTAGTTTTACTTCCCTTCTGTCCTTCCCACTGCCCCTCCTCCATAATAGAAAAGTCCCCTAAAAAACAGACCATTGGCAGAAGTCTGCATAGTCCTGCACAACACTTTAGCTGTTCTTGAAGACCCAGGTTTTTCTCTGCATCTTACGGTCATCACCTCTCTGGCCCCAGTGAATGCAGCGTTTCAGCTTCACTCCTCTGGGGTCATGGTTATCATTGCCTTGATAAGAGTTGAGAGTTTCTTTTCTCTCTTATGTTGTTGTCATTGTCTAAATTGTTCTCCCATTTCTGCTCACTGTGCATTCTTGCTTGCTTCCTTTGGAATTGTCCATTTCATCATTTTCAGCACAATGCTATTCCTTTACATTCTTATACCACAATGTGTTTAGCTGTTCCCTGATAGGAAGACGCTCCCTTAGTTTCCAGTTTGGGGCGCCTATGTAAAAAGCTGCTGTAAATATTTAGGACAAATACGTACTTTTCCTCTTCCTCTGATTTCTTTAGGGTATAGCCCTGATAATTTATGGTTAGTTGGGTCAGATTATGTATAATTTAGTAACTCTTAGGGTACAGTTCCAAATTGCTTTCCATATACCACCACCAGCAATGCTCTACTGTGTCTGTTTTCTCACAGATCCTATGTACAATATTGGTCATTTTCCTCTTTTGTCATTTTTCAGCCTCTTTTTTTTTTTTTTTTTTTTTTGGTGAGGCAGTTGGGGTTAAGTGACTTGCCCAGGGTCACACAGCTAGTAAGTGTTAAGTGTCTGAGGCGATATTTGAACTCAGGTCCTCCTGACTCCAGGGCCGGTACTATATCCACTGTGCCACCTAACTGACCCGCTCTTTTGTCATTTTTACCAATCTGATTGGTTTGAAGTGGCACCTGAGTTGCTTTAATTATTAGTGATTTAGAGCATTTTTACCTTATTGTTAACCATTGTTTGGTTGAATTTCTTAGAAAACTGTTCGTATCCTTTGAATATTGAGTGGGAAATGGTGCTTAGTTTTGTTAATTTGAATCAATTGCTTATATAAGAAACATTTACCAGAGAAACTAGCTAAGATCGTTTTTCCCATAACTTGTTTCCCTTCTAGTTTTGATTACATTAGATTAGTTTGTGTAAAAGTTATTAAATTCTGTATAACAAAAAAATATCCCTTGTATGTTGCCTGGTCCCCCCCAGCTGCTGCTTCTCCCCCCCCCCCCCCGTCACCTTCCTGCACTTAATGATGTGCTTTATTTCTCTGTGCTCATTCCCTCACGGTGGACATACTGGGCTCCCCCATTAGTGTGAGCTCCTTGAGTGTCCTGCTTTGTCCTCAGATCCCAGCGCCTGGCACCCAGTAGGTGCTTACTCAGTTCTTGTGGATAGAAGGCAGCTTGCTCTGATACCCCCATGTGCGGGTCTGGCCACACTAGGGACAGGGACAAATGTGTTCACTTGACTTGGGACTATTTCTTTTCTACAAAAAGTGGGCGGGGGGGGGGGGACGGGATAGGACACAGTTTACTTTGGGCGCTGCTCAGACCTCCAGGCCTTAGTCCTTAAGGATTAGGGCAGGGGCCTCAGTCTGGGTGCGTGTCCTAGCCTCACTTTCATCACTGATCCCAGTGTTGAACTTTGAACTTCACATCGAATGGTTAAATTTGGAGGAGTCAGAAGTCACATGACTTGGGAAATGGTTTCATTCCAAATGTGTAATTGTGACTTCTGCCCAAAGATAAATATTGGTAGCTTAGCAGTGGCAAATATTTGGAATATTTAAAACTTTGAATTCCTTTGCTGCGAGGGATGGTTTATGTAAAGCTGTCCTTGGGAAGGCCACACGCTTGTGTTTAACCGTGTTACACTGGAGGACATTCTCGACACCTTTTGGGAAGGGGGTTGATGTTATTGTGGAAGGTCCTTGGGCCATTCGCTCAGCAACCCCGAGCACTTCCAGTGGGTTCAGGATGTGTGAGGACCTGCTGCCAGGAGGGTGTGGGGTCTGTGTAGCCACAGGGGCTCCTCTCCTAATGAGGGTCTGCTCCAAAGGGGAGGTACAGGCATTTTGTGAGGACAGTGGCCTAGTAGGGAAAGAGAGCTGAAAAAGTGACATTTGCAGACAAACATTAAGCACCTACTATCTGAGAAAACCAAGGCTAAGGGAGGTTAAGAGGTTTGCCTTGGCTCACGCAGCAGGGGAGCGTCGCAGGCAGCACTCAAACTCAAGTCTTCCCAGATCTCCGTTTGGCTTCTCATCTGCTGTGTGTGCCACTGGGACAGAGCCGATGATGGGCTGCCATTCCTTGGGGCTACAGGCTGCCGCCGTAGACGGAGTTCTGTTTGTTTGTGTTTGTCATCCAGAGAAAACCAGCAATTCTGACATTCTGAAGTGCTCAAAAGTGTTTGCAATTGGAGAGCCAGGCTAGCAAATGGCCACTGAGTGTCTCGTGGAATATCCTTATCCAGGTTAGAAATGTTGGCCCTCTCTTTTTCCTTACAGACCGCTCGTTTCCTTTTCATTTTTTACATAAAGTTTTACTGCAGTCTTTGGCTGATACGTCACCTTCATTTCCTGATGTGGCCTTCCCTTTCCCAGAGAGCTGTCCTTAATAACAAAAGGTCAAAGAGAGGGGAAACGGTGTAGCAAAGCAAACGGATATTTCTTTTTAAAAACATTCTGTTTTATTTTATCTTCAGGCTCAAATTCCCTCCTCCTGACTCCTCCCCACCCACAGAGAAGGCAAGAAAAGCAAAACCCCTTATAAACAGAGAGACATACAGAACAGATTTCCACGTGAGCCACGTTCCAAGGTTTAAAAAAAGGCAGGGAAGAGAGGCACCGGCTCTGGCCTGCACACTCTGACTGTCTGTTCTCTCCTCAGGGACCCTTTGGAGTTGCTTCATTCCCTGGTTCTGCATCAGATTGTAAAAGCCTTCCTAGGTTTCTCTGAAGCCTCCCTCCCCCTCATCATGGCTTCAAGTGCAGCCACACTCCACCAGATTGCTTTGTCTGTGTCACAGCCCCTTCCGTCATCCTGCCCTGCTGGTGGGCTATGGCTAAGCACTGTTTCCTGTTCCATAGACCTCCACCTCACATGGGCCTCATGGCTCTTTGGGGAGGGCCAAGCTTGGTCACAGTTTCAGTCGGGACAGTTATTGTACTTGTGTCTATGACTGGTGACTTCCTGGTCCTGCTTCCTTTGGATCAGTCAGTCAGCTAACATTTATGAAGCACCTACTATATGCTAAGCTAAAGATGGTCTAATGGGGAAGCAACATGCAAAGCACTGTGTACATTGGGGGAGTCTCAGAGGGAAGGAACTAGGATTCATCTTCATTCACAATAATTAAAGCTTTACAAAAGTGAAAGGAGTCCCTTGCCCCCAACTCTTCATGAGCTACCCGGCTTCGAATCCTGCTTTTGAATCTTGCCCAGGATAAAGCTCTTGCCATCGGATCGTGGGTTGCTTGGCCCCTGCATATGTTTGCTGACTCTCAGTCTCTGCCCCAAGAGGTAGAGGGTGTTGTGTGATCTTCACAGCCAGGCCTGGTCACTAATGGCTTCTTGGGGGGTCTTTCCATTTTCCCTTGTTTTTGTTCTCAAGTCTGGTTTGCCTTCGAGGGTTGTAGGACCCTCAGTCTCCCATGGGCCCAGTGAGTTCCCACATGTCTTCCTGGGCTTCTCTGAGCTCATTGTACCATCACTTCCTATGAGGACTAATTTCCCAATCATCGGACATAGCTTATGAAAAATGGAATTTTCTTTCCAGTTCTTTTCTCTGGCAAGAAGTGGTGCTGTGCATGCTTTAGTTTGCAGGGGGCCTCTCTTTTTATCCATGACCTCCTTGGTGCGTATGCCCAGCAGTGGGATTTGGGGGCCAAGGGTGTGGACATTATTTTTGGTTTCTTGGTTCATAGCTTCTTAAAGCCCTCTGATTCTCCTCTTCCTTTCATCCGAGGCCTCCTATTTCTTCCATTTCACCTCCCATCTCCCTTCCGATTGCTGCCTGCTGCTGCAGATGGCGACCCAGCTAACAGACTGGGCTCCAGCTCTCTGACCCTGAGTTCCATGCTTGCCCCCTTGGCTCTTGCTGCTTTGTAGAAGTTTTCCCAAGTGTTGTGCCTACCCCACGTGCCCAGAGAGGGCAGGCAGAGCATATTTAATCTTTCCTTTTTTTTTTCCAAGTGAGGCAGTTGGGGTTAAGTGACTTGCCCAGGGTCACACAGCTAGTAAGTGTTAAGTGTCTGAGGCCGGATTTGAACTCAGGTCCTCTTGACTCCAGGGCTGGTGCTCTATCCACTGCGCCACCTAGCTGCCCCTAATTTTTCCTTTTTGCTGCTGAACAGCTGGGTCTCCACAGACTGAGGACAGTGACTAGAACCATTTGGTATCCTCTTCACTGACCTCTCCCAAGCTCTCTGAGCCCTTCTCACTGTCCTGGGTGCCTTCCCCTGTGTTCTTGTCCTTCCTGGCATGTAGCAAGCAGACCCCACACCTGATGTGGGCGGCCATGCCCCCCTATATCCAACTGTTGCCTCCTATTGACTTTGTGGGCCATGAAAACCCCCAGACCCTTTCCAGAACTCACTGCTGTCTAGTCTCCCTTTCCCGTGGAGCACTTTGGAAGCTGAGTTTTTGTGTGCAGATGAAAGAATTTTATTTGTCCCTGGTACATTTCCCCTTCAATCTGTCACCGTCTTCTCACGTGCCGAGATGACCAGCTGTTATCTCTGGTAGCTCCCCTCCCATCTTTGTCATCTGTCAATTTGATAATCATGTGCCTGGGCTTTTTGTTAGTGATAAAAATGCTCTGCAGCCCAGGGCCAAGCAAAGATCCTTGGGGGGAGCTTCTTTAAAGACTTCGCTTTATTGTACTCTTGTCTCACACACTTCCCTCCATCCCTTTTATCAGAATATCCTCTATTAGAGACTGTTTTGTCAAATTCTGGGGAAACTATTCCAGGTCATCAGAACTGCTTCTAACTCAGCTACCAAAATCATCATTGAGGGGAGAAGTCATTGGGGAATGGGGGCCAGCTGCTGACCAGCTGCCACCATTGGGCAGATAGATGAGCACAGGAGCCCTGGGAGGGGCAGCACCCCTTCCCACCTAGACCGGTCCTACATCTAGCCCAGTCCTCAGTCACCATCCAGGGAGGCGGCTCCTATGGAGAAGGGAGCCAACCATTCCCACCAACTGCCACCCACAGGGCAGGCTGCTGCTGAGCCTTAGTAGCGGGGCCCTGGGGGCGGGGCAGGTCAGACCACCCCCACCACCTTCCCCACCACTTCCCCTCAGACCCTGATGGAGACAGCCCAAGACCCCAAACCCAAGAGCCTTGGGAACGGCCGTGCCCTGTGCCCTCTGCCCCCTGTCCTGGGAGATGTAGCCTGCGGCCTGCTCCTGCAGGGGCTGAAGCCACAGGAAGGGAAACCCAGACAAGAACTTTCTGCCACCTGAGTCCTTGGCCCCGTCCGGTGGTTCAGCATCAGAAGCGGGTGGGATTTCATTGGCAGAAAAGGCACAGAAGACGAGGTCAGACCATCTGCTCTGCTACTGCCCCTGAAGGCCTGAGGACCTTTGCATCTGCTGGGCTTGGAGTTGAGACCTTCCCCATGTGCTGGGGGCGTGCTTGAGATTAGGGACCACCTCCCGCTCTGTTATGTCCCCAGCCCTTGGCATAGTCCTTGGCACTTAGTAGGTGCCTACTGAAAGCTTCATTCCTTCGTACTGTGTTCCTCTTTGGCCGGTCTGGCTTAAAAAAGAGAGAGAGAAAGGAAAGGAAATTTGTCTGCTATGCCCAGTTCTGGACCACAGCATGTTTGGTCTTGGTGATGGCCCCTTCCTCTTCTAGAGAGCCAGTCACACTCGTGTTAAATGATGTGTTCTCGAATGTTAGGCAAGCTCAAAGGCCCACAGTTTTCAGGCTGTTCTCTTCCCCCTTTGATCACTGGAACATAGGTCTTCAGATCTCTAATATCTCTTCCTCTTCTCAGGGATTTTTTTTTTTTTTAGTAAGGCATTTGGGGTTAAGTGACTTGCCCAAGGTCACACAGCTAGTAAGTGTTAAGTGTCTGAGGCCGGATTTGAACTCAGGTACTCCTGACTCCAGGGCCTATGCTCTATCCACTGCACCACCTAGCTGCCCCAGGGATCTTTTTAAAATGATTTTTTATTGATATCATTTTCTCATTACCTTAATTTCTGAATATCTCTCACCTTCCTCTTGTAGCAGAAATTTTAAAAGAAACAAAAAAGTTTGTGTGAATCAGTGAACAGACATTCATAAAGGGACAACCACCAAGATCCCCGATGCCCTCAGGGAGCCAGAGACAGCATGTCCATGTACAAGCATACCTCAGATGCATACGAGTACTTTTGGGAGGGAGGGGAAGGTGGTGAGGGAGACCCCGAACACTGAGGAGGAAGGGAAGGAGGGAGTGTGTTCGGGCCTGGTGGGCCACCAGACAGGCCAGAGCTGGGCTTGTATGGGCACCCGGGAGCAGGAAACTCAGCCCAGCTGTTGTGCAGAGCAGAGGAAGGGGGAGTAATGTGGGACCAACTTGGAAAGTCAGGTTGGGTCCCGGCAAAATGAAGCCGCCTTTGTGTGATCTTCTCTCTAGGTAATAGGGGGCCACTGAGTGACCAAGTCAGAGCTTCAGGGGCAGAGAGACCAAGGGAACAGCCCAAGCATGTTGGCAGGACACTGGGTACGTGGGCATGGGGTGGGGGGCTCTTCCTGAGGCTACCTGGGAGATGAATGGCGGCACCCTGGATGGGGACCAGAAGCTCAGAGGAGGGGGCCTGCCTGGAAACGAATGGTGAATAGGGTCTGTTTGGGATGTGCCAGGTCAGACATGTCTGTGGGATGTCCTTTGGGAAAGTGTTTGGGACTCCAGGGCTTATCCCCCAGGTTAGAGGCGGGGTTCAAGGAGCCACCAGGTGAGAAAATATCCAGAGAAAAAAGAAGAGATGACTCCATCCCTCAGCAGGGCCAGTCCGGGCCTTGGGGAGCCCCTAGGGTTAGGGTGCAGCAAAAGCAACCTGCACGTCAGGTGAGTCTGACTGTATGTAGCACTCCACACCCATAGAGCCCCACCTCTGTAGGGAAGCTAGGGAGGCCCATTTTTTCTCAGCTCTTGTTTCCATGATCTTTCAGAAATCTCTGGGTGGCTTAGGAATAGCAGATTCCCACTGTTTCCCCATTAGGCATTTTGAACTGAGTTTGAATCCAGCCTCAGGCACTTACAGCCACTTACTGTCTGCCTCAGTTTCCCCATCTGTCATCTGGGGAGAATAATCACACCTCCCTCCCAGAGTTATCATGAAGAGCAAATGAGACATCTCTAAAGCGCTGAGCCCACGGCCTAGCATACAGTACACGTGTCAACAGAGCTTTCTTAGGCATTGGTTAGTAGGGGCCTCTGCTGCCTTTTCCTGGGTGTGATTTTTTCCTAAACCTTTTCTTGCCCCGACTCCCCTTTCCCTGGGGACGCCTGAGCTCCCACCTTAGGCTCTTGGGACGTTCCCAGCCCCCCTGCCTGACTTCTTTGCGGCCGCCATTTCTGTGCTTGGTGTGAGGATTTCATCCCTCCCAGAGGCCGAGGGCGTCTCCTGACTGACCCCTCAATCTGGCCACCCGGCATTTCTCCTCGTGGGTGAGATCACAGGCGCTGCTGGAGACAAGAAGACAGACTTCTGGCCAACTGGTGTCTGGATGGCACAGGTTCCCCGGCGCTATGCTCTGACGCTTCTGCAGCGTCTTATTCGGGGTGCGTTGTTCTCACCTCCTCTGTTAGGATTTCTTCATGTGAATAAGGGCCTACTGTGTGCAGGGTCTGGGGGTGCAAACAAAGGCAAAAAACCACCCCTGCCCTTGAGGAACTCCTGGTCTGTTGGGGGAGACAACATGCAAACAACTGTATGAACAGGCAGAAATGGACAGAATAAATTGGAAATGACCAGCAGAGGGAAGGCAGGAGAACTGAGGGGAAGTAATTGGGCAAGTAAGAATTGGGAAGGCTTAGGGCAGCTAGGGGGCGCTATAGTAGAAAAAGCACCGGCCCTGGAGTCAGGAGGACCTGGGTTCAAATTCAGCCTCAGACACCTGACAACTTAATGGCTGTGTGACCCTGGGCAAGTCACTTAACCCTCATTGCCCCGCAAAACAAAAGAGAGAATTGGAAAGGCTTCCTGCGAAGGTAAGGTTTCAGCTGGGGCTTACGGTAAGCCAGGGAGGTCAGTGGTGGGAGCCAAGGAGGGAGAACACCCCAGGCAAGGGGACAGCTGAGAGACAGATTGTCTTGTGGGTGCAGCAGCCAGGAGGCCGGGATCATGGGATTGGGAGTAAGGTGTCACAACACTGGAAAGGGAGGAGGGGTCTTTGAACAGCAAGCATCGTTTTGTATTTGATCCTGGAGGCCAGAGGGAGCCCCCAGTGTTTGTTGAGTAGAGGGGGATCACTGACAACAGAGGGGAGGGAGACCCATGAGCAGCAGCAGCTGCTCTCATGCAGGCCTGGGGGGGAGAGGGCCTGCCCCCAGATGGGGCCCAGAGGAAGGACATTACACAGGTGAACTCAGCAGGCGTGGGGAGGAGGGAGAGGACCCTCTGTCCTTCCTTGACCCACGCTGATCCTTTTGAAAGGTCTGCCTTTCCTGAGCCATTCTCTAGTTCACAGATTTCATACTCACAGGGTGTCTCCCTGCCTTCATGCTTTCTCACTTGCATGTAAGTGTTGCAGTGTTTTCCTGAGGAAGAGGGGGAAAAAATCTATTTTTATCATTTCCTTGTCCCAGAATCTGCCCTGGCTTTCTATTCAAGTCTGAAGTTCTTTTTCTTTTTAATTCTTTTTCTAAAAAATGCTTGCTTTGTGTCATTTGTTTGTTCGTTCGTTTATTTATTTTTGTTGCATTTTGGTTTCTGAGTTGTCTCTTTCCCTCCCTCCCCTGCACTAGAGCTCAACATTTTATATGTGTGTGTTCGGTCGTTTTAGTCATGTCTGACTTTTTGTGACCTCATTTTGGGGTTTTCTTGGCAAAGATACTGAAGTGGTTCGCAGTTTCCTTCTCCAGCTCATTTGGCAGATGAGGGAACACGTGCATCTACAGCCTACTTCCATTCTTTCTTTGCTGGTGGATAACGTTTTCCCTCATAAGTTTTTTTTATAAGTTCTTTGTAGTTGGTTTAAATGTTCATACTCAGAATAGCTTAGTTATTTGCAGTTGCTCTTCAAATGATACTGTTATTACTGTATACAACCTTCTCTTGGTTCTGCTCTTTTCACTCTGCATTATTTCATGCAAGTCTTTCCATATTTTTCTAAAATTAACCTGCTCATCATTTCTCACAGCACAGAAGCATTCCATCACAATCATATATCACAACTTATTCAGCTATTCTGGGCATCCCCTCACTTTCCAGTTCTTTGCCACTGCAATCAATATTTTAGAACATGTAGCTTCTTTTCTTTTTTCCCTGATCACTGTGGGAAACACACCTAATAGTGGTATTGTGGGGTCAAAGGGTATAGACAGGTGTTTTATTTGGGTGGGGGGTAGCAATTGGGATTAAGTGACTTGCCCAGGGTCACACAGCTAGTAAGTATAAAGTGTCTAAGGCCGGATTTGAACTGAGGGCCAGTGTTTTATCCACTGTGCCACCTAGCTGACCCCACTCAGGTCCTCTTGACTCCAGGCATTCCATCATCTGCATCTCTCACCTGGATGCTAGGGGTGGGGTCGAAGTGAGTGCTGGTCCTCTGACTTTGGCCTCCTTTACTTCTCAGCAGCCTGTACTCAGAATTGCCCCCCTCCTCCTCCTCCTTCTCCCACCCCCCCCTCCCCTCTCAGTCACAGGCTGATCCTCCCTTCCATTCATTGACTGAGCCTTTCCCCAGTGGTGGTGTGATGCCTCCATCCTGGCAGAGGACCATTGTTTCTACTGCCAATCCGTCTCTGGCCTGGATGCGCAGCCATGCTTTCTCTGGTCAGAGTATGACTGCTTTGTGATGCTTGCTGAGAGATTCCAGGTTCTTTCCCCGAATTGTTGGGGAGTCTGTCATTCTCCCCACAGTGTACTGGTGCGCCCCCCAGTGTTGGCTCAGGCTGTCTGTGAACCCTGCCTAGACTTTCCCACCTGCTGGCTTTGACACCAGGACTAGTCTCTGCTAGTGGTTTTCTGCCGTTTGGAATGCCCTTTCCCGTGCCCCTGTGTGCCCCCTTCTCCACAAAGCCCAGCTTCCTGAGCCTCAGTATTCCTTGCCATTTTTCTGAAGTCATTCAGAGCCTCTCTTCTCTCTCATGTTGTCATTGTAGAATTGTTCTCCCATTTCTGTTCCCATCTGAACCTGCCCCTCTCACCCTTCCCTCTCTTCAGGAGTGTAGCCTGTGGGGGGCATCCCTGGGTCAAAGGTTACACACAGCTTCCTGACATTGGGGGCTTCCCAGAATGGCTGGACAATCCACGACTCCACCAACAGGGCGCTCGTGTTGCCATTTACCTCTTGTCATCTTTATTAGTCGATGACTCTGAAGTGGGCTCTCACAGGGACGTTGGTTTGCATTTCTCTAATGATTGGAGCAGTTTTTCCTGCCTGTGATAGATGTTCTAACAGCCCAGCTCAGTGGGCTCTGTGCAAACCCATATCCTAACCTGGGCAGTAAGTGGCTTCAGCCATTGAGGCTTGCCAAGCCAGTCTCATGAGTGGCTCTGGCTTTTATTGAGCGGCGTTTAATCTGGGGTTCAGCACAATCAGCCGAGGGTCCTCAGGGCAGGCTCCCTTCCATTATGGCCTTGCACCTTTGAGCATAGATTTCATTTGATATTGGTCATCAGAGGCTTATTGAGTTAAGTCCATCGTCTTTGTGATCGACTTCTGGCTGCTTGGCCACAGTCATTCTGAGACAGCTCCACTCCTCCCCTCCCCCATCCAGGTAGTGTCCAGCCTGTAACAAAGAGGAGTAGAGGAGTCAGATGAGATCATATTGGTAAAGCACAGAGTGGGATCTGAATAAATGCTTGTTCCCATCTCCCCTTGCTGCTCCCCCCCTTAGCATTGTTGATGGCATTTAATCTGAAATCAGCAGCTTTCATGTGTCTGATCACAATCTTTGTGCTGTGTCTTTCGCTCCACTTTGTTCTTTATCAGTTTGAAAATGTTTTCCCCCATCTCTGAATTCCTCATGTTCGCCTTGTCTTGGGGTTTGATGCTAACTCCCTTTAGGAACCTCCATTTGTTTAGTTCTTCTCTCAATTTTAAGGGATCTTGGACCATCTTAACAGATGCCCAGAAGGTCCCTCTTGGGCAGAGTGCCTTGAAGGCTCCCCTGGGCCCTACCAGCTCAAATCATCCTGCAGTGTGAGCTTTGGGGGCTGCAGGGGTGGGTCCACCCAGAGACACTTCCCAAAGAGGCATGCTGGCTGGCTGCCGGCCACTTGCCACACACCTTTTGGGGCAGCAGGGGGTTCCGTGGTCTTGTCCATCCTCTGAAATCTGGAAACTTATCCCTGATTATTCTAAACATGATGCAGGCTTTTCTGGATGATTCATTCTTATTATCCTTGTCACATTAGCTTTTTCAACTCTGCGGTGACCTACACATTCCCTTGATGGCTAGTGAAGGATCCAGGGCTGTGGGCTCTGATGCCAAGTGGCTCCAGGCTGCTCTGGGTTGGCTTTCCCAAGGCTTTGGCTCCTTGGTTCTGCTGTCGGCTCACTTGCCTGTAAGAAGGTTCTTCTGCCCTTTCTAGTTCTTCTGATCTCTGCGTAAGGAAGGCAGATCACCTTGATGTAACTGTGTCTAAAAGAAGAGTTAGCTTGTGGAACCCATTCAGAAAAGTGCGTCTGCATGGATCTTCCTGACATATTTGGGCCCTTCTTGTTTTCCCCACCAGTAACTCCATTGGTCTGAATAGGCAAGGTGGCCATGGCCACAAGTGACTTCCATATAGAGATTATTTGTTATAAAAATTAAATAATACAGAGGGCAGCTAGGTGGTGCGGTGGATAAAGCACCAGCCCTGGATTCAGGAGGACCTGAGTTCAAATCCGTCTTCAGACACTTAACACTTACTAGCTGTGTGACCCTGGGCAAGTCACTTAACCCTCATTGCCCTGCCCCCCCAAAACAAAAACCAAACAAACAAATTAAATAATATGTTCAAATGTATTTCAGTAATTTGCCAAATTTGATATTATCATGTTAATGAATTATAGAATAATCATTTCTCAAGGCCTTGACATAATGACTAGGTCATTTTAATGGCTTAACTCTAGATTCATTTTGAGAAATATTCTTGAGGTTTTCAGGGAATTCTCAGAATCTTATTTTTGTGAATATAACAAACACAGAGTTCAGTCTTTTAAAAAATAGATTTTTATTGATATCCTTTGTTTTTACATCACATATATTTCCTCTGTACTCTTCCCCTTTTATCCCTGATAACAACTTAAAAAAATGAGCTAAACTGATGAGTACATCCAAAAATCCCATGTAGGCAGTGTTTCACACCTTTGGGCCCCCACCTCCCTAAAGAAGTGTAAGTGTAGAAGGGAGTCTTCTGGCTGCTGGAGGCAGCTTGCTCCGTGTGTCTGTCTGTCGGTCATTTCTGTTGACACTGCCCTCGTCCTGGAATTTATCGTTTCCCTGGCTCTGCTTCCTTCCCTTTGCATTGGTTCATGTGAGCTTTTCCAGGCTTCTCTCTGCGCCTCCTGCTTGACATTTCTTACAGCAGCCCAACGTGACGTTTCCCACACGGCATAGTTTGTTTGCGTCGGTGTCTCCTTTGTTCCCAGTTCTGAGTGTAGCTGGGACCTTCCTTTCCGTCATTGGTTCCCTTAGGTATCTTGCCCAGGAGTGGGATCTGCCTCATACCAGATGACTTTCCAGAAGGGCTATAGAATGGCAGCTGGCACCCCAAGATGTGAGACTCTTGGGTTCTTTCTGGCAGATGGGCCAGACCAAGACAGGATGAGCCTTACTTCCCTGAGGCTGCTGAGAGCCGTGGCGCTGTCCTCAGCTGCTGTCCCGTCAGAGGTCTGGTGTCTAAGACGAGGGAGATGAGCGTCCTGCCAGCTTCCTGACTGGGCTGACCCTGGAGCTTGGGAGACCATGATGGAGGACAGCTGTACCACTGAAGCCCGGGGTTAACCTTTGTTTAGGTTGGAGAAGCTGGACTGTCTCTTCTAACTGTCTCTTTCCCAAGCTCCGGTCCCCTACCACCAACTGCCTGCCTGCTGGACATTTCAGCCTGAAGCCTCTCAAATTCAGCATGTCTCAAGCAGAACTCGTTCTTTGCCCCCTGCTCTTTTTCCCAACTCTCTCGTTTCTGGGGGTAGTCACCCCTTGAAAGTCATCCTTGACTTTTCACACTCCTTCAGCCTCCATGTCCAGTCAAGGGCCATTTGTTCTCAATTTAGCCTCCCGCACATCTCCCATCCACCTACTCTTGACTTGTATGGCCACTCCCCTACACCAGAAAGGGAGGCCGCCATCACCTCTTACCTGGACTAGGGTAGCGCCTTCCTCCTTGGTCTCCTCATTAACGTGCCCTCTCCCTTTGCATCAGATCGTAACTGTCTGCCCAGTTTCCTCTGAAATGGTCCATTCCTTCTTATCTTACGGCCCAGTATTCTGTTACATTCATTTCCCACAGTTTGTTTAAGTGATTCCCCATTAAGTGGACATCTCTTTGAGTTCTAAATTTTGGCTACTGTGAAAAAATATATAAATCTTTTGATACATGTATCCTTTTCCTCTTTGATCTCTTGTGGGGACAGGCCTTGTAGAGCTGTTGCTTAGGGCAAAGTCTAGTAACTTTGGGGGTCTGTTCCAAATTGGACAGTTCACAGTTCCACCAGCAATGCATGAGTCAGTAGTGTTCCCGCTTTTCCAGAGCATCTTTAACACTTGTCATTGTCCTTTATTGTCATCTTGCCGATATGATGGAACATTTTTTCATATGGTTATTGATCACTGGAATTTCTTCCTTTGAAAACTGTTCAGATCTTTTGCCCATTTATCTGTTGGGGATTGGCTCCTAGGCTTATGCATTTGAATTAATTCTTCCTATATCTTGGATATGAGGCTTTCTTCAGAGAAACTCACTATTTAAGGATTTCCCCCAGTACCTGTTTCCTTTCTGATTTTAACTACGTTAGATTTGTTTGGACAAAAACTTCTCCCTTTTGTTCACTTTTCTGCTGTCTTCTTGCTTGTTTGGCTGTGAACTCTTTTCCCGCTTTGCTCCTCTAATTGCTCATGTGGTCACCTTTTATGTCTTGGTGTCTGGTGCCCGGTGTGGCTCTTTGTGCATTTCCCACCATTCTTACTCCTCTGCACTCTCAGATTGACTGGCCAGAACTCCTTGTGCGATGTCCCTGAAAATGCCCTCCCTGCAGCCCTGGGCTCCTGAGCTCCCTGACTCCCAGACTGGGAGGAGGCTGGATGTGCTTAGCCCCTCTGTCACCACCCACCTACTCATGGTGCTTCCTCCTCTTTTGGCATCCCGTGGCCAGGCTTGTGGCTCCCAGGCCCTTCCCTCCTTTTTCTGAGGCTTGATGCTCCTGGGTTTTCTTGGTTCGTGCTGGCTGTCCCCCTAGCAACCCAATGACGTACCCCCTCGGGACAGCACCGCCTCCAAGATCCGGCACCTCTCTCACTGGCACCAGATCTGGTCTTTGGTCTCGCTGCAGTCCATCTCTTATTAAAGAATTTGAGCCTTTGTTTCGTGTGGTTCAGAAATTGTGTTTTAAGAATTGCTTATCAGGTAGTATCTGTTACTCGTCTAAAACCCGTTACTGTCTCTGGGTTCTGGATGGTAGGCCTTTATTCGGTGCGCATGTGGACACAAAAGTGGCCTTTTCCCCTAGTCTCTCTTCTGCATTCTGGTCATGCCTGCTCTATGTTCTGGTCCAGCCACTGGATGTTTTAAAGTGAATATTCTCTAGGCATCTGACATGTAACATGCCCCAAACTCACCGTGCTCTTTCCTCTCCCTCTCCCTCTCCCTCTCCCTGGATCTGACCCGTCCTTTGAACTTCCCAGTTTCTGTCAAGGGCACCATTGTTTAACCTTGGGGTCATACTGGGCAACTCTGTATCATTCCATCTCATTATTTGCCAAATCTTGACATTTTTTTATTACATAACATCTCTTATATCTGTCTCCTCCCAAGGCAGCTACGTGGCCCAGTTGATAGAGCGCTGGTCCTGGAGTCAGGAAAACCTTAATTCAGTTATGGCCTTACTAGCTGTGTGACCCTGGGCAAGTCACTTAACCCTCTTTGCCTCGGTTCTTTATCTATAAAATGAGCTGGAGAGGGAAATGGCAAACCACTCCAGGATCTTTGCCAAGAAAACCCCAGATGGAGTCACAAAGAGTTGAGCATGACTGATAAGCGACTGAACAATACCAACAATGGTAATGCTGGGTCAAAGGGTATGTGTGGTTTTTATAGTTCCAAATTGCTCTCCAGACTGGTTGGATCAATTCACAACTCCATCGATAGTGCATTAGTGTCCCTATTTGGTCCACATCACATCCCCTCCAACATTTGTCATTTTCCTTTTCTGTCATATTACCCAATGTGATAGACATGAGGTGGTACCTCAGAGTTGTTTTAATTTGTGTTTGTCTAATCAGCAGTGATTTAGAGCATTTTTTCATATGGCTATAGATAGCTTTGATTTCTTTGTCTGAAAACTGCCTGTTCATATCCTTTGACCATTTCTCAACTGGGGAATGACTTTTTTATTTTAATTAAATTTTTCTTTTTACTTTTTTTTGGGGGGGGGGCAGGGCAATAGGGGTTAAGTGACTTGCCCAGGGTCACACAGCTAGTAAGTGTCAAGTGTCTGAGGCCGGATTTGAACTCAGGTCCTCCTGAATCCAGGGCCAGCGCTTTATCCACTGCGCCACCTAGCTGCCCTGACTTTTTTATTTTAAATAGAATTTCTCTCTCCATCTCCTTCTGCTTGGTTTTCTTGGTATATAGAAATGCTGATGATTTATGTGGGTTTATTTTATATTGTGAAACTTTGCTGAAGTTTCACCTGATTTGGGGGGGGGGGCGGGGGTATGGGGGTTAAGTGACTTGCCCAGGGTCACACAGCTAGTAAGTGTCAAGTGTCTGAGGCTGGATTTGAACTCAGGTCCTCCTGAATCCAGGGCTGGTGCTTTTTATCCACTGCGCCACCTAGCTGCCCCCACAGGCAGTATCTCTCTGCAGCAGATTGGATAAGTTTGAAGGTATAGGCATAGAGGTGATTATTGAATCCACGTGGGCTGAGATCACCACGTGAAACTGAACCATTGACCCATTCAGGGAGAGACAGAGAGCGAGGCTGTAGGGAGACAGTGCAAAGAAGGGGACGCCCAGAGTTAGAAACCCACAGACAGGGAGACTGAGGCCTGCAAAGGGCCCAGCACTTGGCCCCAGACTATCCAAGTTGGAGTCTTGGCTGGGGGACCCAGGGAAAGCAGCAGAGCTTTTCAGGCTCTCTGTTTCTCCATCCTATAAAGTGAAGCTAGAAAGCTACATGCCCCTGATGTCACCATTTTATTGTAAGAAAACTATTTAGCAAATGCTGAGATGGTGTGGATGTAAATGGGAGCAAGTCTCAGTGTTGACCTACTTTGACTACCTAGTTCTGACCATCGCTGCCTCTTAAACTTAACGCCATTGTTATATTAAAACACTACTATTGGGCAGCTAGATGGTGCAGTGGTTAAAGCACCGGCCCTGGATTCAGGAGTACCTGAGTTCAAACCCGGCCTCAGACACTTAACACTTACTAGCTGTGTGACCCTGGGCAAGTCACTTAACCCCCATTGCCCCGCAAAAAAAAAAAAAAACACACACTACTATTATTTTAAATTTCATCTTCAATTTCTGATCAAAGATGGATAAGTCCATTTGGGTTTGACTCATGGGGATAAGTAGGCTCACTTAAATTTGCCTTGTGGTTAGGTTCTTTGATCCTACTCAGAAAATATCCCTTTGCCAAAAGGCTTTCTCTCATCATTGTCTGTTTTCTCTGTTTCTTCTAGACTCTCATTCCGATTCATGACCCCTGTACTTATCTGATCCCTCCCTTCTCTCTGTATTCTTCATTCTCTCAAAGCTCCCAAGGTATCTGTTCTGGAGTCTTCCCTCTTGATGCTTTCTACCACTGCCTTGTAGGTCTCCCCTATATGTTCCCCTTTGCCATTGTGTCTTCCTTCCAGAACAATTCTGTCACTAGTATTAGGCTTCCCTATTTTTTTTTTCAGCTGTAACTTTAGGCATCAAACATGGTTTTTGATCTTTTTACAGGAGATTGGGGCTCTTACCATATTAAATAAAAATAGTTTTTATGAGGTAGCTAGTTGGAGTAGACTTTTATGTTTGTTTTTGGTGGGGCAATGAGGGTTAAATGACATGCCCAGGGTCACACAGCTGGTAATTGTCAAGTGTCTGAGGTTGGATTTAAGCTCAGGTCTTCCTGAATCCAGGGCTGGTGCTTTATCCACTGCGCCCCCTAGCGGCCCCCAAGAGTAAACATTTTCTAAAACGATAGTGTGAGGTTATGATATGAATAAAGTTTCTCAACATAAATTAAGGCATTTGGTGGCTCTTGTATTTTCAGCGATTACACTTTCAGTACATTGGGATGGGAATTGTTTGCTTTAGTGGTGTCGCACCTCGAATGAGCGGGGTTGGTTTCCTTCACTTAGATCTCTCTCCAGAGGTTGGGGTTTTATCGGGGTTTGTTTGGTTTGGTTTTTAGGCCTTCTTTAATTTTACTGTCTCTTGGCCTGTTTCAGTCTTTGCCAATAATTAGAGTAAATTAAGGAAAAGAAAGTTACGTTTAGGTTATCATTCTTTTTTTTTTTTTTTTTTTTGCGGGACAGTGAGGGTTAAGTGACTTGCCCAGGGTCACACAGCTAGTAAGTGTCAAGTGTCTGAGGCCGGATTTGAACTCAGGTCCTCCTGATTTCAGGGCTGATGCTCTATGCACTGTGCCACCTAGTTGCCCCTAGGTTATCATTCTTTATTTTAGGAAGCTCTTGCTAACATCTCTGGTCAAATTTTTGTAGATTGAGGTAGGGCATAAACCCTTGATCAGAATGTATGTTTGGGGGTTACTGGTATCGTTGCTTTCTCTCCCTTTCTTCAGTGGATTTTTGAGTGTTTGGTATGATGTTCCTTTTCTTTTATTAGGTTTTTTATTGGTACCTTTTGTTTGGACAAAACACTACCTAATCTTCCCCCCCCCCCCCCTCTCTCTCTCTCTCTCTCTCACACACACACACACACACACACACACGCACTCTCTCCCCCCCACGTAGATACACATGCACGCACACACATCCTTCCCAATAAAACAGGAGAGTCAAGTCAAGTTGCCTAATGATGTGCTTATGACTGACAGTACCCATCACTTTCCAGTTTTGTAGTTTTCTGTTTGTTCACCAGAAGAATGTGGTTTTGTTGCTTTAGTCATTTGGGACCAATATTGTCTGTTGTCTGACTTGAGTGTGTTTGCTTTATAGATATCATTTGTGGTCATTATGTTTGTATAATATTCTTTTGGTTCTGCTTTCTTCATGCTGCATCAATTCATACACATCTTCCCAGTTCAACCATGAAGTGTTTAAGTTTAAAGACTCTGTTCTTAGGAAAATTAATGACATATGAATGCTTCTTCATAGGCTTTAATGGGAGACAAAAAGTTAAAATGGAAGAACGCTTCACCTAGTTTAATTCTCCTTGGTAGTTTGGGGGAATTATATAAGAATTATGTCTTGTACATTTGTTGTGGAACAGATTTTAATGTTTGATTCAATTTAGTATTTAATTTGATTTCATCTTTTATTTACAGGTGATACAAAAGGATCGTGTTTACATTTTCAAGATGAATGGGATTATGACTTTGAGAAAAGAAGCTAAGCCATCACTGCCCACATTTATGTTGACAGCATGGAGCACCTAGCACTCCAGAGGTTCGAGAAGGGTGACTTCAGTCCTGGGATGATCGGCTCCTGATGCAAAGTAGAGGGTTTTGTGAGTTACGTCTGCAAGCTTTCAGTAAGAGTTGACAATGAATCCCATTTGCACAAACGGCCACGTTACAAAAGACTGAAGATTGGATGCTTGTGCTTTTGCACAGACTCGGTTATTTGGATCAAATCGTACGCCTAAGTTATTAACGTACAATGACACAGCCAGAATAATCACTCTCACTTAGCTCATGGATAAGAATCAGGAAGCGTGTCCAAAAATGGATAATAGTTTTGTGTTAGATAAAATAAATTTTAAAGTAGAACCAGATAATATAACTAACCATAGTTTGGAAAGAATGGATTTTAAAAGTGAGCAAGAGGACGTGCGACAAGCAGACAGCAGTGATGAACAAGCAGAATTCAAAGGCAAGAGTTGTAGCAGTCGTCACCCTGGGAAACACTCTTCTCCTGACAATGAGGAGGATTACGGCTCTTTATTTTCACAGTATAGTAGCACACTGTACGATGTGGCGATGGAAGCCGTGGCCCAGAGCCTCCTTTCCGGCAGGAACATCAGCTCCCGGAAGAAGTCCCCAGCCTGGAATCACTTCTTCATCTCTCCTCGGGACAGCACCAAAGCGATCTGCATGTACTGTATGAAGGAGTTCAGCCGGGGCAAGAACGAGAAGGACTTGAGTACCAGCTGCCTGATGAGGCACGTGCGCAGGGCCCACCCCACCGTGCTCATTCAGGAGAATGGGAGCATGCCCAGCATCGCCTCCTTCCCATCCCCATCCTTGCTACTCCCTCCACAGCCTGCAGACGTCGGCGACCTGAGCACCGTGTTGTCCCCTATCAAGCTGGTCAAGAAGATGGCTTCCAAGATACCCTCCCCAGACCGTGTGATGGAGGAGTCCGGCTCTGCCGTTTCTTCTGAAGAAATGTCATCCGACTTGTCCATCTCAGAGAAGTACAGCAAAGAAGAAGCACTGGTGGGCTCGTCTCCACACCTGCCTGGTGCCCAGTATGACGACACTGTGGAGAATGCAGCCGAAAAGACTGTTCCAGTCCCAAAGAGCACTTCAGGTTCCAGAAGGAGGTCTGCTGTTTGGAAGCATTTTTATCTGTCTCCTTTAGATAATTCTAAAGCTGTCTGCATACACTGCATGAACGAGTTCAGTAGAGGAAAGAATGGCAAAGATCTGGGCACGAGCTGTTTAATCAGGCACATGTGGAGAGCCCATCGTTCAATTGTTTTGCAGGAGAATGGAGGTGGCACAAGCATCCCCCCTCTTTATTCTGCTCCTCCCACTCTGTTGCCTTCTTTACTGCCCTCAGAAGGAGATTTGAATTCTGTGGCATCTTCTCCAGGAAAGGTGGTGAAAGAGTCGCCTTCAGCCTCCTCTTCTCCTGATAGGCTCACGGAAGACATCCATTCTCATCTCAATCCTGGAGACACTTTAATGGAAGACATGTCTGTTCTGTCGTCCTCAGATGATGTGGGTGAGGCTTCCTTGGTGTCTTCTCCCGAGAAACAGGGGGATGGACTGAGTACCTTAATATTTGAGCCGGGCACTGTTTTTCAACAAAACAAAAAGATAATGAAAAGACTGAAGTCAGAAGTTTGGCATCATTTTTCGCTGTCTCCCACGGACAATCTGAAAGCAGTTTGCAGATATTGTAGTTGTATGATTAGTCGTGGGAAAAAGGGGGATGTCGGTACAAGTTGTTTAATGAGACATCTGTACAGGCGTCACCCAGAAGTGATTGGGAACCAAAAGAGCTTTATTGATGCTAGTTTGGCAAATTCTCCTTATGCCACTTTGGCTTCTGCAGAATGTTCCTCCTCTAAATTGACTGACTTGCCAACAATGGTTACGAATGATAATCAAGTGATCTTTCCTGTTAATAGCAAAAAGACCTCAAAACTGTGGAATCATTTTTCAATTTGTTCAGCAGACTCGACAAAAGTAGTGTGTTTGCACTGTGGGCGTACAATAAGCAGGGGGAAGAAGCCAACCAACTTGGGTACCAGTTGCCTTCTAAGACATTTACAACGGTTTCATAGCAACGTGCTGAAAAATGACGCCTCAGAGACAGTGTTGCCCTCTGCTGCGGAGATACGCGTGCCCCTGAGCACGGATTTATTAGCATCATCGTCCTTGGATGAAACCAATGAAAAGTTTTCTGACTCTCACCCAGTTGCCAAAAAAATCACGAGTCTTGTAGCAGAAATGATTGCACTTGACCTTCAGCCATATTCTTTTGTAGACAATATTGGCTTTAACAGGCTGCTCGAATACTTGCAACCTCAATACTCTTTACCGGCGCCGTCGTACTTTTCTAGGACTGCAATCCCGGACATGTATGATAATGTGAAGCAGATCATCGTTTCCCATCTTAAAGAAGCCGAAAGCGGCGTGATCCATTTCACCTCTGGGATCTGGATGAGTAGCCAGACTCGGGAGTATCTCACTCTCACCGCACACTGGGTCACGTTTGAGTCCTCAGTCCGGCCCCATTGTGAAGACTACCACTGCTCCGCACTTTTAAACGTGTCCCAAGTGGATTGCGATTACAGCGGGGTCAGTGTTCAGAAGCAGCTGGAATACTGGTGGGAGGCCTGGGTCACTTCTGTCGGCCTTCAGATTGGAATGACCGTGACTGATAATCAGAGCATTGGGAAGACATTAAATGAAGGGGAACACTCCAGCGTGCCGTGCTTCGGTCACACGATTAATCTGATCGTCAGTGAGGCTATTAAAAGCCAGAGAATGGTCCAGAACTTGCTTAGCATTGCTAGGAAAATCTGTGAGAGGGTACATCGGTCAGCAAAGGCAAAGGAGAAGCTCGCCGAATTGCAGAGGGAATACGAGCTGCCCCAGCACCATCTCATCCAAGACGTTCCGTCCAAATGGAATACGTCCTTTCACATGCTTGAGCGCCTCATCGAACAGAAGAGGGCGATTGATGAAATGTCGATCGAATGTAGCTTCCGAGAACAGATTAGCTGTGACCAGTGGGAGGTCATGCAGTCTGTGTGCCATGCGCTGAAACCGTTTGAGGCTGCGAGTCGGGAGATGAGCACACACATGTCCACACTGAGCCAGGTGATCCCAATGATCCACATTCTCAATAGGAAAATAGAAATGTTATTTGAGGAAACAATGGGCATTGACACCATGCTGAAGTCTTTGAAAGAAGCAATGGTAAGTAGATTATCCTCTACCCTTCATGACCCAAGGTACATTTTTGCTACTCTTTTGGACCCTCGTTATAAAGCTTCCTTATTTACAGAAGAGGAGGCTGAACAGTACAAGCAAGATTTAATCAGGGAACTAGAAATTTTGAGTTCTACCTCAGATGATAAACCTGTTTCCAATGGGTGTGATACAGGTTCGCCATCTACAAACTCTGCTGGAGAGGACAGCCTCTGGTCACTTATGGCCAAGCTTAAAAAGAAAGATCTAAGAGACAAGAAGAAGCTGCCAGAAGAAATGGTGCTCGCCTACTTGGAGGAAGAGATGCTTGAACACAACTGTGACCCCCTAACTTACTGGAATTTAAAGAAGTCATCCTGGCCAGCCCTGGCCAAGCTGGCCGTCAGGTTCTTGGGCTGTCCCCCAAGCATTGTTCCTTCCGAAAGACTGTTCAACAGCACATCCAACGAAAGCGGCAGCTTCAGCCAGGCCAGGCTCATGACGGAACACTTCGAGAAGCTGATCTTTTTGAAAGTCAATCTTCCCTTAATATACTTTCAGTATTGAATGAACGAATGAACAAGCTGCCAGGTTCCAAGGATCTGACGCCTCCTGGACATTGCTCCACCTAGGGGCCATGTATGACATCCAATCAGGGACCCTGATTCCAAGGTTAGCGCCACTCTCCAGCTTTCAATCCAGTGTCTACATGTGCCTTATCCATAGTTCTTCAGGCCAGATGGTGTATATATGTTTTTTTTAACAAGTCCACACTAGGTAGTCTGTCTTGTCAAATTATCAAATACGATGATTAGGTTTTAATCCATAACTGTAAACTTTTAAAGGGGTGGGGGGTGTCAGTCATTTGTTTTAATGGAATGGTAAAGAGAGAGAGAGAGATGTACACAGTTTGACTCTGTAGTGTTTTTTTAATTCAATTATGTAAAACCCATGAACCAGGTACTGTATTTTAGTTAAACTTTGCTCTTAGGGCAACCGAGCAGCTTTTGGAGCTGTCCAGTGAATGCTGGGTTTCAGAGGGGGAGGTCAAAACTATCCTTTCCTGAGCAGTCACTGACTGCCCGCTCTCAGATACTTGGAGGGCGAAAACAGACGAGACGGGGAGAGCCGCTTTCTAGTACAGAAAATTTGTAGTATTTGAACACGCAACTAAAGTTAGAGGTATTATGGAATATCTGTTATACAGGGAGCTCTAAAGAAACTTCCCATTGGCTTTTTGTGTTTGTTTTTGTGTTTGCTTTTTATTCAGGTTTTCCATTGTCCTTGAACTTCAGAAATATTCTGAGTATTTATATAAGCTGCTTGGTATTTTCACCAAGGTTTGTGAATTCATGCTTATGTTATTTAACACAGTGCAGAAGATGGAAAGGAATCTACAGCAGAAAGGAGTTCAGTGCATTGATGGGGAAGCCTTGAATATCCACTTTGTGGATCCAAGCTAGGAAGCTCCTGGTGTCAGATCAAGCGGTGGTTCCTGAGTCGATTGAACATATGCATCAGAATCTGTTGTAGAAAACTGATTACTGTATTCCCTTCACAAGAATAGCCTTATAGACGTGGGCACTGCTTAGTGGGACAATTCAGCAGGCAGGCAGGAGGTTTAGAATCCTAAGACATCAGAATAAAGTAAAAACAGTCAGGTTTTCCTTTGAACAGTATGTTCTCAATATTATTTTTGTTTTAACATCTAGAAAAGGGGTCAATTTCTCATTTCAGTTTTTAGATGAAATATTTGGGGGGTAATAAATCACTCATTTGCCTATGAACTTTTAGAAAAGTTGTAGTTTTGTTAAAATACTGTACCTTTGCCTAATCTAATTTTTGCATTTACTATGTTTTAGTGTATTTATAAATGGTGAACTCAGTTTCTGAAATTAAACCTTTTATTTGCAATTTTCTAGTGCTGGTGAACCCTGACTTTTTATTTCTAAGTGCAAACAATGTGTAAACTTTTTTTTTTTTGTATTTTTTTAGTGAGGCAATTGGGGTTAAGTGACTTGCCTAGGGTCACACAGCTAGTAAGTGTTAAGTGTCTGAGGCCGGATTTAAACTCAGGTATTCCTGACTCCAGGGCCGGTGCTCTATCCACTGCGCCACCTAGCTGCCCCTAAACTTTTAACTATTATAAACTAAAATATTTTACCCCATCCACATAGTCCCATAAAGTCTCACTTGATTCCAGATTGAAACCCAGAATGCTCTGCAGTTAGTTACCATTCCCTGTTAGCTCTCTGGGCAAGGATGCCCCCAAACCAGTAACTGTCCACTCGGGAGGGGGGCGTCCTGGGCTCTGGAGCCTGCCTCAAAAGCCCATAGAATCAGGTGACATTCACAGCTTTGTGATGGGGACTGTTCAGCTCCTTTAGTTTCCATAGCTGTCTTGTTTATTTTTTCATACTTCAGTGATTCCTCGCCCATTTGATAGGGAAACTCTTTGTTAACTTCATCTCTGGGGAGCAGAACTGAAAACCAGCTAGGGTTTGATGGTACCAAAAGGCGCGCTTTATTCAGAGACCCTCAGGCCTTCTCTCAGAGCCTGTTGTAACAGGCTCCCTTCCCCACCTTCCCAGTCACAGGAGCAGGCGAAGCAGTGAGGCAGGAGTCAGGAGAGTCAGGAGCCTGGGGGTGGGGATGCAGCAAGAGCTGGGCAGTGATGGACCGAAGCCCTTCATCCTCCAGTCCCGGGAGCATCCAAGGGTCATAGCAGAGCAGCTGAAAAGCCAGGGCTGCACTCTTTTGGCTGGGAGCCCCACGGTAGAATGAGGAAGACTGGTGAAGTCCTGCTTCTGACGCCCACCATGGTCACTCCCTGATTCTCCATGTCCCAGGGGGAGGGAGACCCCAGAGGGGATGCCCCGCGCCCCACCCCCACCCCCCTGCGCCGGGCCTGATGCCGCTGTCACCCTGACAGACAGGCTTGGCTTGGGGACGTGGCGCAGGTTATGGTGTGTGCATAGGCACACTCTTGTCTAGGGCCTCCCTGATGTGGCCTTCCTCACCCAGACTGGTCGGCAGATTGGCATCTGCCGTCATCATGTGGCCTCCATGTCACAAATAAACACGTTGGGACAGGCTGTGGACCAAGTCACAACCCTGCCAAAAGCAGCTGGTACCTGGCACCCTAGACTTGACTATCTAGACAACTGCAAATTAATACAAAATCTAAGCCAGCCCAAGGCGGGGGACCAGTGACCCCCAACCTGGAAGACTGCTGCTCGGGCCCAGATCTCCTGTGGCTCAGCCCACCTCAGTGGCATGCACCAGCTGGTGTGGAGGGCAGAGGCACTTTGTTGGTTCCTGTTAGAATAAAAAAAATTTTTTAAACACTTTGATGCCCCCCCACCACCACCAAAAAAAAAAAAAGTAAAATAGCTGATCTCCAAGGTCCCCCTACTCAATTCGGAGACAGAACTCTCGCTGGAAGGGGCCTCAGTGGGCATCTAGTCCAATGTATACCTCAAGAGGAAACCCCACTAGTGCACACCCAAGTGGTGATCCCACCTTGCCTGGCAGACCTCCAGGGAGGGAGCCTACCACCACCACCACCTGAGGGCTGCCACCCATTAGTCCTGGTTCTACTTCAAGACCCCCACTGCTCTCTGGAGACCCTCCAGTTGATAGATAGCCTTCCTGAACTGTGGCCCCCAGAGCTTGACTGAAGACGAGGTCTGCCTAGGTCAGAAGACCTTCCAAGGTACAAGCATGGAAGCCGTCCTGTGCTGCCCACTCACTGACCTGAAATCGACTGAACCTGTTCTTTTCCATGGCCTTCCCTAAATAGGTCCTTCCCCTTATCCCTATCCAGAGGGCCTTCCCCTGTGGCAAAAAAATAAAAAGGAGTGGGGGGGAAGCAGTCAAAGTAACCTGTCAACACCTTAATGAGTCTGAAAGGCTGTGCAAATCAATCCTTCACATCTGTGCTCCCTCACCTGCAAGAAAGAAGGTGGTTTTCTCCATCCCTTCTTCAGGTGTATCCGTTGTCTTGCTCAGCTTTGAGTTGTTTCCATTTATGTTGTTGCAATCATGTACTTAGTTTTCCTAGTTGAGGTCACTTCACTTTGCCTTCGAACCCCAATTGTCATACTTCTCTACGGTCTCCATAGTCATCATTTCTTAGGGCACAGAAATAGTTCATTACATGCATGCACCATAATTTGTTTAGCCATTCCCCAATTGATCTGCTACCAAAAAAAATGGTATCATAAGGATTTGGGGGTAAGTGGGACTGACATTTTGGGAGGTACATACCTGGGAGAGGGAATCTCTCAGTCAACAGGAAGACATTTTAATTGCATAACTGTTAGGTTGCTGACCCACCCAACCATTGGGTTAGCGTTCTCTCCTACACATGCAAACATGGTAAGCATGTCTCTCTTTAACATTCGTACCAGGGACCTGGCAGAACAGAACAGATCCTGGGGCATTTCACTAGAGACTTATTGGCATTTTACCATTAATAGTTCCTCATTGAGTGCAGCCACTGAATCGATTCAGAATTAATTTACCTGCCTTATCTAACACCAGATCGACACCTCTCTCAGAAGCATAGATAGTGTGGGCTATTTTAACTCATTCTGCATTTATCTAAAGTCTAGGCAGGCTGTCTCAGCATTCTTTTAGTCAGCAAGTCAGAGAAGAAAATATTCTAACGAGCTGTTCTGGGCAAAGCCAGGGTAGATACTCCTGAGACCCACAAACAAAAGCAAACATTTATTAAGCACCTGCTACATGCCAGGCCTTTCCTAAAAGCTTTGATTTGATCCGCCCAACAAGCCTGGGAGGGAGGTGCTGTTCTCCTTTTACAGTTGAGGAGATTTCCCCAGGGTCACAGACCTACTAAGTGTTTGAGGTTGGGTTTGAACCCAGGTCCTCCTTACTCCAGGCCCAGCTACCTCTCAAGGCCTGTCTTTTCTACAAGTTAATTCACGACTTTGATCAGGACAAGAAGGGCGGCTCATTGGCCTGTGACTTGAACAGTCTTGTCTTTCAGCCATTGCTGACATCAAGTTAACCGTCACAGCTGAAATCTTTCAGGACCCAAGGCAGGGCTTCATCTCAGCCTCATCCAAGGCCGCTAGATGCTCTCTTCCCGCCTCATTGCTCATACTGGGGGGTCAGCTGGCTGGTGGCCATTTTGGTTCTTATTTCCTTGACAGAAAAAAGACAAAAGCAGTGACATCTGAGCTGCTTTGCCCTCTGTTAGCTCCCATCTCACCCACTGCAGACCTAGCTCTTTGTTTTAAAAGTCATAGGGGAGAACAAACAAAAACCCAAACCCACCCCTTGTTAATGTCCCTAGCTTCCTTCAGCTCATTCTGAGTTTTAGGACTTGTGATGGTATTTTTAAAAGTAGACTTATTAAATTTTTGCATTGATTAAATCTCCCCAGAGAATCATCCCTTATAACAAAAAAGAGAAAAAACATTTCAGTAAAATCATTCAATGCAACCAAAAAAAGCCCCTGACATCACTGTTCCACACCTGCAGACCCTCACCTCTTAATAGCAACTGGGAAAAGGTGTCTTCAAATATCCCTGCTCTCAAGATGTTTTCTTTTTCTTTCTTTTTTTTTTTTTTGGTGAGGCAATTGGGGTTAAGTGACTTGCACAGGATCATACAGCTAGTAAGTGTCTGAGGCCAGATTTGAACTCCAGTCCTCCTGAATCCAGGGTCGGTACTTTTTCCACTGCACCACCTAGCTACCTTCCTTCTTTCTGATTTTGAAACATTTCAGGCATGATGTCTTGAACTTTGTTTTTTTCTGTTTTGCTATAGTCACTGTATATACAGTTTCTGTGGCTCTGCTCACTTCCCTTTTTATCAGTTCATCACATCTGTCTGACATTTCTTACCACACAGTACTTTTCCATTACATTCATATCCTGCCCTGTTTAGCTGTCCTAAAGTCTGTGGCCATCTGCTTTTTCACTTATCTTTCACGTATTTGGAGTTTTTTTTTTTAAACCAATAACCTACATAGGATTTGTGCCCAGCAGTGAAATCTTTGAGCTGAAGGCCATGAGCCCGTTTCACCACTTTACAGAACTCCTATGGACAGCTCCACCAGCCATGCATCGGTGCACTTGTCCTTACTTGTCCCCCAGCATCGACCTTTTCCATCCCTTTGTCCCAACTCTGTATTCATGGGACCACCATCCTTTCCAGGCCCTATCTCTTTAAGCCGTTGCTGTGCCCCCTGTGCATCCACACTGGTCTCCCCTTTCCTCTTCATCACAAGTGTTTTCTTTGGGCTTTCAGAATTAGAATCTTGAGCCCAGACTGACTTTCCCTGTAGAACTTTGCTGCACAGGGTCCTGCCTCTTCTCTCTCCTGTCTTGAGCATGTATGGTCTGCCCAGTTTTCCTCCCCTTGGCACAATTCTAGGAGGGAGCAGTCCTACACCTTCTCCAAGGCTTTCACGATTTCTACACCAGCTTTCACTTCTTCTTTGTGAGATTCACATCCAGAATAGTTTCTAGTTTCCCCTTGCTGCTTCCTACACTGTTGTTAAAAAAATTAAATTGTGATTCAAGCAAGCTGGGCATCGGACTAGTTGCGCTCCGGCTTGCTCTGAGTAGTTGGTACTCTGCATCACTATTTATCATAACCTATGCCAGGCTCCTGACGTTTCCTGAACACATCTATTTACTCTGTACCCAAAGGGTCTGTAGTCTTACTGGTCTAAGAGGTGTGTCCTGTATCCCTCAAGCCAAATTTATGTAACAGATGCCCTGACACTATTGTCTGTTAGATGAAAACCCATCTTTGGGTTGCAGAATTAACCAGGGAAGGATGGGAGGGGAGAGGAAAGGAGCAGCGGGGAGAGACAGAGAGACTACTGAACTCTGTGGCTCCTTTCTCCTCTAGGGAGTACAAGCATAGAGGGGATCCTAGAAGACAGGAGAAGGATCAGGCAGGCTTTTGTCTGACAGCCAGGCTACGGCTGACAGGCACAGACAAGGCCAGATCCCAGTCTGCTGCCTCCCAGGTGTTTTCAGCCACACCCCAAGCCACACGGGAAGGAAAGCTTTTCCCAACCTCCCTTAATGCTGTCAGTTCCCCTGTCCCCATTGATCCTGTATAGACTGTGTCTTGTTGGGACCTAGCTGTTGGCCAGTCGTCTCCTTGAGAACCAGGGCTGCCTCTGGCCTTCCTCTGCGACGCAGGGCGAAACACAAAATAGCGTGACGCAGGCCTGCCTGCCCAGGCTCCGGGATGGCAGCACTCCCCCCTATCAGCATGTGACGTCCCCATCGGCC
Source organism: Dromiciops gliroides (assembly GCF_019393635.1). Taxonomy (NCBI): domain Eukaryota; kingdom Metazoa; phylum Chordata; class Mammalia; order Microbiotheria; family Microbiotheriidae; genus Dromiciops; species Dromiciops gliroides. The sequence continues at coordinate 297,223,202 of NC_057865.1, read as the reverse complement.
CAAGCCCTGGGGACACGGCCCATCTTCCCAAAGGGAGGCCTTGGCCCACCCAGCGCACTGGCAAAGCTCAGGGACGGAGAGTGCCCATTTCTCAGACCATGATACCCAGATAAGGTACGTGGGGGGGGGGGAAGGCCCCCACCCCCACAAGCGGCCCCACCCTGCCTGCTCTCCCCCAGCCCCCACCAAAACCCACTGCGGACACCGACTAAGAAAATTCCTTTACTTTGGCTCAGTCCGGCCGCCGCCGTCTCCTAAGTTGTGCTCAGTGAGGACACACATCATGGGGACAGAACCAGGCTCCAAGCTCCGCTCCCGGGGGGGGGGGCCCCCAGCATGACTGGCAGGCCACACCCAAGAAGGGAGGCAGCTGTGGCCGCAGCTCGGGCCCAGGGTCAGCGACCCTTGCCCTCTGGGGGACCACCCTGCGAGGCTCCGCGTCACTCTGAAAGGGTTTTATTGCAGATACTGGTGCAGGCCCTGCCCGGGGAGGGGTAGAAGAGGAGCTGCAGGCTTAGGGAAGGAGGCCTGTGCCCGGGCAGCCACTGTCTGTGCATCACTGAAAGTCAGCCTGAGGGGCGGGTGCTCTGGGCCCTGCTGCCCCTCAGGACGGCCTGAGCAGTCTCTCCAAAAGCACAAGCTTGGTTTTCAAGTTCAGGTCAAAGGGAGGTAGTTTGGTGAGGTTCAGCTTGACCCCCGTGGTGCCAGCGATGTTGGCCAGCACACGGTGGGTGGTCTTGTAGTGGGACAGCTGCACAGGGTCCATCTCGAGGAGGAGGTGCGTGTAGGACATCATGGGCCCCGCCCCAGGCTGCAGACCTTCCTTTTTGTCGTACCTGGGAGGCACAGAGGAGACCCTGTGGTGACCGCCCACCTGGAAGAGAGCTTCCATTCCTCCCCACAAACCAGGGAGCCTCCCACTAGAGCAGAGCCAGGGAGCTGGGTTCAAATCCCAGCTCTGACCCTGACCCCACAAGCCCCGGTGGATTACATACTTCCAGTCATTGTTGACCTCTAAAAATCGAGAGACGCCAGTCTGCGCAGCGGCCACGTCAATGTGAAGCGCCACATCTAGGAAGAAGCGGGGGGAATGGTGGGTGAAGACGGCCAGCCAGAACATATCGCGGCAGAGCCGTCTACCCTCCTCCCCTCCCCCCACGGAGTCTCCTCTGTGCCACGGACCCACGGACCTGTTTTGGGGGGCACCAACTCGTGGAGCTTTTGTATGGCTGCCCCTCCAGGGTAGTTAAAGTGGGAGACGTAAAGCGACGTGGCCGAGTACGTGGCATTTATCAGGAGGTGGGCCACAACAAGGAGAGAGCCAAGCTTGTATAGCCAAGACTTCCTGTAGTTGTTTAGCCTGAAAATGCAGAAGAAACACGGGTTTTACAAGTCAATTTCAGGGTGCCAAACCCCCAAGAGCTCAAGGCACTGCAGGGGCACGGAAGGAGAGACGGGCAGAGCAGCAGCAACTTCCTAACAGGAGGCTTCCTCTTGAAATCTCTGCCTTGACTGAAAACATCCCAGCAGAGCGTGAGCCCTGCTTCCCCTGCCCCGGTCCCATTCACTCTGCCCCAGGAGCACGCCATTTACCTGGGACCCTGTTTTATGACTCAGCCACTCCTCCTGGAGGGCCCAGGGTGCAGCAGGGCAGGGTGACCCTTGCTGTCCACCCACACTAACCCCCAAGGCCTGAGGGGAGAGATGGGCCAATGGCTACTCCAGAATTCCTGCTGCCTTCCGAATCATGTTCCCCCAAAGAACAATGGGTGAGGGGCCAGGTCAGAAAATGTGCCAGGATGCACGTGCAGAAAATCAATACTGGAAATGGTCTCCTTAGTTACAAGTGAGCATTGCCCTCAGAGGGAAGAGGCACCAAAATGAAAAGAATCCTGCAGGGAGTTTTCATGTGGATGAATCCAATTAGGGCATTAACAAGGCTCATCAATACCAGGGGACTCCAGCCTGGCTCTGTTTGCAGAGATACCCACACGCCACCCTGGCTCGAGAGTCTACTACCTGCAGAGGCTGATGCCACTTGCAAGGAGCCAAGGGTCGAGTCCTCTGCCCAATCCTAATGTCTTCTGAAACATACCTAAACGTTCGTCAGCCACCAACCCGGCAGGGGCACAGCCCCAGAGCCCAGGGGTGACAGCCTTTCTGTGGATACTCACATGCGTGAACAACCTTTGGCTGCCACAATGTTTAAGACCGGAAACGTGTACATGATGAAGCGCAGCTCCTTGTGAGGGAGGAACGAGTACAGGAAGATGAAGCCCACCGCCGGCAGGATCAGCAGCCGTGTCCTGCGGTCCCAGACCCCCAGAGGGATGAAGAGGACGCTGCAGCCCAGAGCCCGCGGCAGAACCGAGTAAAAATACCACAGGAAGGGCGAGGTCTGCAGGTGGGCAGCAGTCAAGGAGACGGTGTGGGGTGAGGGTGTCTCTACAGGGGGCATCCCTGGCCTTACCACCCCCAGGCCACCCAGGGAGGCTCCCTCTCCCATGAGGATGGGCAGGGCAGGGCCTGAGGGGCGGCCTGGGGAAGGCCCCTGCCCAGGGTCATATGGGGCCACCTCTACTCTCCTGAAGGCCGGCTCTGGTCTGCAGGGCAGCGGGTACCCAGCTATACCTGCCTTCCTAATGGGGGGCTTCCCTCGCTCCCCACCACTGATGCCCATCCCCAGGAGCCTGAGGGACAGCACCCAGCCATCCTTCTTGACTTGTCTTAAAGGATACGCCCCAGTCTGAGCTTTTGTTCAGAACTGTGTTGTACCACAGCACCTGGCCCTCTGGCCACAGAATGTGGCGCCAGAACATGGAATCCACAGCCACCGTCAGTCCTGGGGGAGGAGAGAGGTCCCATCTCCAGTTATAAAAGTGCCCCCAGCCTCCGGGAACCCCCAGCAATGCACTCCCTTCCCGCACCAACAAGCCTCCTACAGACCTATCAGGACAAGGAAAGCGGGCCCTGCCCTTGAGCAGTTTAGTCTAGCAGGTGACCAAACACAAGAGGGAGCCGGCAGAGGAGGCCAGCCAGGGGCCCATGACGGACGGAGCCCAGGAGATCACTCGGACTAGAACAAGGGGAGTGAGGGGAGACAACACAAGGGGGACTCCGGGGCAGCCGGGGCCAGGCCAGCAAGGATGGTCTTGTCGTGCCCCGATCGATGCCAAGGAAAATCCCCATAGGTTTGTCAGCAGGGGCAACTTGCCGAGGCTACAGTGCAGTTCTTTGGAGAGGTGCGCGGGATGAAAAGGTGACTGGAAGGCTTTGGGGACAGGAGGAAACGGGGCTCTGACCTGCGCTGCTGGACTTGGGAGGCAAGAAAGGGACAGAGCCGTGCTCGGACCTAACAAGTCTTGGCCACTGATTGGATGCTAGATCCTTGACACGGAGCCCAAAGGGACCTCGGAGAATCTCATTTTATAGACAAGTAAGCTTAGAGGGGTCCCGGGCCCTGTCTTTGCACTGGGCCACACAGCAACATGGCATGTGTGGATCAAGAAAGAACGACTAAGGGGTAGCTAAGTGGTGCAGTGGATACAGCACCGGCCCTGGATTCAGGAGGACCTGAGTTCAAATCTGGCCTCAGACACTTGACACTAGCTGTGTGACCCTGGGCAAGTCACTTAACCCCAATTGCCTCACCAAAAAAAAAAAAAAAAAAGAACTAAGACTGGACCTCCATCTAGGGGACTCAAAGTCCTGTCACCCAACGCCTGGAAAAGGGGGGTCAGCCCCTAGGCATGCACACTTCCACTTGTCAAGTGCGTCCCACTCTTCTGAAAAAATTATAAAACAAACTCCCACAAAGACCCCAACCTACAAAGAACATCAGTGAGGACTATCTAGGACTGCCGCGGTGTGGCTGGCTTTCTGCTTTGTGAGTGCACGGTGACGTTTAGTCTCCAGCTGTCCTGTCTGGGCCTCGGCTGGCACACAATGGCCACACTGGCACATCTGTGGGCATGCCAAGGGAGACGCTCATGGACGGCCACTGACCCATCCCCAGCTGGGCTGCCAGGGCAGCGCTGACCGCCCGGCCACGCCCGCCATCCTAGGACTAAGTGACGGGGAGGAAGAGGGGGAGGGGCAGGGGTCTCACCCAAGCAGACGATTCCGGCAGGAGCGGCGTGGCACAGCACCTTCAGCACGGTGACCTTCTTACTTAACAAGGTTAACAGCAGCATGAGGCCGAGGAAGAGGCACAGTTCTGCCCTGAAGACAATGATGGCGAATGCCGAGAGCCAGATGAAGCGGCCCCGCTGCTGCTGCATCCAGGCGGTCAGGGCCAGCAGCACTGCAAAGACACGAAGACGGCTGTCCGGGTGTGACCCTCGAGCCCTCTGGCCTGGGGGGTGACACCCGGCGGCTTTCCAGATGGTGCCACAATACAGGGCAGAAGCCTGACCCTGTCGGCGAGGAAACCCCCAAGGACCATCCCCACCATGCTCCCGAGGGCCTGCCCTGAGCCTGGGCAAGCACCGAAGACCGATGGGGAGCCTCTAGGTGGAGATATCCAGCACCACCTGTCTCTCCCTCACAGTCACAGGCCCCGGCCCGTGCCCCCACATACCCACGGGCAGCGCAAACACGTTGGGCAGCGTCCGCGTGCAGTAGAACATCAGGTGGAACTGGGAGGCCGTGATGAGACAAAAGACGGTGGCCACGGTGGCCCCCAGTTGTCTTCGGACCTCCTTCTGTAGCCTCCAGAGTCCATAGATGACACCGAGCCCGAGGATTCCTCTCACTGCAGGGGCGAGAAGACGAAGCCTGTCGGTAATCAGCAGCATTGACAGCTACAGGGTCCAGCTGGGCCAGCGACATGCCCGGGGGAAGGGCGTCTGTCACACTCAGAGAAGGTGGTGGAGCCCACCACCAGGCCTGGCCTCTCTCGAGCTCTGCACCCACAACAAACCTGATCCCCTTGACCCTCATCCTCACTTTACTATGCAGACAGCTCTCCGCCAGGTGCGGGAGGTCCGACAGCAGGACGGCTTGGCCTCCCTCCTCATCCTGTCGGCCAGACCCAGCTTTCAGAAGCATGGCTGACACTGGGGCGGCATGAAGCCCAGAGGAGTGTTATGGGGGAAAGACCCCAAAGGAAGACCAAGGGGGGCCATCCGTTCCCGCTGGGGAATGCCCGGGTTACCAGCTGGGTGCTGCCCCCACGTTTCCCCTTCCCCAAATGACCCAAGTCCCATGATCCCACCTCAAGGACACCTCTCGCACATGCCCCGTGTCACCTTTTGCTCAAACTTCAACTGTTTGATCGGCCACCTTCCTGTCTCAACCATTTCTCATTCTTCCCAGTCTCTCCAAGCTCACACCGCGTGCCGCCATGGCTTGTGCTCACACGTGCCACTGGCTTCGAAATATTGCTTCCTTCTCTGTGACAAGTTAAAAGCCAGTCTGCTCTGCCCCTACACAGGCTTTATTCTGCACCCACGGCCCCACCACCTCTGCGATAAAAAGTGGCTGCAGCTACGCTTTCTCAGGCTTTTTGGCCTGTACAGTTTTCAATCTCATCTTCCCCGACGGGAACATGCTCAGTAAGTGGTCTTCACGTGGCCTTCCAGGAGATCATGGATCCTGAGCTAGGGGGTACCTCCAAGGCTACCTCAGCCTGGCTGCCATGCCTGACCCCTCCCCCTAATCTGCACCTGTCCAAACCCTGCCTGACCAGTCTCAGCTCAAATACCACCTCCTCCAGGAAGTCTTCCTTCCAGCTGGTTTCTCTGGCAACACCTTGTTCAGGGCCATCAGACCCTTTCCATCAGCTGCCTCACACTGCGGTCATAAGCCCGAGAGGGTCACACTCCCTAAAGTTACTCGGCACTGGGCACGAGTGCACCCGCAACAAAGCAGAACCATCACCAACCCTAGAAGGATGCCAGGCCAGCACCCTACACGACACCTGAAAATGTGTGGTACGAGACTCTTTGAATCTCACCTATACCCACAACAGAATCAGCACAAATGGCCCCACTGGCCGTCCGCATTGTCACCTGAGGCAGAATGGGCTCGTGGTGCCCATTTACCACATGTAAAGGGAGCTTTAGACAATGGATATGGCACATCCCAGAGGCCATACAGAGGAGAGCTGCCTGATGCTGCTTTTCTTGAAAAGGCCTTGACTTCAGCTGGTCATAAGAATGCACAGATGCCTGTCTTATCTGCCCAGTGTGGGTTTAAGCTTGCCAGGCATGTCCCTGTTGTCTGCTCAGCCTCAGTTTCCTCATGTGTAAGATGAAGGGGCTAGACTACCAGGGCCTCTTCCAGGTGAAAGGAAGCTGCCACCACGGGCTGACCCCACCTCAGAGCTCAGTGACTTCTGTGAGGCTGTGAGATGCACCAGCAGTCAATGGAGTGGCGCTCAATGAGGTTACTTGTCGAGGGGCTCCGGGAGGTTGGCTGCCACTCAAACCCACATACCACACAGAGTATTAAATGCTAACAGTCCTCATGCAAAAGCACTTCTAACAGGCAGAAACAAAGAGTCCCAAACTGGGAATGGAGAAGTCTAGTCTTATGCTCTCCGAGAAGGCAACCATGAGGAAGTGTCCTCACAGGGCTGCCCTCCTGACAGAGCGGGGCTGGGGAGAGCCAGCAGCACAGATGAGGCGGATCTACAAAGAAAACCTGTATCAGGAATTTGCTGCACCCAGAACACACTCACTCTTTCTTTGGAAGCGAGTGAACAAAGCTCTCAAGGGTCAACTGGAATGTCTGGTTGTGAGGAGGGAGAAAATGGGGGGATGGACACAGATTCAAAACTGCCCAAGACCCCCAGGTTTTCCAGTGTACGTAGTTGGCACTAGGATTCTGGGGGTCATCAGACCTGGGGGGCTGCCTTCCATGTTTCCCTGGAGTGGCCCACCGTGAAGGGATTATCTGAGAGGCCTCTGCATTCCACTCACTTCCAATCTTTAAATTAGGGAGAAGCTGCCTTAGCAGCCTGTCTGAGGACTCACCCGTAAAAAGGTGAACAGTGGCAGAGAACCAAGGAAGGCAAATCCTTGGCCTGAGTCAGTAATTAGGGAAGCCACCTGAATAGAACATTTCCAAATGTACCAAAGGCCTTTTCTTGGTCTGGCTTGCTGGTCTACTTGCTACAAAGGGCTGAATCCTAGCTAGAGCAAGATAGAACCTGCTTCAGCCAACCCAGAGGGAGGGAGACCCAGGACCAGCTCCCTCCCCAGCCCACTCATCACCACAGCGGCTGGCTTTTCTAGCACGGGGGCCGAGGCCTGGTGCCCATGCTGATGGTTCCAAGAGAAGGGGTTTCTGGGGGGTGGGAGGACAGCCCCTCCTGTGCCCTAAAGGCTCCTTACCTATCAGCTGAGAATAAAATTTGGACATTTCCAGCAAGGACAGCACATAGACGGCAGGGCTGGAAAAGGCTGCGACTACGATTGGCCCAAGAAACGTTCTTGGGACGACGCCAGGAAACTCATGATGGTCGTACTACAAAGAAAGGGGGCACAATTACCAAGCAGAGCATTTGTAAAGGGCGCCGGCCGCTGCGAGGCGCAAACACCGAGGCATCCGCAGGCGCCCTCCGCCCCAGTGGCCCACTCGCCTTGTCCAGGTCCCAGCGGTGGTACAGGATGTCATGGGTGGCCTGCAGGCTAAAGCTCTCCTCCACCTTGGAGTAGGGACAGGCGACAAGGTGGACGAAGGCGACGGCAACGAGCAGCAGGAGCAGCAGGGGCTGCCGCTTGGCTTGTCTCTTCCCAGCCATGGTACTGGGGGCAGGGGAGGCCCCTTCGGGCAGTGCTGGCCCAGCTGTCCTTCTAGGCTTGGGGAGGAGAGAGAAGGCCCTGTTTCAAGAAGACAAAGGAAAAACACTCAAAACCAAGTTGCAGCTGGACTCCATTAGCCGAATGCTGACCTGAGGCTTTGTCTCCTATCTGACCCGCACATCGCTCATTCCAGAGAGAGACACTTCAACCTCAAAACCCGAGATTCAGAATTCTGAGCAAAGAGAACGCAAAAATAAATCAATAAAACCCCAGCCCACAGCATGTCTAACACCATTTGGGGTTCAGAGAATGCTTGCTCGTTGGCTGTCACTGGCCCACAGTCCAGTATGGACACTTTACAAGAGAAGCCAGAGAGACCTCACCTGCTAAGTGACAAGAAGCCCCAGAGCCACACAGGGAACAGCTTCATCTCTTGATCTTGGACCCAAATGACCAGCATGGCTCCGTGTCCACAACCACATGCACCTCACTGGATCTCAGTAGTGACACGGGTGTAGGATCGGCAAAGGCAAGGACTCACCAAATCCCTCAGTGGCCTGTGACTAAGACCAGCTCCTTCCCCTCTGTTCTTGTCATCAGATGGAGGTCAGCACAAACAGGAACGGGCCAGGGTTCTTCTTGGTCCTCCCCAGAATCCTGCTATTTGGGAGAAAAGCACCCTGTGAACACTTCTCCTCAGCCCTGGCCAGCTCTCATCACCGGACAGGTCTGGCATCCCACCCCAAGGGCACTCAAAGTACAGCAAAAACCATCCACAGGGAACAGACAAAATTTCAATTCACAATCTCATGCCAATACGCCTCCTGTGAGCCCTGTCACTCCCAGAGAAGGGCAGCAGGACCAGAGGCTGCCCAAGATGACCGTGGGCAGAAGGAGACGGAAAATTTTTCTCTCTCTCTCTCTGAATGTCTTAGGGGATGTTCCACACTGGCCACTTCTGTCCTGCCCCCTTCTCCCTGATAAAGATTTGTCCAGCCCTGTTGCCCACAGAGGGAACCTTCCATTTGTGAAGTGGGGTCACAGAACACAGAAACCTCTGGCTTGAAACCTAGAAGACCTTCACCCAGGAATAGTCACGTGCTGCTCTAAGTAGGGAGAACAATTCAACATGACTCCAGAGAGAGGGTCTTTGTGGACATCAGCCATCTCTGATTACGGATGGCTGAAAGTGACTTTGGAGAACTAAGAGCAGAGTTCAGAGGGGTTTGGTCACCATTCTGGTTTATTCACAGACTAATACACTGCTTCTAACCTTGAGGACCGAATCAGTATGAGGTGAGGAGAAAAACCAAAGGTACATTTCTAAATGGCAAATACCATCTCAAGAATCACACTGCAAATAGTGGCAGACTTGAGAATCTGTTCAATTATTTTCCACCAGATGGAAAGTCTTCATTATCTGAAGCCAATTAGACTCAAATACCAGGGGCTAAGTAGTACTATCTTGAAAGGCTTTTCTTGGGGATGAGGTGGCAGTGGGGAAGACAACAAAAACCAGAGTGGCAGCACAGGGACACATAAAATAAGCACTAAGATAAGTTGTTAAAAGTCTGAATGCACAACGAAGATGGGATATGCCATGGTCTCCTTAGGGTTAAGAACATTTAAAATAACAGTCAATACAATAAAATCACATCAATACAATTCTCTTATAGACTGCCCCAAGAGGTAGACACTAAATATTATTAACTCTGTTTTACAGATGGGGAAACTGAGGATCAGAGAGGTGAAGTGACTTCTTCTTGGTCACAGTGCTAGTAAATAACAGAGCCAGGACCTGAACCCAAGTCTTCCAACTCTGACCTGAGTGTTCTTTTCACTTTGCCAGGCTGCAAGAAAAAGGGAAGGAGAAGCCATTCCGCAGTCTGTCATCAACAGGATTAAAGTCTTCCCTGGCTCAGTTGGAATCCCCCCAAATGCTGGGTCAGAGGCCAACAATAGAGAAATGGGATGATAGGAAATAGGGGCAATCTTTGAGAAATGGCAAACAGGAGGCATGGAGGAAGCTCCGCCCCTTAAAATTATGTCCCAGTTACTACACATAGTCAGCCTGCTGGTGTTGCCTGGAGCAATTCTAGGCTGGATCACTAAATACTTAGGGCTTAAAAAATAAGGAGGCAGCCCTCTGAGCCATGGCTCTGGCTACCTTAAAAATAACTTATAGCAAGGTAATCTTGCTTCTTCTTTGAGAGTTTGTAAACCCTATTAAAAGACTGGTGCCAAGACCTGTCCATGTCACCTCTGCAGCATCTCTTGTCCATGTCACCTCTGCAGCATCTTTGTCCATTTCACCTTTGCAGCATCTCTTGTCCATGTCACCTCTGTAACATCTGTCCATTTCACCTCTGCAACATCTTTGTCTATTTTACCTCTGCCGCATTTTTTGTCCATTTCACCTTTGCAACATCTCTTGTCCATTTTGCCTTTGCAGCATCCCTCCCCCATTTTACCTCTACATCATCTCCACAATGTGCCCACCTTCTCTCCTCGGATCCTGCCCCCAACCCTGGTGCTGGCCCTCATCATCTCACACCTGGCCTACTCCAACAGCTGCTAAGAAGTCTGCCTAGCTCCAGTCTCTCCCCACTCCTCTACTGTCCAATCAGCCACTAAAGTGATTTTCCTAAAACACAGGTCTAACTAACCAGGTCACCCCCTACTCAATAAACTCCCATGGCTCCCTACTGCCTCCAGGATCAAATATAAAAATCCTCTGTCATTCACAGCCTTTCATAACTTGGCCCCTCTTATCTTCCCAGTCTTCTTACACCTCCCTCCCTAGCACATACTCATCAATCCAGGGACACTGGTCTCTTGACTCTGGGCATCCTCTCTGGCTGACCCCCTGCCTGGGACGCTCTCCCTCCTCCGCTCCCACTACTGATCTCCCCAGCTTGCTTTAAGTCCCAATTAAAACCCCACCTTCTACGAGGAGTCTTCCCCATCCTCCTTAATTAAAGCCCCCTGCATGGATTATCTCCAATTCATACTGTACACAGCTTGTTTGTATGTAGCTGTCCACATGCTGTCTCCCCCACTAGACTTTGTTTGCATCCCCACTTAATGGCACAAGGTTTGGCAAACAGTAGGTGTTTAATAAATGCCCCTCTGCGATGAGCCACTTACTGGAAACCTGGAGGTCAAAATAGGATCTAACTATGGGTTTGCAGTATGCTTTTAAAAAGCCCTTAAAAGTCTTGCAAATGGACTTTCTAAACAATGGGAAAAACATAGTTCTACAAATTGCTCTCCTTGGGAACCAGAACTTGCAGAGGTCTGGGCCCCCGGGGGCACCGCAGCTCCTAGCCTCTGGCCACCTCCATCTCTTCGTCTGTGAAATGGGGAGAATTAATATCACTATGGGAAAGACCCCAACCAAATCTCGAGCCCTAGACTGGGGGGAGGGGACCAGCTCTCATAACCAGGGCAGGACACCCCTCACTAGGCCCAGCTGTCTGACCAGGGACTGAGGCTGAGCCCCCTGTTGGGGAAAGAGATCGGAGTCCTGGGCAAGTCACGTCACCGCTGCCTGCCTGTTTCCCCCCTCTGTAAAGCGGGGATCATAAAAGCCTCATCACGGACCCTAAGAGTTAAGCGCCCCCACCCCCACGCCGGCCGCGGCCTCGAGTACGGACCGAGGAGAAGCCTCGGGGGGGGGGGGACTTCGCCTTTGCCCAGGCCGTGCTCCCGCCTCGGGTGCCGTCCCCGGCAGACCCCGCCCGCCACGTGTCAGTCCCAGGGCTCTCGGACCACCGCCCCCCAAGCCCCGCCCGGGCCTCACCCGCCGCCGCTTGGCTAAGCTCGGCCTCTCGCCCGGTCCGACTCCGTCCCCGGCACCAGCTCCAGTCCCTGCCTCGGTGGAGACACTCACTCTAGCCCCGTCGCGCTCGTCGCGTCCCGCTGGCGTGGCGCGGCGTGGCGTGGCGCGGCGCACGCGCGACCAGCGGCTAACGGTCGCGGAGGGGTTCCCGAGGGGCGGGGCGCTCGGAGAGTGGAGGGATCTGGGCTGGAGGAGCCCGCTGGAGGCTGCCCCTTTAAGAAACGACCATGACGTGACCCGCATTAAATATGGCCGCCGCCTAGGCGGGAAGCCGTAGCCTCTGCCCCTAGTCAAAATGACCGCCCACTATGACGTAACACAGGGAGCTGGGCGGGGCGGGTCTCGGGCTTCCAATGTGGGCTTTGTGCTGACACGGGCCTCTCCCATTGGCCCAAACTCGTTGGCGAGGTCTGATTCGTTCACGTACTCGCAGCGCGGCGGCTTCTTGTCCAATGAAGATCCGAGGCTTGGCAGGTGAGGCGGGGCTTGGCTTGGGTCCCAGTGAAATAGACCAGGCGCCGAAGGAACCCGGCTTCTGAGCGACGGAGGAGGGGCCTCAGTGGCCTCTCTGCGCTTGCGCGAGCTCTAGCTCGGGGGGGCCTCGGTCCCGAGCCGGGTCCGCTCTGGGACCGGCCCAGGTGTGGAGGCGGAGCTTGCCTTGTCCCGACTCCTCCCGGATCCCGCTGACATTCGAGCCCCGCTCTAACGGGATCCCTCGTGCTTATCCCAGACCTCTCCTCCTTTTTCCCTCTATTGATCCCGGACCCCTCCTCCTTTTCCCCTCCATTGATCCCGGATCTCCGCCTCCCTTTGCTGATCCCGATCCCTTCAGCCAAACCTCCATACGGATCCCGGGTCTCCCTCCCCTCTGCTTATCCCGGATCTCTCCTCCTCCCTTTCTCCCCTCCCCCCATCCCAGATCCCTCCTCCTTTTTCTCCGCTGGTCCCCCCCCCCCCAAGATCCTCCCTCCGCTCTGGCCTGGACCATGCGTCCTCCGGGTACCCGGGGCCAGAGCCTTTGGCTCCTGCTTCTGCTGTCCGCAGCCTCCCTTTCTTCCTCCTCGCAAAGCCACAAGCCGTGTACAGTCTGCAAGAACATCGTGGATCAGTTCAACAAGGTGCGGGGCTGGAAGCTAGGGATGGGGTGGGGAGCGGGGAGCCCAGAGAGGGCAAGGGGCACCTTGGATCACACAGCCACCGCACCAGGGGGCTACCTCTAGGCTCGCCGGGCTCTCGGTCCCGGGTGTCCCGTGTCCTAGTTACCTTCTGACACCGCAGCTCCCCACCCCCTTCCCTTCACTGTCAGAAATGGGAAGCAGAACCTGTCTCCTTAAAGGGCTTCTAACATCCCTTCTCACCTGTGACTTTGAGCCTCAGTGTTCTCAGCTGCAAAATGAGGGGTTGACCTACAGGGTCTCTGAGGTTCCCTTCCCACCTTCCATCTGTGATACTGTGATAGACAGACCTGCGCTGGCCAATTCAGGTAGCTGTTGGCCTTCCATGCAATTGGCCAGAAAATTTAGAGGCGACTCTTAGTAAGCGCTGGGGGTATCCCCTTGGGGCTGGGGAAGTTCCTGCTGGGAACCAGGGGCCTTAGGACCCTTGTCAGGCCTAAAGAGATGTGGGGACGTCAGGTCAGCAGGGGCAGGGAAGACTACTTGGGGGTGTTGCACTGGTCCCCTCTCATCCTCAGCCCCTCCTTTCCCTGGCTTCCCTCTGAGGCTCAGCCCTCACCCAGGTGGCATTTCCTGGCCTGCCCCCCACTGCTGCCACCTGCTCTCTCTAGCTCAGGTGGCCCTCCTCTGGGGCTGTGTGCTGCTGAAGGGCAGGTTCAGCCTTTGGCCTGTTTTGGGGGCCCCAGAGCTTACTGAAGTGCCTTGTCCCCGGTACAAGTTCAGGAAGGGTCTAAAATGCCTGAATGTCCCTAGAGGGGATTCCTGTGTAGCAATGGGGTGAACCAGAACCCTCTGCGGCCGATGCCAGCTCCAGGTTAAGCTAGAATCAGAGGCCATGAAATGTGAGAGGGAGATTCACCTGAAATTCGAAGCTCACTCTCTCTGGGAGAATAGGATGGCTTTTATCTGTCAAGTACAAGTCTAGCCATTAAATGCCCAATGACAGTGAGTTTTCCTGGGTTCCTGCTGCCCAGGTGACCACCAGAGGACAAGGGAGACTCACTCCTTCCAGTCATCTGCAGTTTTCCAGATAAAATTGATAGTTGTGTTGGTTTCCCAGGAAAATATCATTAACTGAACAAACATTTTGTGTTTTCCCTTCGGCAGGGCTTGGCAAATACAGAAAAGAAGAATTTTGGTGGTGGAAATACGGCCTGGGAAGAGAAGACACTATCAAAATATGAGTCTAGGTTTGTCTTATTGTGTATGACCTTGATGGGCATTGTCCCCAGCCCTGTGATCTCCATGGGGTGGGTGTTAGAGAAGGAAGGAGAGAACTAATGGGGCACTCCGGGCTAGCCTGGGGGCCTTCCTCAGGCCCTGTCACATTTCCAGGGGCCACTGCATAGGACTTATGGAAAGACAGGGATGGGATCCCAGGAGGTCTCAGCTCCTTTCCACTTTATGCTGTCATTGGCTGCCCACCAGAGGTCGGGACTCAAGAAGTGATGTTTTTGATGATGGAAGAGAAGAATTCTGGGTTTTGTCTTCTCTCAGGGAGATAGAGAACTAACCCCTTGGGAGGGGGAGCTCGCCCCCTACCCCGTGATCTTCATCACCTGCACACGCCCCCGCTATCTTAGGCAGACACTAAAAGCCTTTAATTTCCTCTAGTGCTGACTTGTGGTTTTCATATTCCAGTGAAATCCGCCTCCTGGAAATCGTCGAGAACCTGTGTGAGAGCGATGCTTTTGATTGTAACAATATGTTGGAAAACAACGAAGAGCACCTGGAGAATTGGTGGTTCAAACAGTAAGTCTAAGCTTGGTCGGTTCTTTGAGGTGGGGGGGCCTTGGCTGGGGAGGAGCCAAGATTTGCATCTCCTTCCCCGGAGAACGACTGCTAAGAAACCCTTCGAAGGGGAGAAAGGGAGGGAGGGAGTGAGGATGGCTGCTCAGCAAAGAAAATCACTCGATGTGTCATGGCCAAGCAGAAGGAGCTCCGGCATTGGAGTCTGCCAAGACCCTGCTGGCTCGTTGCTGTGGACAGGTCATTTACCTCCAGGATCCTGAGATCCCTCATCTGTAAAATGGGGGCAGTGGCAAGAATTCTGCCCCCTTGTTCCCCAGTGCTTGTCACCGCTGGCCATATCCAGGCAGGCTCCTCACCCACGTGCAGGCTGTATGGAGAGGCAGTGCGGCTTTGGTGAAAGGGAGGGAGACAAGACTGGGGTTCGAGCCCCTCCAAGGACTCCGGCAGCTGCTTTGCCTCTCCCAGGTGCACTGGGCCTCGGGGGTTGGGGTGACTGTGCCTGGGCCCGCAGCAGCTGGTGCTCGGGCACTGGTGGCCTCCTGCCCCATCTCCCCAGGGGAGAGCTCAACCCTGGCAGCTCTGTGAGAGCCACTCTCCCAGCCCTAGCACAAGGACTCCCTGCCTTGTTGTTGGCCCGGCCCAGCATGTCATGTTCCGCCACGCGCTGTTTATCAGAGGATCTGTTTCTTTGGGGTTTTTTTGTTTGTTTTTTGGTGAAGCAATTGGGGTTAAGTGACTTGCCCAGGGTCACACAGCTAGTAAGTGTCAAGTGTCTGAGGCCGGTCCTCCTGAATCCAGGGCCGGTACTTTATCCACTGCACCACCTAGCTGCCCCAGGATCTGATTCTTTCAGGGAACCTTGGCTCATGTCTCAGGCTTAACAATAAAAACCTGCTTCTCATTACTCAGGAAGAAGAAACATCCCGACTTGTTTAGATGGTTTTGTGTGGAAACTCTGGAAGTGTGCTGCCCTTCAGGAACCTATGGGCCCGACTGCCTCGGTGCGTCCCCTCCCCACCCCCTGTGGCAAAGCTGAGCCCAGTAGAGGCACGGGCCCTGAATGGTGCCTCAGGGCCGGCAGATGGGAGGCTCTGCTGTGGGCACTACACCCCTGCACACATACACATACCCCTGTGTACACACACATACCCACATGCACATATCCCTATGCACACACATACCCCTGCACACACACCCATGCCCACGTGCACACACACACATACCTCTGTGCACACATACATGCCCATGTGCACACACACATCCACATACACACAGATACACGTGCCCGTGCATGCGTACACATGCACACATAAACACGTGCGCACACCCCCACGGGCCTTGCCTGGTGCACAGCTGGCCCTGCATAAATCTGTGAAGAATGGGGGAAGGAGTCGGTGAGCGGGCACCCTCCTTCCCTTTGCTTTGTCCGTGTCTGTGTGTGAGTTCTGTCCTCCTCTTTTCCCTGGCACCTTTGCTAGGTGATCTGGCCCAGGTTTGCTTTCATCAGCACCAGACAGCACCTTGGGCCTCCTGGTGGTGGGTTTGGGCGGAGGTGCTGCTAGCAAGCCCAGTGAGCATTCAGTGCTTCTGTGTGAGCACAAGGAGAAAGATGAGCCTGCTCTGCCCTCAGGGAGCTTACACTCCATCTAGATGGACAAGATGAGAGACAGACTGGGGAGGGAGGGAATGAGAGAGGGAGAGGAGGGGAGGGCAGATTGCCAGACACTCCTGGGGTCAGGGCCTCTGGCTGGTTCAGGGGGTGGTCCTTGACCTCGGCCAGCCTCTGAGCGGTGCCCGTTTCCTCCCTGAATCCAGAGTGTCCCGGGGGGTCCAAGCAGCCGTGCCGGGGAAATGGCTATTGCAATGGTGATGGGAGTCGTGGTGGGGATGGCCGGTGCATGTGTCACATGGGCTACGAGGGACCACTTTGCATGGATTGCGTGGAGGGCTACTTCAGCACCTTGAGGAACGACACCCATTCCGTCTGTACAGGTGACTTGGCGTCTGGCCCCACAGGCCTCCCAGGGGGGCTGCAGGGTCTCTCTGGGGCCCCAAACCTTCAGGGAGATGAGGAGGGGTGAGAAGGGCCCATGCCAGGGAAGGGAAAGTCCTGACTCTATTTGAGGTCTCTAGGGAAGAAGATGAGCCTGGGTCCCAGCCTGGCTCCTGACCCCATCTGTCCCCTGGGTCTTCCTGAGGTCTCATCTCTTCCTTCTGGTTCTTTGACATCTTAGGTGCCTCCCAAGGAAGGGGCTCCTGTCCAAGGGTACAGGACATTCCCTGCTGCCCCTAGGAGAGCCCGATGCCCAATAGGATGCCAGGGAACACCCAGTTGTGCTCGGCATGACTGGCTTTCAACATGTCTTTTCCAGTGTGTAGCCAAGCCTGTAAGACGTGCACTGGCCCAACCCACAGAGACTGTGGGGAATGTGAAGTCGGGTGGGTCCAAGAGGAAGATGCCTGTGTAGGTGAGTTAGGAGATTGCCCTCAGGAGACAGCCTCCCTTGGGCTGTACCTGTCCCCATTTTACAGATGAGGAAACTGAGGTAGACAGTGATGAAATGACTTGCCCAGGGCCACACTGCTAAGGGATGGAGCGCTTGCCTGAAATTAGGGAGACAGGAGTTCAAGTCTGGCCCCAGGCACCTGCTACCTGTGTGACCCTGGGCAAGTCACTTAGCTTTGCCTGCCTTGGTTTCCTCCTGTAAAATTGGGGAAATAACAACGCCTGTCTCCCAGGGTTGTGGAGATCCAATGAGATCGTAGTTACAAAGTGCTGTTTTATTACCAGGTCTTGTCACTCATGAGGACTGTCAGTTCAGATTTGAACTCGGGTCTTCCTCACTCCAAGCAAGCCCAGTGCTCTCCTCCCTGCCTCCTCCACTTCCTCTTCCTCTCCTCTCTTCCCCTCCTCTCTCCCTCTGCCTCCCACAGCCGCCCAGGCCTGGCTCATTTTTTGACTTGGTCTTTAAAGTTGACCCTGGCCAAGTGGGAGCGTCGGCCCAGCCACAGAACTCGGGCGTGCGCTTGGGGGATGTCATGTCAGGACTGGCTGATGCCCAATGGGGGGGGGGAGAAATGGAAGGTTCTGAGGAAGCCTCCTGGGTCCCCTGAAACCTCCCTCGGGGCCCCTGCCGGTGGTTCTGGTCCCAGAGTAGCCAGGGGCCGGGCCCCAGGCCCTTGGAGACAGCCAGTCACCGCAGTGCTCAGCAGGGCAGTGCAGACCATGCTCCTGCTCGAGAGGCGCCATCTTCTCTGGCCCCTAAGTGTCCCTTCCAAGGCCCAGACCACAGTTTCTCAGGGGTCTGAGGACCTCAGGGCTGGCTGGTGCCTCCTCTTACAGACCCCACAGAAGGACTTGTCCGAGGTGCTGAACCTCCTGGCTCCACCTCAGCTCTCTCCACTGCCCCACTGGCCCCTGCTCCCAGATCTGATGGATGGGGCTGACCTCTCTTTCCTCTCCCCCAACTCAGGAACTAGGAATGATCTCGGGGAAATCCAGGTTCAGATCAACAAACATTTAATATGCTGGGCTAAAGACGACCAATCCTGCCCTCGGGAGGCTCCATTCTCCTGGGTGGTAGATACAGGGGAATGTTACATGCATGTGGGGGATGCAGCAGGAGCCAAGCCAGCTGCTCATGGAGCGTTGGAACCTTTAGCTGGGGGGATCAGGGAAGGCCCCTTGGAGGAGGTGTCCCCTAGCCTGAGCCAGATTCTGAAGCATGAAGATTGATGGTGGGGCGTGGCAAGCCCTTGTGCCCAGCAGAGATGTGGCATGTGGGAGGGTCCTCTGGAGAGGTGGGGCCATGTGGGGAGGGCAGGTATTTTGGAGGGCGTGTGACCTGGTGAGAATCCCAAGGAGGACTTGCTTCATTCTCTGTGCTTAGCTCTCCAGTGCCAAGCCTGGCACCTCTATAGCCTGCAAGGGCTCAATCAATGCTGGTTAATTATCGACAGCTCTGGAGGATGTCTGGGAGATGAGAGGCCAGGAGCAGGGAGACCCTGTTAGGGGGCTCTTAAGCATCCAGGCCCACCTGGACAGGACAAAACAGAGGGAAGCTCCCTCCCTCCTTCCCTGCTTCCATCCTCCCCTCTCCCCTCCCCATCTTCTGCATTTGCCGGTCATTGGCAGACACTGAAATCCTCAGGTTTTCCCAGTAAACTGCAGTGAATTTCTGGGTTAAGCAGCCCCGACCAAAGACACATATATCCATCCCCCATTAGTTATTATTTGTTAAAAGCCTACTCTACGCCAGGTGATAGGGAAATGGTGTTCTGGGGCCTCAGGGAGGCTGCAGTTTATTGGGGGAGACAAGCTGGATACATTCACATACCGCATTCCTGGGGCTTTCCCAAAGCAGGAAGTGACCAGCTGCCCCAAGATCTGGGCCTGAGGAAGGAGAGAGGGACAGGCAGGAGACACTGGGGAGGCAACTTGGAAAGATGGGTTTGGGGGTGGAGGATGCACAGTGGGACATTGGGTTGGAGGGTAGAGAGAGTGAGCCACAGGGCGGGGCAGGGAACTGGGTCGTTGGGCAGTTTGTTGGAGTGGAGGATCCAAGAAGGAGCTGGAGATGAGTTAGACGGACAGATTGGGACCAGGTTGTAGAGGGCATTGAATGCCATGTCCAAGAATTTGGGCTCGATTGTATGGTCCTGGGTCTGCACCAAAGGCTTATGAGCAGAACAGGGATGTGGGGAAGGTTGTGTGGTTCTGGGGGCTGAGGGAGAAGGCAGGACACTGGAGGCAGGGCCACGGTGGCCGTGCAGCTTGGAGGCCGCTGATCTGGGCGTTCAGTCAGGCTGTGTGCCCCAGGCCTCACCCCCACGGGCAGGACCTGCACCTTGTTGGGGGGACGAGGCCTGACGAGTATCTCCTGGTGCAGCTGTCCCCAGCCCTGAAGCTGGGGAGAGTCTGGGAAAGGTGCCCTGCCGACCCTGCCCTCCCCAGGTATGAGTGCTCTCCCTCACCTGTGGCTGGAGGACGGGGACCCCTTTGTTTTCATCTCTGTGAATCCAGTGCCTTGTGTGGAGCCGGTGCTGGGGAAGAGCTGACTAAATGCCTCTTGGATTGAGGGAATTCAGGGGGAACTGGGTTTGCAGTAGGGGAGGGGCTAGATTTCTTGTTGGACTGGAGGGAAGCATGGGGGTGACATTCACTTTGACCTGATATCTGAAGGTGTAGGAGAGGTCTGGTAGTCAGCCACACAGGCCTTCCTTGGGGGTGCCAGGGGACTAGGACATCGGTGGGCTTGGGGGTCATCAGAGGCATCGCCTCCACTGCTTCTTGGGCTGCCTGGACAAGCAAGGGACGGAGGTGGAGACGGTGGGGGCACAGGGCACAGAGAGGACCCCGACGTGGAGTTGGGTCGCTGTGGGGGTGCTGGTTTGGAGGGGCTGCTTCCATCAGCCAAGCTGTGCCTTCGGTCTCTGTCTCCGTTCTGTTGGGGAGTGCGGGGAAGTTGACAGCCAGGGGCCCATTCTACAGATGAAGACACTGAGCTCTTACAGAGGAGGAAACTGAGGCACACAGGGAGTAAAAAATAGCAGGGCCGAGACGAGAGCCCAGATCCTCGAACCCCAGCGCCTTCCTCTGCACCCCTGGCAGTGACTGGAAAGAGGGTAGGAGTGGGTAGTAGAGTCCAGGGAAGACCTTGGAATTGCTCAGAGAATCGACCTGCAGATTGCCCAGCATTTCCCTGTGGAGATCCGTCCTGTAGGGTCCAGTGTGCAAAGGACAAAGCCTGGGCACTGCCAAGGCCCCTGTGCCACCTTCACGTCGTCTGCCATTGCCTTGTTCGGGGAATCCCAGGATTTCAGGCCCAGGTTTGCCTCCTTACAGTTCCTGCGCCGGCTCCTGGTGCAGCCCTCTGGGCCGAGAGCCAGACCAGCCCTTAAAATGCTCAGGGACGGTCGTCGTGTGCCCCCAAGCCTTCCTGGCTGCCCTCCAGCTGCAGCCTGACCAGGCCAGAATCCAGGGGCCATTTCCTTCCTCCTTGTGGATGCTCTTGGCTGCTGGAGATGAGCAAAGCCCTCAGGACTTTCTTCAGACGAGCTGCTTCCCAACCATGCCTTTGACCAGCTTGGGCTGGGGACGTTGACTCTTTTATCCCTGCTCGATTACATCCTAGCAGATTCAACCCAGTCTGTGGCCATTCAAGTGTGGCCCTTGGTTCTGTAAGCTAGCAACTCTCCTCTTTGGTGGTGCCTGCAGGTTGGATGATGGGCATGCTACCTACCTGTGGCTTTGTTGAAGTCCCTGACAGCCTTTGAAAGGAGAGGGGCCGGACTCAGATGCCCAGACCCCTCATTGTCCAGGTGAAGGAGCAGAGGAGGGCATAAAGTTTATGTGACCCATCCAAGGTCACTCAGGGGTAAAGAAAGAGGGCCAAGCCCCCAGATTCAGATCCTTACTGGTGACATGAAACCATTCTTCACAACCTCTTGGGTCAAGCCTTTCAGGCATTTCTGCCGCCATCTCGTACTAGAGGCTGGCCCACATCTCATCTCGCCCATGAAGACAGCGCCGCACAGACACCTCTTCCAACTCTCCCCAACCAGGTCAGGTGGGTCACATTATCAGAAAAGGAAGTGAGGCTAATCCAGACTGGCCAGTTCTTAGTGAAGCCCAGCTGGTTCTTGGCAGGGGCTGCCACCCGGACTTTGCCACCATTTCCTTCCCTTTTCAAGATTCCGGGCAGCATTCATCCTCCTCCAGCCTGCAGCACTTTGCCTGTTCTCCATGGACTTTGGCTTTAAGTTTAAAATGTTTGAATTGATACATTGACAAATGGGGGTGTTTGGACAAAGACCCCAGAAGAGACCATTTTCCTATACAAAGAACAGAGGAAGAGGATCGTATGTGAACCTGTCTTCTCTCTCGTGTATGGCTTCCATGTTTTGAAAGGCAGGTAGTAAGTGCGCCCAGTTACTTTCAGCACTTCCTGCATCCATGTTCTTTCCAAGGGTCACTCACTCATGGGGGCTTCATGGTCAGTGCCCAATGACGGCCTCCTCTGGGCCAAGTGCCTGGGGCAGCTAGTTGCTGTCTTACATGTAGAATGAAGATTCATTTTGTTGTTCTTGGCCTTAAAACTAGGAGCCGTGGGTGGAAAATGCAGGGGAAGGGGGGGGCAGCTAGGTGGCGCAGTGGATAAAGCACTGGCCCTGGATTCAGGAGTACCTGAGTTCAAATCCAGCCTCAGACACTTGACACTTACTAGCTGTGTGACCCTGGGCAAGTCACTTAACCCCCATTGCCCCGCAAAAAAAAAAAAAAAAGAAAATGCAGAGGATCTGAGCTTAATAAAAGGGAAAACTTGCAAATGTTTGGAATGGGCCACTGTTACAGGTAGTGAGTTCCCCATCACCAGAGGTCTTCAAGCCAAGATTAGATGACTGCACGTTGGGGGATTCTTGCTTAGGTACTGGTTGGTCTAAATTGCTGCTGAGATTCCTTGGGACGCTGCTGGTTGGACAGCAGCACTGGGGTGGAGCCAGTGGGAGGTGGCAGAGGTGGAGATGGTCCTTAGCCATGAAGCCCTTTTCCCTAGTATTGGTCCTAGTGAAATGGACCTGTCTTTTCAGGTTTTGAAGCACTTTCCACATGTTATCTCCCTTGAATCTGACAACAGCCCCGGGAGGTGGCTGCTTTTATCCTCATGCCTTTTTTTTTACAAAGAGAGAAACCGAGTCTGGAAGAGGTAGAGTCATGGTTCAGGGTGGCCCAGGTGATAGGGGTCTGAGCCTGCAGGACACGGTACTTTGTGGCTCTCGGCGGAGCTGGGCCGAGAGCCCAGGCTTCCTGGCTCCTTGCAGGGCTCAGACCCTGCTGCTAGGTTGCCTCCCTTCCTCTCTGGGGGCTCCGTGACATTGGGGATGACCCAGGGGGTGTGAAGTGTGTGTGACATGTGACCTGACCAGGACCCACAGGTCAGGCGCCGTCCAGCAGGGGACTAAAGATGAGCTCCGAAGCTGCTCCTGGCCACCCGAAGCCCTCAGCTCCCCTGTTGCAGGCACTGCTGTATGTGGATGGAGCCAGGGTGGAGGGCCTGGGGGTCATCTTGGGAGGATGGAGGGCAGGGAGCCCCGTCTGCTGCCTCATGGAGAGCACCTGGGGAAGCCAGCCCTGATCACAGACCCCCCCCCCCTTGTTTCAGATGTGGACGAGTGTGCAGCTGAGACCCCTGCTTGTGATGAGGGCTTCTACTGTCTCAACAACAACGGCTCATTCTCCTGCAAAGGTTTGCCTCCCCTTGAAGCCTCTGGTGCCTAGAACCCTTCCCAATCGGTCTCAGGTTCCTGTCCCTGGCCCCCCAGAACGCAGGCTGACCCAGAGCTGGGGCTGAGGGCCGGGCTCCCCTTTAGGAAGTGAGATGTGTGCAGCTTTACAGAAGGGCTGAATGGGAGGCCCCCTTGACAGCAAGCCACCTGGTGCACTTGGCTTTTTCCGTAAATTGAGAGTGCCCCAACTTCTAAAAGGCACGATGTTTAGAATTCAGGACATCCGTGTTCACGGTTGGCCAGTAGACAGCCAGGGGTCAGCTGGTCTTTGTTGGGGTTTCGTAGGACTAGAAGGGGCCTCAGCCCTCAATGGTACTTGCCTAGGGTCCCCCGAGTGCAGAGCTGAGACTCGAACCGAGGCCCTGTGACTCTAGCCCAAGGACTTGTGCTGCCTCTCACTTGCCTTAAGTGTGAAGGATCTACCTTTGTAATATCCTCATCATGAGGCCCTGAGGTTGGGAGCCAGCATCACCGACGCCAGCCTTTTGCTTTATTCCCAGAGTGTGACTCCAGTTGTTCCGGGTGTGTGGGAGAGGGCCCAGGACACTGTATCAACTGCACAGCTGGTTACGCACAAGAAGATGGCGCATGTCGAGGTGAGAGTGAGACCCTGGGACCCCCCGCTCCCCGCCCCCCCAGGCTATGCCTCCCTGTCCCCATGCAAGCTTCTGTCCTTAGGATCACCCCATGAGTCACTGCTTTCTCAGCAGCCCCTGGCACGGGGTGCACCTGCTGCTGCTGCCTGGTGTGCCTCTTTTAAAAAAGCGTGGGCAGGGGCAGCTAGGTGGCACAGTGGATAAAGCACTGCCCTGGAATCAGGAGCACCTGAGTTCAAATATCGCCTCAAACACTTAACACTTACTAGCTGTGTGACCCTGGGCAAGTCACTTAACCCCAGTTGCCTCACCAAAAAGAAAAAAAAAAGCGTGGGCATCTCTAGTCTTTACCTCCATATCTTTCTGTACCACCCCACAACGACAAAGAAAAACAATTAAGCACAAGCACTTGCGGGGTGAGATATTCAGTAGTCCATCCCAGCAGCCCCCCACCTCTGTGGTCTGAGTGGGGAGGGCTGTTCTGTCCTCTCTTTTCCAGGACCTTTGATGATTTTCCCATGACGGGGAGGTCAGCTTCCTTGGAGGGCTCTGCTCATTTAGGGGGTCAGTTGTCATTGTGTGTGTTGTTCTGTGGCTCTAAGGTAAAGGCCAGGAGCATCTGTGTAATGAAAACCAGCCCAGGGCCTTTCCTGTCAAGTCCTTGGCTCACGGGAAGGAGCCTCCCACCTCTGCCCGAGCCACTGCCCCTTCCCTAGTGGGAGCAGCACCGGGGGCCTGAGCTGTGTGCCAGCTTACGGTGAATATGACACCCGGCTGTCTCCTCCGTAGATGTAGACGAGTGCTCCCTGCCAGAGAAGGTGTGTTTACAAGAACACCAAAAGTGCTTCAATACCCCGGGCAGCTACGTCTGCGCCTGTGCCCAAGGCTTCCAGGAAAAAGATGGTGCTTGTGTGCTGGCCCAGGAGTCCCAGGGTGAGTGGCAACGCCGCCAGCTCGGTCTCCCTTCTTGCTCCTCCCCTGCCGGTGCCATCCCCCTCTATTCCATCCTTCTTCCCAGCCCATCCTCCCCCCACCCCGCCCGCAAAAGACGCCCCAGGACTCTCTCTGCTTGCGTTCCTGGCTCCTCAGACTCTAGAACATAAACACAGACCATGGTTAGGTCTTGATGTTAGTCTGGGCTGGGGCGGGGTGGGCAGGGGTGCCCAATTGTTGCCTGGCACTGGAGGGAATCTCCTCCTTTGGAAGGAAGGAAGCAAGCAAAGAGGAAGGAGGCTGGTGGTGGTTGTGGGGGCATCATGGGTGGGCCTGTATTTTAGCTGCACCAGGGACATGAGCAGAGCGGGGTAGCCCTGGGAAGACACACAGAAACCCTGGGTCAGGAGGAGGAGGAGGCCGGCCCAGGAGAAACAGGCCCTCATCACCCCCCACATCCTCCTCATAGGCCTCCCTGCCTCCAGTTCTGCATCCGCCCAAAGCGAGGACCTAGCACAGGCCTGGCTGCATCATTCCCCAGCTCAAGGAGCTGTCATGGCTCCCGCTAGATTGTAGGATAAAACACATCCTCCTTGGGTGGCCCTGCAGACATGGCCACCTGGTTCCAGCACAGCCTCCTGTCCTCCAGGGACTCTTCTTGACACATGGCCTCCCATGCCTGGCAGGCCTTCCCTCCCCATCTCCACACCTTGGTGCCCTGGCCTCCCTCAGTGCTTACACATATGCCATCCTCCACTCTGAGGCTGGCCCTCCATGAGCCGGGTCCTCCCCTTAGCAGGCGTCTGTATCTGGACCAGTGTTGTCTCCCCCAGGGCAGAGGCCGCCCTGTCTCCCAGGCACGCTGTGGCCTGTAGGAAATGTAACCTGTGTGACCACTGGTCCAAAGTGAGGAGAAGCTCTGAGCCCTGGATGAAGGGGGTGGGCCGGAGGGAGGGTCTCCCACTCATGTGTTGGGACAGCTGTGAAGGGTGGGTGTGGAAAGGTGACTGATTCTAGGCAAGAGGAGGAACTGGGCTGGACGCCCACGTCTTAGGCCCTGGCTCTTGACCTCCATGTGGCCTGTGCCGTAACAAGGAAGGGCCCGCCTGTGGCGTGCCAGCTGCCACCAAGTGTCTGGAGAGGATCGTCACCTCCCTCAGGAAGGGTCAGGAGACAGACTCGGTCCTGGGGCCCTGGGGCCCTGGGGAGGACAACAGAAGAGGCGCAGTGGGCGGGGGAAGGAGCAGGGGTGGAATGGATGTATACATCATTGATGCAGACAAGCAGCAGGGGTTAGAAGCCGGGGTGGCACACCCTCAGCTCTGCCTTTGGCAGCAGTAGTGGCAGGGCATTCGCCAGGCTGGTCACTTGCCCCATGAACCTCTGAGGACTCCCCAGGTCCCTCTGGCTCTGCCACTAGAGCAGCGGGAACAAAGGGAGAGACGTCCACAGGTGGTGCTAACGTGGCTGCTTGTGTGGGCAGCCGGGTCACCGCCCAGATTTCCCCCTTCCCTGCTGCCTATGGCGCCCCCTCCCCACCACCATGATCCTTCTTACAAGGAGGGCTGCTCACGGCTGGTGTGTGCTTGCTTTTGACAGAAGATGAAGAGACAAAGGAAACTCTGACACCCTCGTCACATGAAGACTTGTGATCTGCCTCCCTAACTTCCCGATGCCCGATGGTTAACTTCAGTTATTCAGATGGAAACTGCTCTTAGTGGGAACACCAAGGAAGCCTCAACAACCAACCACATCTGGGCTGCCGAGACACACCGAGCGCCCGTGACCCCCTGCCCACGTTGGGGGAGAACTGTTCACAGCGGAGGGGCCCTTTCAAAAGCTGCACTTCTCTCTTGTTCATAAAGAAACCACATTGTCTTATATTTTGATACTATCTTTGTAATAAAACTGACTATGGAAGCTGGACCAGAATGGAAGGTCAAGTGTATTTACTCATTAGAAAAACCAACAAACTTCAATGGCTGGATTCCGGATTTGGGTCTCTCCAGAAAGGTCTCTGATGGAATCCACTTGCTTGGGGCCTGTTGTCCATGGGGGACGAAGGTGAGCCAATGATGCCGAGTGCCCTGTTGGGCAATTTTACGCCACTCCCCCAACCTTACCCCTCCCCAATAAATAAATGAATTGGTTCTTGGTGTAAATTTACATTTTTTCCTTCAGACTTGCCATTAGGGCACCTGATGTGCTATTTGGGCAGTAGGTTTTTAGGAACTTCTTATGAACAGATACCAGCCCTTGACTTTTTTTTTTTAATTTTTTTTTTTAGTGAGGCAATTGGGGTTAAGTGACTTGCCCAGGGTCACACAGCTAGTGAGTCTTAAGTGTCTGAAGCCGGATTTGAACTCAGGTCCTCCTGACTCCAGGGCTGGTGCTTTATCCACTGCACTTCTAGCTGCCCCCTTGACTTTTTTTTAGAATCAATTTTTATTGATGGTTTTTTTACATCACCATAATTTCCTCTAGTATCTCTAACTCTCTTCCTTCTATAGAAGCATTTGAAAAATAAAAAAAACCCTGAAAATGTTTAGTCTATGGGGACCTTCCACTGCCATGAAGGGCTGGTTTGGGGGCATCCTGTCACCTCTCTATTCAAATCTTCGTCAGTCTTTATCATTTTGTTCCATCGCTTTTGATTTTGGGGGTGTCATTGTATTCACCATTGACATTGTCCTACTCCCTGTGTAGAGTGTTTTCTTGGCTCTGCTGACTTCATCCTGCATCAGTTCATAGAATTCTTCTCAGATGTCTCTCTATTCATCATATGCATCATTTCTTACAGCACAGGAATATTCCATTATGTACATGTATCATAGTTGACTTAGTCATGCCCTAATCAATGGGCATCTATTTTGTTTCCAATTTTTTGATATCACCAAAAGTGCAGTTATAGTTTGGTGTGTATGAGGACTTCCCTCTTGTTGATGACTTCCTTGGGGTATGAACCCAGTAATAATAGTCTCTGGGTCAAAGGGTATGGACTTTTTACTTGCTTAACATACTTCCAAAGTGCTTTTAAAACGTTGCACTGGTTTGCAGCTCCACAAATAACGCACCAGTGTGCATATCTTCCCATGACTATTCCACCATTGATTATTCCCATCTTTTGTAATTTTTGCCAATTTGTAGGGTGTGAGATAAAAGCTCAGAGTGGTTTTGTCTTGTATTTCTCTTTTTATTAGCACTTTGGAGCATTCTTTCATATGGTTATGAATAGTTTGTAATTTTTTTAAAAAATGGTTCAGATCCTTTGACCAATTTTCTTTTGAGGAATCAGCTATTGACAAAGCTGGCCTGGGGTCTTTCCTTAAAATGAAGGCTCAAGTAGGAACTAACCAATCAAAAGAAGGGACCAAAAGGGCAGAGGATTTTTTGAGGATAGGGAAAACACAGGCTTGAAATAAAACTGAATTGATACAAAGCATAAGGTGGGGAGGCATAGCAAGGCAGTATTCCAGCTTAAGTCTTAGAGATTTGAGTGACTTGCTGGCTCAACACAGGGTCAGCGATGCAAAAATGGTGGCCAGAAAACACACACACACACACACACACACACACACACACACACACACACACACACACACAGAGTCAATAAGCATTAAGAGCCTACTATTTGCCAGCTACTATGCTAAATTGTGGATGTACAGTCTCTCCCCTTCTCTTTCTCTGTCTCTGTCTCTTTCCTGCCTCCATCTCTGTTTCCCCCTCATCTCTTTCTCCTTCTTCCTTCCCTCTCTTTCTCTTTTTGTCTCTTTCTCTGTCCCTCCATCCTTCCCTCTCTGTCTTTATCTCTATCTCTGTCTCTTTTTCTCCTCTTTCTCTGTTGCGCCCCTCTGTCTGTCCTCTTTCTCTGCCTCTGTGTCTCCCCTTCTCTTTCTCTTTTCTGTCTCTTTCTCCCCCTCCTGCCTCCCTCTTATCTGTCTCTTTCTCCTTCCTTCCCTCTCTTTGTCTCTGTGTGGCTCTCTTTCTCTGTCCCTCCCTCCCTCCTTCTGTCTCTGTCTCTGTCTCTCCCTTAGAAGAGTCACGGTGTCCCCAGCTGTGCTGGTACTGGGCTGCTGCCTTTTGCTGTGAGCAGTCCACATCTGGAACAGTAGATCTGTTTGGACACATTCATAAACTGGAAATGGTCCAGCTTCAAGAAGCAGCCAGAGGGTGAAAATCCTGGAGTTTGTGTCCCACGAGGAGCAATAGGATGAACTGGGGAAGACTCAGAGGGGATGTGAGAGCTGGGTTCAAGTGTATGAAGGGTGGCCAAGTGGAACAAAGATTTGACAGATTTTTCTGCTTGGCCCCAGGGGGTTGAGCCCCAGGGGAGGGGTCATTGCAGAAAGGAAGACAGAGTTCAGGTACCTGCCCCACAGTAAAAGGGTCTGCTCCACCAATGGGGTACTTCAGGTAAAGCCTGAATGGCTGACTCCTTGCTGGCTGGGTTGTCCAGGGGCATTCTGAGGTCCTGTTCAACGCTGAGATTTGTTTTTTCTGTGCAAATCACAGCTTAATTGGCCTTCAGTGAGAAGCAGTTTTATGAGCTCAGTCCATTTTCCATCTGAAGGCTATGACCATATTTCATATGCTTCTGGTGATTGCACAAGGAGCGAGAGGGTCCTGTGATGGCTCCAGCTCAGAGCTGGACCTCAGCAGACCCACATCACAGGTGGAGCTGGAACGTGGAGGTCTGGGGCTCAGGCCTCCTTCTGTTGGGGGGCCAGGAGGGAGAAGAACCTGGGAAGAGGGCTTTGGAACTCAAAGGTCCATTGGGGGAGGGATCCTGGGGCACCGTCAGGCAGACCCTAGCTGGAGACCTGGGAAACTGGGCAGAGGATGATGGGGGAAAGACTCGGGATCCCATTCTGGCCAGGGTCCCCCCACTTCCCCTGATCCTGGGTGTCCCTTGTGAAAGCAGTGGTAGAGCTCCCTGGGCCTGCTAGTCCCTCACAGAGGACAGAGGACAGTTGGCCCCAGTCAGGTACAATGTGTCAGAAGAGGGAGGGGCTTAAAACCTGGGGTTCCAAGGAATAGCTGTAGGACCCTGACCCCCAAATCCCTGGGGGATATGAGGGGGAGGAGTCAGCAGGCAAGGAGGCCCACAGGAGGTTGGGGTTGAGGTCCTCAAGGCACGGAGATGTTGGACCAGAGGACTCTCCTGGAAGGGCACTGTCCCCGTGGACAAAGCCCCAGGCCATTGGCCAGAGAGAGGCCTGACATAAGCCACAGAGGCAGAATCATGGGTCACTTGGTCCCACCTGCCCTTCTCTCTTCCCCACATTGGCTTCTGTGGGAGCTGTGCCCAACCTGTTGGAGTTTCTCATCTGATCCCAGGTGGTCCCTTAAGAGCTGAGGAGGACGCCATTCTCCCAGGCTTGGGTCCCTCCCGTCATTGCGGGCCCTCCCAGGCCCTCTTCCATGCATGTCTGCATGATTCCTCCCATCCCCCACCCCCACCACCTCCCTTCTTGGGATTCTGTCATCCCTCTACTCAAACTACCACCTGCAAAAGACCTCCTAGTGCTTACAGAACAAAGTCCTGCCTCTGACCTTGGCATTCAAAGCCCTCCAGTCGGCCCCCTCCCACACACACACACACACACACACACACACACACACACACACACACACACACTCTTCCAGCCTGAAACTCCATGGTACCCCTTCATAGATTCTACATTCTAACCTTTATTCTCATCCTGCTTCCTGCCTTGCCCTGTCCCCCAGGCCTGGCATGAGCTCCTCTTACCTTCCCTAGATTTCCCTGTGGGACCTAAGAGCTGAGATCTCTGCCCAAGTCTCTCACAAGGGCCTCTGTGGGAGCTCTGCTTTACCCTTGCAATGGGCTTGTGTGGCCAAGACCTCTCTCCCTCTGATTGGATTGTAAACCCCCCAAAAGCAGCACCTAGGGAGCATCTAGGTTTTGCACTCCTGAAAATAGTAGGTGTTTCCTAAATGCGCATGGTCCGGCCTTTGTTGTTGTTTTAATTCACAGGTATTACATCATAAAATCTCTCTCTCTCGCTTCTCCCCAACACTAGGAAAAAAGAGAAATTTGTCCCTCATTCTTTTTTCATCAGTCAACCAGCAAGCATTAATTGAGTGTGCACGATGTCAGGCACCGAGGCTACAGGCAGAAAAAACAGGCCCTTCCCTCGAGAAATGTTCTATTGGTCACTCGGACCAGTGGGCTCCAAACTTGTTTGAGCACTCCTATCAGCAAAAGTTTTTGAGCAGGCATTTTAATTTATTCATCAAATTATATACATGTATGACTGTGAGGCTTACTCTGTCCAAGCCAGAAGGGGGTGGGGAGCTCTTTACTCATGGGTCCCTAACTTGGAGTGCCAAGCCCCTCCTCCAGGGGGTACTGGGGAGCCCTGAGATGATCTCAGGGCAGGGGGTAGAAGCACAGAGGGTGGGAGCTGGGGATGCTCCCAGCGGCCCCCCTGCAGTTGCAGTGGCTGCTGCTGCTGCCTGGCTTAGGTTCCAACAGCCCTGGAGCAGATGATGGCTGGGGGAGATGAAGGGAAGTTGGTGCACAACAGACGGGTGTCCCAGATGAGTCCCACGTGTGGCTACCACACAATCCTTGTGGACAGGGACCACTTTTGCCTCTTTTGTAACCCAGTGCTTAGCATGGCACCTGGCACTTGGTGGCCTTTAGCAAATCTCTGCTGACCCACTGACTGGCCCATCTCCCCACCCTCTGATTGGCTGATCCCACAGCTCTTGGACAGCAGGTCCCAGCACCAACTTTGGGGACCTCGGATTCTGGTCTCCTTCTCCAGCCCCAGTCTAATCTTGCACATGCTGCTTGAATCGTCTGCCTAGGCATACCCTTGTTTAGACACTTTGAATGACTCACCTTCGGCTACAGAAAAAACCCTACATACTTCATCCTGGCATTCAAGGCCCTCCAAAGTCTTAATCTGAATCTTCTCTGCTGCCCAGTCTCTCTCTCTCTTCTTTCTTTCACCCACCTTTGGCCCAGGGACAGTTTGCAATATTCCATCTGAGCTTTTGGGACAAAAACTCATTATTTGACAAAAACTGCTGGGAAAATGAGGAAACGGTATAGCAGAAACTAGGTATAGATCAACACCTCATACTGTAAAGATGAGGTCCAAATGGGTACATCATTTAGCATTTAGACATAATAGGTGACACCATGAGCAAATTAGGAGAGCATGGAATAATTTACCTGTCAGATTTATGGATAAGGGAAGAATTTAGGACCAAATAAGATATAGAGAGCATTATGAAATGTAAAATGGATAATTTCAATTACATAAAATTAAAGAGTTTTTGTACAAATAAAACCATTGCAACCAAAATTAGAGGGGAAAACTGGGGGAAATTTTTTTACAGCAAGTATCTGATTGATAAAGGCCTCATTTTTCTCAAATCTATAGAGAACTAAGACAAATTTAAAACACAAGTCAGTTATTCCCAATTGATAAATGGTCAAAAGATATGAAAAGGGAGATTTCAGACAGAGAAATCAAAGCTATCTATAGTTATATGAACAAATGCTCTAAATCACTATTGATTAGAGAAATTCAAATGAAAACAACTCTGAGGTACCATCTCATATCCATCATATTGGCTAATATGACAAAAAAGGAATTATAAATGTTGGAAGGGATGTGGAAAAGCAGGGACACTAATGCACTGTTGGTGGAGTTGTGAACTGATCCAACCATTCTGGAAAGTAATTTGGAACTATGCCCAAAGGGCTATAAAACTACGAATACTCTTTGATCCAGCTATCATATCACTACTAGGTCTGAATCCCAAAGAGATAAAAAAAGGGAGGGAGGGGGGAGGGACCTATGTGTACAAAAATATTTATAGTAGCTCTTTTTGTGGTAGTAAACAATTAGAAATTGAGGGGATGCCCATCAATTGGGGAATGGCTGAAGAAGTTGTGGTATGATTGTAATGGAATAGTATTGTGCTTTAAGAAATGACAAGCAGAGGGGCAGCTAGGTGGTGCAGTGGATAAAGTACCTGCTCTGGATTCAGGAGGACCTGAGTTCAAATCCAGCCTCAGACATTTGACACTTACTAGCTGTGTGACCCTGGGCAAGTCACTTAACCCCCATTGCCCTGCACAAAAAACAAACAAACAAGCAAACAAAAAAGAAATGACAAGCGGGATGATTTCAGAAAAACCTGGAAGGTCTTACATGAACTGATACAAAGTAAACTGAGTAGAACCAGGAGAATATTATAAACAGTAACATAATTTTTTAAATTAAATCATAAAAATGTTATTATTTTCCAGTTACATGTAAAGATCATTTTCAACATTTGTTTTTATAGGATTTTTTTCTTTATTTTATTTCTTATTTAGCGGGGCAATGAGGGTTAAATGACTTACCCAGAATCACACACCTAGTAAGTGTCAAGTGTCTGAGACCAGGTTTGAACTCAGGTCCTCCTGAATCCAGGGCCAGTGCTTTATTCACTGTGGCATCTAGCTGCCCCCTTCATAGGATTTTTACTTCCAAATTTTTCTCCCTCCCTCCCTCCCTCCCTTCCCTCTCCCTCCCCAAAACAGAAAGCAATCTGATATAGGTTATATATGTACAATCACATTAAACATATTTCTGCATTAGGCATGTTGTGAAAGCAGAATCAGAGCAAAAGGGAAAAACCTCAAAAAACAAAAAACAAAAACGAAAGTAGAAACATTATGGTTCAATCTGCATTCACAATCCGCAGCTCTTTTTTTCTGGATGTGGAGAGCATTTTCCATCACGAGTCCTTTGGAATTGTCTTGGATCATTCAGTAACAGCAATATTGTACAGTGAACAACTATGAATGACTTAGCTTTTCTCAGCAATACAATGATTCCCGATAATCCCAAAAGATTTAGGATGAAAAATGCTATCTGCCTCCAGGGAAAGAACTGATGTCATCTGTATACAGACCGAATATGTTATTTTTTCCTCTCTCTCTTCCTTCCTTCCTTCTCTTTCTTTTTTGTGTTTTTTTTTTGTACAAAATGACTAATATGGAAATGTTTTACATGATTGCACATGTATAATCTATATCAGATTGCTTACGGTCTCAGGGAGAGGGAAGGGAGGGCAGGAAGGGATAGAATTTGACACTCAAAACTTTAAAAAGATGAAAGTTAATTGTTTTTACATGTGACTCGGAAAAAAATAAAATATTATTTAAAAAGAAAAGAAATCTAGACACACAGCACAGAGAAGCTAACAGTGAGTTTGGAATCAGAGGAGCTAGGTTCAAATCCCGGCTCTCCCATGGACGACTGTGTGACCTTGGGCAAGTCCTTTCTTTCTCTGCCTCAGCTGCCTTCTTTGTAAAAACAGAAGATTGGGCTACATGGCCTCAGAAGTCCCCCCCAGCCCTAAATCTACAATCCTAATAGCAGCATGTTGTCCAGAGCCCAGGAGTTGATTCTGAAAATGGAAAATCTATGATCTGATGCCCCCTGAACTTGGTCTCTGGGCCTCAGGGTCCTCTTCTGTAAAAGGAGGGGGCCGGGGGTGCTGGCCTCCGAGGTCCCATCCTGCTTTGGTAGAACACACACCTTACTCTAGGTTCTGGTCTTGTTTTGTGGAGCCTGGGAGACAGGGAGTGTACCCGTACCGAGCACACGGGGGCGCCATTGGCTTGGCCAGAAGCAGAGTCGGCAATCAGAGCACCAGGCTGGAGAAAGTAGTCTCCAGCAGGCAGGGTTTTTGAGGCTCCCTGGAGCTGGTTGTCAAGGCTAGGACCCTACACCGTAGCAAAAGCAGGCTCCAGCCCGGAGCCCCAGCAGGAGCGGCAGCTACGGTCCCCGGCGCACAAAGCACCCGGCAGAGCTTAATGTATGCGAGCACTGGGCGGGGCCAGGCACCTCCCCCAAGGAGCGAGGGGCGGGGGGCAGGGGGCAGTCCAGGTCCCCCAAGCCCAGCTCAACTCTGCGCATCCCGCCTGGTACCACCTGAGCCCCAGGCATATGCAGCCCCTCCCCACCCCTTCCATTCCCAGGTTTTTTTTCCTTTTCCCACGACCTGGCCCTGAGATTCAAGGTCGAATTCCTTTGCAAAGGCCCATGATCCTTCAGGTTCACTTTCCCCAGGAAGGGGGAGGGAGGATTATCCGTGTGGACTGCTGCCCTCAGGCGGTCCTCCTGGGACTCAAGGTGGGGAAAAGTTCTGGGACCAGGAGAGCTGTCCAGCAGTGGCTGTGGGAGGAACGGCCCATTCTTGGAGGACTGCAGGCAAGAAGAGATCCCACCAGCTGGGCTGGTCCAGAAAACCATCCCAGTGCTGAAATCCTGTGATTCGGTGAACTCGGCTGATCCCTAGCCCTAACCTAGCGCCACTCCCCTCAGTGCCCTGGCCTCTAGTTCAAATCCAGTCCCTCCCTTCCCACCCCCACTCCCGCATGCCCAATGGAGCTTAGCGCCAACTCCCCTCTACACCAGAAAATAGTACTAATTGGCATCTACAGAGCCCTCTAAATTGTGCCAAGCCCCCTTACACAAAGCGTCCCATTTGATTCTCGTAATTAGCCTGGGAGGTAGGTGGCATTATACTCATTTTACAAATGAAGAAATTGAGGCTCATAATGGTAAAATGACTTATTGGAGGGAGGGGACGGAAGGTCACAGAGAGACAGATCAAGTTTCCCTAAAGGAAGAACATTCGAACAGTGAGAGCTATCCCAAAGTGAGCCATTGTCTGAAGTAGTGGAATCCCCACCCTTGGAGCACTTCAATAAGAGATTAAATGAGGATGAGGGAACCGGGGGTGTTCAGTCTGCAGAAAAAACAATTTTAAACAAGGGGGTGGTGACTGTTTTCCTTGAAGGAAGAGGGATTCATCGGGTTCTGCTTGGCCTAGGAGGGCAGAACCAGAAACAGTGTGTACGTGTAGAGAGAGACACAAAGTCACGGAGACACTGACAGAGGCAGAGAGACACAAAGACACAGAGAAACAGAGAGACAGAGACAGACAGAGAAACAGACATTGACAGAGACAGAGATACACAATGACACAGAAACAGAGACATAGAAACAGAGACATTGACAGAGACAGAGATATGGAGACACAGAAACAGACAGAGACACAAAGACACAGAGAAACACAGAGAGGCAGAGACAGAAACAAAGATATTGACAGGGACATTGACAGAGACACAAAAACAGAGAAACACAGAGAGACAGAGACAGAGAAACAGAAAGACACAGAAACAGAGACATTGACAGAGACACAAAGACACAGAGAAACACAGAGAGGCAGAGACAGAGAGACACAGACATTGACAGAGACACACAAAGACACAGAAACAGACAGAGACACAAAGACACAGAGAGGCAGAGACAGAAACACAGATAGTGACAGAGACAAAGATACACAGACACAGAAACAGACAGGGACATTGATAGACACAGAGAAACAGAGAGGCAGAGACAGAGAAACACAGACATTGAAAGAGACAGAGATACACAAAGACACAGAAACAGAAAGAGGCATTGACAGAGAGAGACACAAAGACACAGAGACAGATATTGACAGAGACATAGACACAGAGAGACAGACACATTGACAGAGTGAAACAGAGCTAGAGAATGAAGGGGGAAGCTTTCGAGGACTTTGGTCCAAAGTAGAGAATGCTTTCCTAGGAATCAGAGCTACCCTCAAGTGGAATGTGACCACGAGGAAGGATAAACATGAAGAATTCAGAAAGACAGATGGGCTGGAGTGATAGGGGTGTGGAGTGGGGAGAACAATGCGCCCCCAGCCCTGACCAAGGAAGAGGACAGACTGGAAGGGCAGCCGGACTGGCCGAGACAAAGGAGCTGCCCATCCTCATTGTTAGTGAAGAGCACACGCCCTTCCTTGATTTTATTTTTATTATGAACTTGACAAATGTTAACAAACATTCGCCTTTCTACACACAAAGAACAGGAGGAGAGGATCGCGGAAGAATGAGTGAAGCCCCATTACATACCACTTAGGGTTCTTCCTTTTATTGTTGTTTTGGTTTTCTAAACACTGCTGCCATTTTACCACTTTGGTCTCCTGCCCCGAATCTCTCCCCTCTCCTGTCCATTCTCCATAGAGCCCCCAAATCAATTTTCCTCAAGTGCAGGTCTGGCCTCGCCCTCCCCTCTTCTTCTCTATAAGCTCCTGGGGCTCCCTATCACCTCCAGGGTCATACACAAAATCCTGTTTGGCATTTAAAGCCCTTCCTAACCTGGCCCCTTCCTGCCTTTCTAGTCACGTGACACCTTAGCTACTCTTTTTTTGGGTGGGGGGGTGGAGCAATGAGGGTTAAGTGACTTGCCCAGGGTCACACAGCTAGTGAGTGTCATATGTCTATAGCCAGATTTGAACTCAGGTCCTCCTGAATCCAGGGTCAGTGCTTTACCCACTGTGACACCTAGCTGCCCCACCCTAACTACTCAACATCTCTGTGCCCCAACTATGCTCTTCTGACTGACTTTCTCACCCAGGGCACTCCATCTCCCACCTCTATGCCCCTGCCCTGACTGTCCCCCATTCCTGGAATGAGCTCCCTCTTCACCTCAGCTTCATTGGGTCCTTCTCTTCCTTCAAGATGCAGGTCAAAGACCACCTTCCCTGATTCACCCCCTCCCCCATCGGTGCCCTTCCTACCCAAGTTATCTCATATTTAATTTGTATATACCTACATATGCATAACCACATAGTGTACCACTTTCTATAGATCAATATAGATCTAGATTTATATATCTCTATTGAGAGGGAGGGGGAGAGAAGAGGGGAGGGGAGGGAAGGGAGCTTGTTGAGGAGGGGCACTGTGTTTTTGCCTTTCTTTGTACACCTATACTTAGTAAACACATAGTAAGCACTTACTAAATGCTTATTGACCAATTTATTGATTAAAGCTTCCCTCTCCCTTCCACTGTGTCCCTCCCCAGTCCTATTGATTTTCCTTCTACCTTTCTCACATTTGCCCCTTCTTTCCACTCACAATGCCATGAGCCTGGATCCCTCCCTTGCCCCCTTTCTTCTGGGCTGTCCATAGATTTCTACTCAGTTTCTCTGGCTCAAATCTCTTCTGGCTTCCACCCAAATGATTTTCCATCAGTTTAGATCCTACTGTGCCTCTACCTTGTGCATGAAACATCAGTGGCTCCCTATTGCTTCAGACCCCTCAGTATGACCTCTGAAGTTCCCCCCAATCCAGCTGCAGGCTCTTTTTCAGGACCAACTTGCCTTCCTTTCCCCCTACCCCCGGCTTGGCTCAGGCCTAGATCATACATGAGGCCTTCTTTCAGTCTCCTCTGAAGTGCTCCCCTGCCCCTTTCCTCACAATCACTTCTCTGCACACACGTTGTTTCCCCCTCCGTCCCCCCAAGTAGAATGGGACCTCCTCGAAGTCCAGGACCTTTCCATTTTGGACTCTGCCTTATCTCCCACGACAATGGATATCATAATACAGTAATAATAATGGTGGTGGTAGTGTTTTAGGGTTTGTAAAGCACTTTTTTTTTAGGTGAGGCAATTGGGGTTAAGTGACTTGCCCAGGGTCACACAGCTAGTAAGTGTCTGAGGCCAGATTTGAACTCAGGTACTCCTGACTCCAGGGCCGGTGCTCTATCCACTGTGCCACCTAGCTGCCCCTTGTAAAGCACTTTTACAAATACCTCATTTGATCCTCACAACCATCCTATGAAGGAGGTGCTATTATTAGCTTCATTTCCCAGATGAGGAAACTGAGGCAGACCTAGGTAAAGTGACTTGCCCAAGGTCACACAGCTAGTAAGTGTCTGAGGCTGGATTTGAACTCAGGTCATCCTGACTGTGGGCCCAAAACTCTACCTACCCACTAAGCCACCATGATCTTAATAACTGCTTATTGAGGGGGCAGCTAGGTGGCACAGTGGATAAAGCACTGACCCTGAATTCAGGAGGACCTGAATTCAAATTCAGCCTCAAAAACTTGACACTTACTAGCTGTCAAGTCACTGGGCAAGTCGCTTAACCTTCATTGCCCCCCAAAAAAAAAAATTGCTTGTCGAGTTGAACCCCCTCCAATGGAACCCTCCCCACTAATAAAGTTAAACAAAAATCACACATTAACATACTTACAGTGTAGGCCTCATTCTACACCCATAGTTGACTGTATCTCCTGAGACTAGGGGAGGATGCTTTGTCACCCACTTTTTTTGGGGGGGGCAACGAAGGCTTGCCCAGGGTCACACAAGTGTCTGAGGTCAGATTTGAACTCAGGTCCTCCTGAATCCAGGGCTGGTGCTTTATCCACTACGCCAACTAGCTGCCCCTATCAGCCTCTTTGGAAGTCAAGCTTGGTCATTGCCTCCAGGGGAATTCCGCTGCGTCTATGAGCTGTTGTTGTCTGTGTCTGTTTAGCCTTTGTATT
Organism: Dromiciops gliroides; assembly: GCF_019393635.1. Classification (NCBI taxonomy): domain Eukaryota; kingdom Metazoa; phylum Chordata; class Mammalia; order Microbiotheria; family Microbiotheriidae; genus Dromiciops; species Dromiciops gliroides. Next base: position 297,184,470 of record NC_057865.1, on the reverse strand, counting down.
CTGGGCAAGTTGTTCTCCTGGTTCTGCTCCTCTCTCTACGCAATTGATCACACGAGGCTTCCCAAGTTTCTGGATTCCTAAGATTGGTCATTTTTTAAATGGCCTTTGAAAAGCTACCAGGTGCAATCTCTGGGGCAGGACTCTTAACCTAGAATGCCTGAACTTGTTTGAAAAATCTGTTGATGAGTTTATTGCAATAGAATTGTCTTCCTCTGTAATCAAGGACTTTTATTTTATGCCCCTACCGACATGACTCTGAGGAGGGGCCCTAGCCTTCACCGAACTGCTTGTCCAGAGAGGCCATGACCCACCAAAGGTGAAGGCCCTGCTTTAGGGACTTAGTGGAGGCTTGAGGTAGAAGGCGGCTCTGAGCGTCCTGGAGAGAGCCAGTCCTGGCCAAGGGACAGGTGAGGGGTTTGGCAGAGGAGCAGGCGCAGGGGGCCCCTCCTGCCCAGCTCCTCCTCAAGAAGGGAAAGACTATCAGCCCTCCCTGCAGTGCCTCACCTATCAGTTGCCTCAGTCCACCCCTTCCATGCACCTCTCCTCTGATTTCCACGAGTGTCCACTGTTTGTGGGAGAGAGTGCCTCAGGGTGGGCATCTGCGCTGTCTGGCCTAGCTGGTCTGGAGGCAAACCTTGGCAGCTTGGGTGCTTGTTTAGGGTGCTCAGCTGGTTCAAAACAAAATTTGTCCATAGAAGAAAAAGGACAAAAAGTGTAATGACTTACCTGCTGAGGTAGTGAGCGCCCTGTCATGAGAGGTCTCAGAATCTATGATTTTAGGTCACACTCAGCTGACAAGACAAATACAATAGGGAACTGAGACCAATACAAGACAGCTCATTGAGGCTTCCTAGCCAGGTGATCTTGTACCCAAACAAAGTCAATTTTAGAGCCAAAACTTTGGGCTAAGCCCAGGACAATAGTAGGGTTGAAGTAAAGAGAATGCACCCATTGAAGCCCAACTTTCCAACTTTGCCTTGGTGATCTGGGTGACGTCAACAAGAATTTAAATGCCTGTTCTGGCACCCTGCACTAAACCTTGGGTATACAAAGAAAAGGATAGGCCTCAGAAAGCTTACAGTCTAAAAGGGGAGACCCGGAGCAAACAACTCTGTACAAACACAATTGGAAATAAAACTACTGGGAGGTAAAAAGTCTCCTGGCTGGCCGGCCCTTATGGGACTTGGAAGAGGTGATGTTTCCTGTTCTTTTCATCTCTAGAAACCAAGAGAGAGTCCTCTCAGAAGCCTGGCGGGATTTTTGTCTGGGTGGAAGTGAGTTTCTTAGCCAAAAGCCACGGAAGGACCAGGAGGAAGCAGGCATTCTGATTCCTCTGGACCTTAAGCTTCCTGAGGGTAGGAATTGTCCTCTTTTGTTGGTATTGAATCTCTAGCCCCAAGCACAGTGCCTGGTCTGTTGTAGGCGCCCACTCTATTTTATTGATCGATTAAACAAAATCAATAGTTTTGTTTTGAACTAGGGATATTCAGTAATAGATTGAATTAACTAAAGCTTTGTTGATAATTGCTGCTTGGACAGCTTCTGTTTGTGTTAGGGCTTGGCAGGAATCTGCTAATTGCTGATCAAAGGCAGCTAATTGAGGCTGGGAGAAAACAGGCGAGGATCTTCATCAATATTAAGCCTTGCTCCGAAGCCCCCAGATTGAGCTTCCAGTAGAGGAAGGCTAGGAATTATTGTGTCTGAGGCCAGGGGAAAGGCATACACTAGGGCATTGTGATAGGGTAGGAAGTGTCTCGTGGGGTCCTTGTGAGGTTTGGCTAAAGGACTGACTGCTGTTGGGGGGGGGGCTGGAGGCCTTCAGGTGGGTGTTGCTAACACTCACCCTCTAAATTTCGGGCAGTACCCTGACCACCCTAACCTAGTTAAGTCCCTGCTTCTCGGCAGAGATCAGAATTGGAAAGCGGGCTGTCAGACATTTGCTGGGACAATTAGCCACAAGACCCACTCTTGAGCGCTTCTGAGGAGAGCAACAGAAAACTGAGCATCTCCCTTTGTGTGACCACAAAGGATAAGGAGAGCTCTGCAGGAACCCACAGAGAGAGTGCTTCTCTGGTTGCGTTTCTGCCAGTGACAAGAAACAGCTGGATATGAACAAGGTGCAGGTTGGTTCCATCCCAGAGGAGCTGGTGAAAAGGCTGGATCGATAGTCTTCAGCAGAGAATGAAACGTTCCTTGGGAGAATAGAAAAAGTCTTTGAAAGAAGAAACAATGAAGAAAAAGGATATGAAGAAGCAGAGGGAAATCCTCACCTGTGGCACCGAGGAGGAAGGAGGGGGAGGAGCCCTGGACCTTGGGCAAGACCAGGAGGCTGGTGAAACCTGGGAAAAGTGTTTGTAAATGCATAAAGCAAAATACCTCGGATTACAAAGGACGCCGGTTATCCTGAACACTGCATATCAAAATAGCACAAGTATAATATAAAAAGGCTTAAATATTGGTTAAAAGTTCACAGATGGGGGCAGCTAGATGGTGCAGTGGATGGAGCACTGGCCTTGCTTGGAGTCAGGAGTACCTGAGTTCAAATCCGGCCTCAGACACTTAACACTTACTAGCTGTGTGACCCTGGGCAAGTCACTTAACCCCACCAAAAAACAAAACAAACAAACAAAAAGTTCACAACTGGGACAGCTAGGTTGGCTGTGGATAAAGAGCATCGGCCCTGTTTTTAAGAGCACCTGAGTTCAAATTCAGCTTCAGAGGCATGACACTAGTTGTGTGACCCTGGGCAGGTCACTTAACTCTGATTGCCTCAAAAAAAAAAAGTTCATGACTGTTACATGAAGAACCTTTGTGTTATACTGAATACAGTGTATCAAATATATTGTGATATACTGAGTCTAGTATATCAAAATAGCAAAAGTAAATATAAAAATATTTAAAATGTAAAAATATTGTTTAAATGTTCACAACCGATAGGCGAAGAGCCCTCGTGTTAGGCTGAAGCTCAATGCCCCGAGGACAAGGGATTGGTGACTCCCTAAGGAGAGAGTTCAAGGCGGCTATTTGTCTCCTGATGTCACCAGCAGGAGCAGGCTCCCTTCCTGTGGGGCAGGCATCTAGCACAAGACTCCTAAGGCTTGTCAAATCTAACAGCCCCTCCCCGATTCCTGGTAATTCATGTGGGTCAAAGTGATACCACCGGTAAAGGAACCGAGAAGTCTCTGCCAAGGGGAATGAAGTCCCAGGTGGAGACGTGGAGGTGTCTTCATCACTGATACTGCTGAGGGCAGGAGACAGGTGGGTGAGGGACGGGAACAGCCATCTGAGCCTGTGCTGTCTGAGAACAGGGTTTAAAGTTCTGCAACACAGCTTGAAATACAGGAAGGAGACATGTTCTCAGCCAGGGATGGAAGGCAGAAGCCAAGCACCAGCAAAGCACTGTTCCTGGAGGCTTGGGATCGGATCTCAGGGCTTTGATCTGAGGATGGAGCGGCAGAGAAAACACTAGCCACACACAGCTGGAAAACTAGACCCTACCAAGACTGGAAGGTCTCCCTAAGGAAGGCAAAGTCAGAGACATGGAGCACAGCACTCTTCCTCCCCAACTAGGCTTCTTCTCCCCCTTCCCTGACTCCCTGGCTGGCCCCAGTACCAGACCCAGTGTCCTCCCTCCTCACCTCCACTTGCTGGATTCCATTTCTTGCCTAAAGAATGAACTCAAGCATCTCCTTGGGCAGGAGGCCTTTCCCAGCTGTGAGAGCCTTCCCTTTTAGGCTTTCCCTCCATTTATTCCAAATGTGGCATCTGCCAGTGACAAGCAATAACGCCATGTAAACAAAGTCTGACCATATCTAAGAGGTCCCCTATTTATCTGCATGTTGTCCTCCATGCTAGACTGTGAGCTTCCTGAGGGGACGACCTTGTTTGGGGCCATTCTTTTATCTCCAACATTTAGTGCAGTGCCTAGGCCATAGAAGACACTTAAAAAGTGGCCAATTGACTGATTGACAGAAGAGAGAGAGGAATACAATGTATGGTCCCCCTCACAAACACAGAAAGCCTGGTGGACTAGAGATACTAATGCAAGAGAGCATTGTTAGCCACAGAGTTATCACTAAGCCTCATGGGAGGAGAGCCCTGACTGTGACATGACTGTAGAGGAGTGTGCCTCATTCCAAAAAACCAGGAGAGGTAGGGGGGTGAGGATTATTTCATTCAATTAGACACTGATTATGCACACAAAGAACAGTGACCCAGTCGATTTGCTCAAGTTGTTTCTAACATAGACACAGAGAAGTAAATACATGGTCAATTGGGGAGGAAGAGAGAAATCAGGGGAGACTCCAAGGGTGAGGGTGCCTGAGCTGAGCCTAGAAGGAGTTCCAGTATTAGGAAAGAAACAAGGAAGGAAGGAAGGAAGGAAGGAAGGAAGGAAGGAAGGAAGGAAGGAAGGAAGGAAGGAAGGAAGGAAGGAAGGAAGGAAGGAAGGAAGGAAGGAAGGAAGGAAGGAAGGAAGGAGTAAATACTTACTTTGTGCCAAGCTGGGGATTCGAATAGAAACACCAGACAGCCCCCACTCTCCAAAAACTTCCATTCTAATAGAGGAGATACCACATAGAGGGAGAGTCTGGCCACAGGGCAGATGGAAAGACCCTCTGGTCCTTAAGGGACAGTGACAAAACAGATACAAATGTCTTCTTTAATATTATCCCCACTGATAAAACCCTACAGCTTCTGATGTCTAACACTGTTTTGATGGTGCCAAGGGATTTTGGGGCTAGATGCTGGAACTGGAGAAAAGGGATGGAGTCAATCTCTTCTTCAGGGAGCTTGACTTCCATTCTTGTCCACATTCTAGAATGTTTTTTTTATCTTTCCTTTTTCCCCCCATATAAATATTTTATTATTTTCCAGTTACATTTAGAGATAATTTTCAACATTTGTTTTTATAAGATTTCTAGTTTCAAATTTTTCTCCGTCCCTCCCCTTCCCAAGACAGCAAGTGGGGGCAGCTAGCTGGTGCAGGGAGTGGATAAAGCACTGGCCCTGAATTCAGGAGGACCTGAGTTCAAATCTGGCCTCAGACACTTGACACTTACTAGCTGTGTGACCCTGGGTAAGTCACTTAACCCCCATTGCCCTGCAAAACAAAACAAAACAAAAAAAGACAGCAAGTAATCTGATACAGGTTATATATGTACAATCACATTAAATATATTTCTGCATTAGTCATGTAATGAGAGAAGAATCAGAGCAAAAAGGAAAAACTTCAAAAAAGAGAAACAATAACAACAAGAATAATAGAAATAGTATGGTTAGATCTGCATCCAGATTCAACAGTTCTTTTTTTTTCTGGATTTGGAGAGCATTTTCCATCATGAGTCCTTTGAAACTATCTTGGACCATTGTATTGCTGAGAAGAGTCAAGTCTATCACAATTGATCAACATACAATGTTGATGATACTGTGTACAATGTTCTCCTGGTTCTGCTCATCTCACTCATCATCAGTTCATTCAAGTCCTTCCAGGTTTCTCTGAAATCTGCCTGCTCATCATTTCTTACAGCACAATAGTATTCCATTACATTCATGTACCACAACTTGTCTAGAACAGATTTTTAAAGGTATGGTTGATGACCTATTAGAAAAGGATTAAGTGGGGGCGGCTAGGTGGCACAGTGGATAAAGCACAGGCCCTGGATTCAGGAGTACCTGAGGTCAAATCTGGCCTCAGACACTTGACACTTACTAGCTGTGTGACCCTGGGCAAGTCACTTAACCCCCATTGCCCCGCAAAAAAACCAAACAACAACAACAAAAAAAAAAAAAACAAAGCAAAGAAAAGAAAAGGATTAAGTAATCACAGAGACATCATGGCTTCATCAAGAACAGGTGATGTGATGATGGAACAGCCCTCCTTCCTCACAGTAGAGATGTGGAGAGCTACTGGGGCATTATGGTGTATACAATGCCAAAGAAGTTACAAAATCAGTTTTTGCTTAATTGTTTTTCTTTGTTAAAGAGAGGGTTTGTTCTGGAGGGAAAGAGGGAAGGTTCCCCCTTCTCTAAAGTGACTGATTGAAAAGTAGAAACATCAATAAAATGTGTGGTGGTGTTTTTTTTTAAGTCATGACAGACTAAGTTCAGTTCCCTTTTTTTGGACAGGGTAACTTGAATGTTAGACACAGATTACCTGGGTTTCAGCAATGCTTTTGACCAAGGCTTCTGTGCTATTTTTGGACCGACATCCAACTCGAGATGGCCGTGCTCAAACAACAGTCACTGATGGCTTAATAACAATTGGTCAAGAGGTCTCCAGTGGAGAGCCCCAGGGATCTGCACTGGGTCACTTGAAAAAAGACCTAGATGGCACATGTGTCCAATTAGCTAATGACAAAGAACTGGGAGGGGTGGCTACTGCACTGGATGGAATAAGAATTGAATAACAAACAAGGTTTGTAAGGCACTTTACAAATATCTCATCTGACCCTCACAACAATCCTGGGAGGGAGGTGCTATTATTACAGATGAGGAAGGTGAGGCAGAGACAGGTTAAATGACTTATCCAGGGTGACATAGCTAGTAGATGTCTGAGGTCAGTGCTCTATCTCCTGGGCCACCCTGCTGCCTCATTAGCATGGACACAGGTATGTGGTTTTAGATTTCATTAGGAGTGCTCTGGTCCAGGAGGTGGTGGTTGGAAGGGCCCCAGGCGCTGCTCAGCTCAAAGCTCCAGGTCGGAAAGGACTTGCTGACGATGAGCACTGCCGGGTCACCTTTGTATATTGTGACTTGTTTTCTATCAGTGGAGACCTTTCAAAAGAGGCTGGAGGACACTTGTTAGGGGCATTTCAGAGGGGATGGGAGGGGAGGGATGCGGTTTAGACTCGAGGCCCTCTGAGGGCCTTCCAGCTCTGAGATTCCATCTCCCAGAGTCAGGGCTCAAAGGGTAGGTCAGAATTCTCCCAGAGAAGAGAGCCTGGGAGAGAACATGCCAGATCCAGGGAGCAGATTGGGCTGAGTCCCATAGGTGGGAAGTCACGGAGCACGCAGTGAGCAGAGCAGGATGGGGAGGTGGCTTCCCTCCTGGTCTCCTGCCTCAGTTACCCCCAGGCTGCAGGCGAGGGGCTGGGCTTCCCGGCCCCCCTTTGGCAGGCCCTCCAGCCACCCCAAAGGAAATTGGCATATAAACAACACGGAGGGAGAGGAGCCTGCGAGACCACAGGAGGGCCCTCCCAGCACAGGGCCAACGTGCTCCTTGTCAGGGTCTGGCCTGTGCCGGGTTATTTCGTACTCGGCAGAATTCGACTGTTTATCATCATAATGTTTAGACTTCTCAAAGGCAGCAGCAGAACACGGTGTCCAGCAGGAGGAGGAAGGGAGGGAGGGAGGGCTGGAGAGGCAGAACCCAGCGACATCATGTTCCCTGAATAAACTGTTAAGTAAACTTCCCCAGACTCTCTGTTGATTCCTGAGCTGGGCCACAGGCTTCCAGGAAGGGCTCTGTGTTGGGACAAAGTCGCCCCCCCCAGCCCCTACCCCAGCAGAGGCAGAGGAGCTGGGGGGGGGGGCTCCTGCTTCCTAATGTCCTTTTCCCCTCTCCAGGCCTTCATTCCCCACCTTTGCCGTGCAGCCCCTTCCCCATCCACTGTTCTAATGTTGGGCCCGGGCTTGGGAGGCTGGGCCTGAGGGGTCCTACCTACCTGGGGGTACATGCAGTGCAGGATCCAAACAATCCCAACATATGCAGTACCATGATGGCTGGATGCTTCTCCCAGGGTTGGGACAGGGAAGCAGCCGAGCTCTGCAAAGTTAGTGTCCTTTCCTCCCCTTCTCCTCTCTGTTCACTAGTCTGACAGTGCCCTGAGAACAGGGCCTGGCACTGTTCTACCTCTCTCTCCCTTTCAAGATAGCCTAGCCCAGGGCTCTGCATACAACAGGTGCTTAATAATGTGTTGAGGGAAAGAAGGGAGGGAGGGAAGGAGGGAAAAGAGGAATGAAGGGAGGGAAGAGGGAAGGGGAAAAGGGAAGAAGGAAGGAAAGGAGGGAGGGAGGAAGAAGAAAGGGAGGAAGGAAAGAGGAGAGAAGTAATCTATAGATGAGTCTCTTCTCTTTGAGAGATTTTTTTCTGAGTATTTTGGTGATGCGTAACATGACTAGAAATGGGCTTAAATAGGAATCTGTCCATACAGTGCCAAATGGGTTGATTTAGACCAATTTGGTGACTCCCACAATGGAATCATTGGGATTATTTTGACTTCATGAAATCAGAAATAAACCAAAATGGCTCCCTCCCAACCCCTGCCATTAGGTCATTGACTGATTTTTCTACTCTGCCAGTTATTGTGGGAGAATCAGGGGCCCTGAGTAATAAGGGAGTAATCAGTCTTTCTCCAGTTTTATTTTTCTAAGGTGGCCCAGGGATTAGGAGCCAGGAGATCCAGTTTGTTGGCCCAGCTTTGAGGACCTAGGTCTGGAGCTCAAGGGGACCTCAGAGGCCCATCGTTGTACAGGGTGGGGAACTAAGGCTAAGTGACCTGCTCACATGGGTAAGAAGGGACAAGATGGGGATTTGAACCCAGGAACTCTGAGGGGCACTGCACTTGGAGGCAAGAAGACTTGGAGTGACCCTTACTGTCATGGCTGTGTGCCCATGGGCAAGTCATTTAAGACCTCTGGGTGCCTCCATTTCTTCTATTGTTTTTTTGTTGTTTTTTTTTGCGGGGCAATGGGGGTTAAGTGACTTGCCCAGGGTCACACAGCCAGTAAGCGTTAAGTGTCCGAGGCTGGATTTGAACTCAGGTACTCCTGAATCCAGGGCCAGTGCTTTAACCACTGTGCCATCTAGCTGCCCCCCATTTCTTCTATTGTAAAGCAAAGGGGTTGGACTCTGGGCCCCTAAGGTCACTTTCAGTTCCGGCTTGATTCCAGGACCTCCCATTCATTCCTACAAAGGCAGTGATAGCTGGTCAGGACGGCCCTGAGTCACCAAGTGAGTGACTCCATCGATTCCATGTGACTCTGCCCTTGATCAGAGGACTTGGTGCAGATGTGGGCCTTCTTTCTGCCCATTAGAAGGGCTTGCCGGCCATCTCTCAGGGATGATGAAGGAGAGCTTCCTCCCTAGGCACTGGCTCCTCATCAGCCCCGAGAGAATCTGAGGTCTTCCTGCTGGCCCTCTGGTACCTGAAGACAGGGATCCCACCTGCCTTCAGTCTTTTCTCCAGGAGGAACACCTGCAGTTCCTGGTCTTTGCACCAAATACGCCCTTGAACCAGTCTTTGTGTGGCAGGTGTCCTGTCCTCCCTGCCCTGGCCTTCCTTCTCTGGGTGCTGTCCAGCATATCAGTAACCTTCCTAAGGTATATCTCCCACAACTGAGTGTAAGGCTCCAGGAGTGGTCTGATGGGGGCAGAGGGCAGAAGGACATAGGCCTGAGCCCTCCCTAGTGCTGAACACTCTGAAGCCTCAGCCTGGGCTGCCTTGGGCCCTTTTGTCTGTCCTGTGACCCCTGTAGACTCACATGGAGCTTGCAGTCCACTAAGACCCCTAGATCTTCTTCCTCACAACCTCCTCCACTGGAATTTGTTTTTTCACAACTGCCTCATTCTTTATCTGTGAAGTTTTTCCTAACACTCACAGAAGACATTACCTTGCTTGCTATTCAGTTTACCTACTTATTGATTTTATCCATCATTCTAGCCCATTGAAGTCTTTTTTGGAATTTTTTGGAATTACCTGCCAAGGTGCTTCCCACAGACTGTTACATGATAAGGGCTCACTCTCCTGGGGCAACTGAAGTACTTCCCACAAGCAGCCTGTCTCTTTGACCCCCCACAATGCCACATGGCTATGAATTAGGGATCCCTGAGATCTCAGGAGAACTGACAGGACACGGAGCCAGAGGGTCACGGTAAAACTCATGGTGGGAGGAAAGAAGCCACCATGAGGTTCTCCAAATGACTGGTGTGTAAGAGCTGTAAAAGGCAGGGACAAGGCCAGGCATGATCAGAAGAGGAGATGGGCCAGTCAGGTAGTGAGAGGACAGGCCAGCTCATGGGCAGCCCAGCAATTCCCTTCTTCTCTCACTCCACATGCCCAAAGCAGAATTTCCTCTTCTCTGCCCTAGACTCCCCCTCTTCCCAACTGCCCTCTTTCTGCTGACGCCCAGGCTTGGGACCTCAGAGTCACCCTCATCTCCTCTCTTGTCCTCCCCCTCCCCTCTCATGGCCAGTCAGTTGCCAAGTCTTATCCATCCTCCCTCTCCAGCACTACTACATCTGAACCCTCCCCTCCCACATACCTCATCCCTTCTCCCCTGGACTATGGGCCTCTCTGCCTTTATCCTCTCCCCACTCCAATCTGTCCTTTGTCCAGCTGCCAAAATAATCTTTCTAGAGAGGAAATCTGACCTTGTGACTTCTCTGCTTAAAACCTTCAGTGGCTCCCTATTCCCCTAGACTCCAATAAAAATACCTCAGCCTGGTACCCACAGTCCTCTACAAACCCACAGGCATGATTTTGTACAGCCTACATTCTGGTCCCACTAGCCTGTTAGTTGTCCCCCCAAATCACCCTGACATCTTCCAGCACATGACGCAATCCCATACAGAGAATACCTTCCTTGGTCTCCACCTCTCAGAATCTCTCTTCCTCCAAGATCCCGTTCAGGGTCTACCTCCTTCACGAAGCTTTCCTTGATCCCAATCCCACCCCTCCAACCCCCAAGTGCCAATCTCTGCCCAGTCTCCCATTTTCCTTGAGCCCTTGGCTTTCTTTTCTGATTCTGCTGAGCCTTCCATGTCCCTTGGGGGCAGGGGCTGTTGGGGCCTGCCTTTTTTGCAAGCTCCTCCCCTCCAGTTGCCAGCACAGACCCCTGTATCCATCAGGGGCTTCAGAAATGTTGGGAGGATGGAATCAAGGGATGGACTTGGCACTGATTTGTCCCAACTGGGGTTTCTTTGCCTGCTTATCTTTTTCTTTCTTTCTTTCTTTCTTTCTTTCTTTCTTTCTTTCTTTCTTTCTTTCTTTCTTTCTTTCTTTCTTTCTTTCTTTCCTTTCTTCCTTCCTTCCTTCCTTCCTTCCTTCCTTCCTTCCTTCCTTCCTTCCTTCCTTCCTTCCTTCCTTCCTTCTTTCTTTCTTTCTTTCTTTCTTTCTTTCTTTCTTTCTTTCTTTCTTTCTTTCTTTCTTTTTGCAGGGCAATGGGGGTTAAGTGACTTGCCCAGGGTCACACAGCTAGTAAGTGTCAAGTGTCTGAGGCCAGATTTGAACTCAGGTACTCCTGAATCCAGGGCTGGTGCTTTATCCACTGTGCCACCTAGCTGCCCCCTGCTTATCTTTTTCAAGATAAAGATTGATAACACTTCTCCTGCCTTGCTGCCCTCCCCCAGCCCCTTGGAAGTTTTCCTGGCTTTCTCTTCCACGCCTCCTGAAAATTGTGTCCAGTGGTTTCTTAGCAACAGCCAGAAGATTGTCCAACTGCCCCTGGAAGGGTGTTCAGCATCCCAGACATTGTAGACACTATGTGTCTACACTATGTGTCCAGGGCAGGCCCCGGAGCAGAACAAGCTGTGCTTAGCCCAGCACGAGGCTGCAGCAGGTCTAAGGAAATGGGAGGGGAGGGCATCTCTTGCCAGCAGGCCTTGCTTGGGAGCAGCCAAAGAGGCCCACGGCCAAAAGGTGGGCACCCCCGGGGAGGTGGAATGGTGGGAAAAGCCCTGGTCTGGGAGTCAAAAAACCTGCCCTGGTTTGCATGTTCTCTATGAGCCTCAGTTTTCTACTCTGTAAGTAGGGAGTATGATCCCTTTAGTCCCTGCCACCAGGATTTGTGGGGCTCCAAAGAGCTGATGTACCTCCTGGCTGAGAGCTGCCAGCGTTCTGCCCACAACTTCTGTCACTGACAACCAGGCTGGCCTCCCCAGGCATCCTCAGTACCTTCTATAAGGAAGCTCTCAGTTTCCTCACTGCATTGTGAGATAAGTCACACGAAAAATACCAGCATTTCAGAGCTGGAGGTGACCTCCTGATATCTGAAGATGCCCCGAGAAGTGAGCATCTACCCTGTGCTTGAAGTCCCCTGGCAGGAGGATTGTCACTTCCCAAGGCTTAAGATGTCCAAGATTCCATTAGGAGGCATTGATTCCAAGGCCAAAGTGATCCCTGACTATGGAAGCAGACACTGGGGGGCCATATAGAGGGGATGATTTCAGTGCTAAGATTGTCCATTGGGGGCAGGAGGAGTGTGGAAGATAGCAAGATCGAGAGTTTTGCTTCAGTGAGTGGGGTGTCTGAGCCTTTGTTTCCCCCAACCATAGAGAGAAAGAAAAGGAATACACCTAGGCCCTGCCCTCAGGGGCCTCCCAGGAACAGGAACAGATCTGGCTCCTCCCTTCAGGGAGTTTCTAGCCAAGGGGACAGAAAAGTAGCAGCCCCAGGTCCTGACCCTCAGGGAACTCCCAGTCGGTGGGGAGACCTGAGAAAAAGCAGCCCCAGGCCCTGACCATAAGGGAATTCTACTCTAGGGGTGGGAGGGAGAGGAAGAACCACCCCAGGCTTCAAGGCACTCCCATATAGTATAGCAATGAGGAGAAGGTGAACAATGTTACTTCTTTTCAAACACAATGTTATTGTTATGATTTACTTTTCTATCACTTGCCAATACCACTTTCTTAGTGTGCTTCCTCCTCTAAGAGAACCATGCCTTGTAAGAAGGAATCAAAAAGACAAGGTGTGTGTGTGTGTGTGGGGGGGGAATGATAGGCAGCATTCCACATCCATAGTCCCCCACCTCAGCAAAGAGCCAGGGGGAAGCATCTTCTCCTACCCTTCCTTGGATGGAAGCTTGGTCATTAGAATGTCTCCAAATTGTTTCCATGGTTTTGTTGTTCTTTTCGTTAAAGTGGCTGAAGTCATCCAGTGTATTGTTTTTCTGGTTCTGCTTTCTTTACTTGGTATTAGTTGATAGAAGTCTTCCTGTTTCTCTGCATTGAGCACATACATTCATTTCTTCTGATCACATGCCAATATTCTTCTTCTTCTTCTTCTTCTTCTTCTTCTTCTTCTTCTTCTTCTTCTTCTTCTTCTTCTTCTTCTTCTTCTTCTTCTTCTTTTGGTGAGGCAATTGGGGTTAAGTGACTTGCCCAGAGTCACACAGCTAGTGGCAATATTCTTCTACACCCACAAATCATAGCCTGTTTAGCCATTCCCAATCATAGGGTCACAGATTTAGAGCTGAAAGGGACTAGAACCAACTTCCGATGTACTTTAATAAATACTTAAAAGTATAAACTCTTGCTAAAGCCTCTAATTTAAAGTGACTACTCATTAGATTTTAGACATCATAGCTAGAATTTTAGGCCCCTTACAACCCCAAAAGCACAATAGTACCTCCCCTTAAGGGGCTCCCATCCAAAGGGTGGGGGAGAAACAACCCCAATCCACCAATCAACCAACATTTATGAAGTGCCTACTATGTGCCTGGCACTGTACTGATGCTGGTGATGATATATATATATATAGATAGATAGATAGATAGATAAATATAATTTTAGCAGAAGGGCCTCCTCCTATAAATGACACAACCAGAGACTCCCAAGAAGAGAAGGGGAGGAGGTATGCAAAGACATGGTAATGGGAGATAAGTGGTGTGCATGGAGGACTGTTAGCAGTCCAGTTTGGCTGGAACAGAGAATGCAGGAAGGGGGCTAGCCCATGGAAGGCTTCAAACACCAGGCTGAGGAATCTTTTATCCCATGGGCCAAAGGGAGTCACTGAGGATGTTTGAGGTACAGAATGACTTGGTCAGGTCTGTGTTTCAGGAAGATCAACTTGGCAGCCAAAGGAAGGCGGGACTAGAAAGAGGAAAAACCAGGAGTGAGGAGACTGCTGAAGGGAGCTGTTGGGCCAGTGTGTGTGAGAGGTGATGAGGGCTGGCCTGGGGTGTAAAGAAGAGGTGAGGAAGGAGAGGGAACATGCCAGCTTGCTCCCTCCTTGGCCTCTGAGGGCACTCTGCCTGGATCCCTCCTCTTCTCCCATGTACCATGCAGAACTGAGCGAGCAGGGTCTCTGCTGGATCCATTGGGTATCCCCAGCACCAAACACCGGACATGGCACACGGGGATAGGGGAGTGAGGCATCCCCTGTAATCTTACCTCCCAGGGGCTCAGGACAAATGACAGGTAGCATATTTACCCACATGTCTGTATGTGTAGGTAAGTCCAGGAAAGCGATCGGTGCTAATTGGATCCCATCAGCCTGGCACACTCATCAGTGTTGCTTGCTGGAAAGATTGCTGCAGCAGCTAATTAGTAAAAAGGGCAGGGGAAGCTGCCTTGCTCTCTCTGGGGGCTCTGGGCCCTCTTACTGGCTGTTCACATCTCCTTCTCTGTCCTAGAGACTCCTGGGCTTCTCCCACCCCCTCCAAGAAAGCGGGAGGCTGCCCTGCCCCTCTGCTAGAAGGCCCTGACTCAGTCTCCTTCCATCCAGGCTCAGAGAAGCTCTGAGGCAAACTAAGGCAGGATTCTGTGCAGGGACATCATGTAAAGAGGGCCAGGGAAGCCAGTTGCCTTCCCACCAACAGCCTTGACCTTTCAAGAGTGGAGAATTACAGAATCTCAGAGTTAGGACGGGGCCTCAGAGGCTATCTAAGCTAGCAATGGCACCAGGGAGACAGTATGGCTGACAAATGGCCTGCCAGGCTTGGCTTGGGTAGAGGAGCCGGCCATCTTCCTGGGAGGTCCCCCCTCCTTCAGACAGTCCTGCCTGTTGGTGAGTTCTCCCTGCATCTGGCTCCCTCTGACATCTCTGCATCATGCCGGGGTCAAGCAGAACAAAGCTAAGCCCCCTTCCCCACAACTGTCCTTCAGGTACCTGGAAAACAGCTCTCCCCATGCCCAGAGTCTTGCCTTCCCCAGGCCCAACATCCCCATTCCTTTGATGCAGCTGCACGTGGCCTGGTCTAGAGACCTCTCATTGTCCTCGTCTCTGTCCTCGTTGCTTTCCTCCCTCCTGCTTTCATTCCAGATTGTCAACGTCTTTCCTAAATCTTGGGCTCCTGAGCCGAGCATGAGTCTCTAGCTGTGGCCCGAGCAGGGCACGGGTCTGAAGCCTCCTCCTTTCTGTGCAGCCCAAAGTCTCCGTCACTTTATGGCCACCACATTTCCCTGCTGGCCACCAACGCTCTCAGCTCCTTTTCAGCCAAAGGGCCATCGAACCAGGTCTCCCCTCTCTTGCACCTGGAAAATCCTACTGGGAGATCCTCTCAGCCTTCATCTCCAGCCTAGGCACTAACTACCTCACCAGGCACCTGGAGCTCTGAGATCCTGTCCAGGAAGGCCTCCCCCAATGCCCCAGACTGGCCCAGGCTTCTTAGGACCATAGAACCTGCTCTATGAGAAATCAAGGCTGAAACCATGGGTTTCTGTGGGACTCCAGACAGGTCAGAGTCCTCACTGGTTCCACATTTGAGCTGGGCGGGGCACTCCACTCCCATGCACCACTCTTGGACTCAACCCCTTTGTCCACCCTGGAGTCTATGTATAGCACCTCTCCCTCCAACATCTCCCAGTCCAAGACAGGGAGAAGTGAGGTTGGACAACAGTTTGGGGGAGAAAGATCTGGGGGCCTTGGAAGACTGTAAACTCCATGTGAGTTTGTGGTGTGACAGGCAGCCCCGGAAGGGAATTCAAGCTCAGGCTTCATCAAAGGAGGCAGAGGATCCAGAATGCGGGGGAGGGTGACCACAATGGAGACCCTGCCTCAGAAGCATGAGCCGCAGGAACCGCAGTGATTTACCCTGAAGACTGGGGCAGGGGAGGACACTGGGAGCATTTTCAGGCATTTAAATGCCTGCCATGTGCAAGAGGGCTTGGCCCCACAGGGCAGAACCAGGAGGAGGGGGCTGAGAGGCCAGTTTTCAGCTGAATGCAAAGAAACACTTTGGAAAGATCGGGCTGCCCTGGGAGGTGACTCCCCATCACTGGAGCAAGGCTGCAGGACCACACATAGGGCACACTGGGGGTGGGGGATGGGGGAAATGATTGGGCAGGTATGAGCTACACCTGATGGCCCGAGTGCCTCCTAGCTGAGACAGACAGACAGATAGAAACAGAGAATGAGTCAGAAATAGATACGGGAGCATAAAGAGAGGGACAGAGACAGAGATAGAGAGGAAGACAGAGACAGAAGGGAAACAGAGAGGGGGGGAGAGAAACAGAGACAGAGACATGTGTCTCTGGAGAGAGAGACTGAGACAGAGAAACAGAGACAGACAGACACAGACAGACAGACAGAGCCTGTGACCTTGACCCCACAAAGCCCCAAACCCACCCAGCTGGCTGCTGCCTGGCCCTCAGCCACCAAACCTGGTGTGCTGGGCTCTGCCCCTTGCTGGTTCCCCCAGTTCCCAGCCAAGCACATCCTCATCCAGGGCCTGAGTGTTCCAAGTCTACAGCCTGTGTCTCTTCCGAAAGTCTGCTCGGGTTTGTTTGTCCTGTCCCCTGATTGGCCGGAGCCGTCTCCTTGGAAACAGAGGCCGAGTGGGATTCACTGTGAGTGTCCCTGACAATTTGTCCAACCTTCTCCAGCTGGGAGTGGGTACAGCCTGTCTCCCTGCTCCCCCACACTGGGGATGGGAGCACAGGCAGCCAAGCTGGCTTCTGGGTGCTTGGCAGGGAGTGGGACCCTGGAGAAGAGGGGCTGCTGGGCCCTGCTCCCATGCAGACCTTGCCCGGACAGCAGTTCTGCTCCTGCTCACCAGGGCTTGGGGGCACCTCTGGAGGAGGAGGCAGAAGCCTGGGCCCCTTTTATTCCTAGTCGTGTGCCCTGAACAAGGGGCTTCCTCCCCCCACAGGTTCTTGTGAACCCCATGCCCTGGAATGCCGAGAGCTAGTTGTCCCCTCACCAATGGCGCCAAGGTGAATGTTGAGCTCTGCCCTGACGGCATCGAGTTTGAGACCTGAAAGCTGCCTTGGGAGGGAGGAAAGGCTTCATCTCTCTATTTAGCAGCTGAGAAGTGCAATGGCTGGCCCAGGATGTCTCGGTGGCAGAGCCTGGACCTGAACCCAGGTGTCCTGACTCCTGATCTGTCAACACAAAACAAGGCCCACAGCTGGGAAGTCTCTCACCTGAGAGATGGAGCTCTCACCCGGGCCAGGCCTCTCAAGGAGGTTAAGGCCTGCCTAAGGGGTGAGTGGGAGCCAGGGATCGGCCAACAGCCCCAGAAGATCAGAGGCCTGGATCCCCGAGCCCTGGGGTCTCTGGGGCACCTAATGCCCATGACAACCTTTAGTGATCCAGAGGTCCACTGTCTCTGAGAGCTGATGGGGGGAGGGGCCACTGGTCTTTCTGTGGTCCTCACCCTGGTCAGAACCAAGCCAGAGCTGGTGTTGGGCTGGTGCACGTAGCTACAATGGCCGATTTAGACCCAATCTCAGAACAAATGACCTTGCCACAGGAGCTGTGCCAAGGTGTCTTGGACTGCCTGAGAAGGAAACAAAAGTGGAATGCCTGGTCCCTGGTCAGGGATTCCTGTTGAGGGGCTGGTCAACTCATTGACCTCCAAGGTCCCATTAACTCTAAGCTTCTGGGATTGCTGGTGGGGGCAGGTGCTGACTTACTGCTCCCCACCCTACCCCACCCCACTCCCACCCTCCCAAATCAGCTGTAGGTGAACAGCACCAGCAGTCTGAGTCCTTGTTCCTGTCTGCAGGTTTCGTTTTGTGAGCTTTGGGAGGTGGGTGGGTCAGACTGGATTATTCTGCTCTTTGAAGTGATCAGATTTAATTCTCTTTCTTCATGGTCTAGGTAGAGGGAGCCACCAATGTTTGCCTTGCCTGTCACTATGGCAGGACCTATGATTTCACCTGGACTGGAGACGCTCCCTCCATCGATGCAAGTTGAACTCCTTTGCTGGGTGGTGAAGGGGTTTGCTCATAGACAGTCAGAGGCAGAATTCCCACCCATATCTTCTTGATTCCAAGGCCAGTTGGAATGCCTGTGTACACACCTCCCTAGTATCTGTCTCCAAAAAGATTGAGTGTGCTTGGAGTCAGCCTGAAGCTATGAGAGCAGAACTGATCAGAAAACTCCCTCATCCAATCAGAAGCTGTGACCAAGCACTAGAAAAGAGAGAGCTTAGGACAGAGCAGTTTGACCAGCCCCACCTGCCATCTTGGGTCTGGAACCAAGGAGTATGGATTTCTTCTTCCTGGCAAAGGCTCCAGCCTGTCTCTTATGAATGGGGACCATATTCTGGCTGAGGAAGCTAGGGGCCATTACTGGAGCAATGGATGACTTCCCTCTCCACCCCAACCCTTGCTGTCTGGGGAAAACTATGTCCCAGAGCACTGGGTTCAAGTGTGGACACCATAGATTAGTAGGGATTGCTGGAGAGCATCCAGTCTGGTGGAGGGCAGGCAGCCAGAAGGGTGAAGGACCTGGTGCTCATTCAAGGATGTCCTGGGGGAGGGGCTTAGCCTTGTTCTGCTAGGGGAAAGTCTGGAAGAGACTGTCAGCACAAACCCCCAGTTTCCTGAGGACTCCTTTCACACACATTTCAGATGTGCCCAACCTGCAGTGTGGGGGCTCAGCACACACCTGTGCTGGATGTCGTTTGCTCTCCCAGTGACATCACAGGCGATGCCTTGACTTGTGCATGGATTAGGTGAGGCTATTCCACAAAGTCATCGGCCTCGCGCTCTCTTCCAGAGTCATCCAAGTCCAGTAGCGGGACAAAAATCAAGATGACCAGCAATGATCCGGGATGCAGGGGATGACTTTGGTATCTTCAGTATCTGACCAAATTCTAAGTGCTTCTCAGCACTCGATTCAGCCTCCTTCACGGCCATTGGAACACATTGTTCTCATCTGCCAAGGGAAGTCTGCACATGCTTGGGGTAGACACTTCCCTAAGTTCCCTAAGTCACAAACCTCTCTGTCCTAAGCGCTCTCTTTTCTAGTGCTTGCTCACAGCTTCTGATTGGACGAGGAGAGAGTTTTCTGATCAGCTCTGCTCTCATAGCTTCAGGCTGACTCCAAGCACACTCAATCTTTTTGGAGACAGATACTAGGACCCGTTGGGTCCCCTCAATCTGGTATAGCCTGCTGGGGATGGCCACTAGAGATGCTACAGCTTCTTGGAGCCAGAGATGAGAGGCCAGAGGTGGGCACCAAAGGTGGATGAGCAGCCCTGAAGAGGGCTCGGCAAACCCTCACACCAGAGGCGTGAGTTCTCCTGAACACCCCATACATCCACACTTCATAAAGATTTGTTGAATAAATGACCAAGTTCCTTTCACAGGGTCAGGCTTCTTGGTCAACTTCCCGTTCATATATCCCATCTCAGACATTGACTAGCTGTGTGACCATGTGCAAGCCACTTAACCTCTCTGTCCCTCAATTTCATGAAGATAGCAGCACCTCCTTCCCAGAGTTGTTGTGAAGATCAAGTGAGATCACATGTGTAGAAGTGTTGTGAGAGCCTCAGGCTACCATTGTCACCATCATCTCCACCATTAGCATCCCTGTCCACATCCCCAACCCCATCCCCGCCACCATCATCACTCTCATCATCATCATCCCAGCTTGGCCTTCATCCCTGAAGTTCTCAGAGTGACAGGTGGGATTGGAGAGATGGGAGGTGAGTTCTGAGCTGAGAATTGGAAGTCTGGGGACTGATCCCCAGAGCTGGTAAGACATCCCTTGGGGCCTTGATTTCCCATTCTGTAAAGTGGGAGTGTTAGGTAGGATGGTCTCCAATGTCCGTTCCAGTTCTGGTTCAAACTTCCTGGGGCATTTTAGAGCCGAGTTTCCCCATGCCCAGCTCCTGTCCCTTCCACTCTCCCCTCCTCTCTCCCCCTTCTCCACTTCCTCCTCCTCTCAGAGCACTTTGAGTTTTGAGGCAAGTCCCCCCATACTTTCCCCTTGTCAAGGCCTGTCCAGGCAGGCCTTGCCAGGGCACCAAGAAGCCTGGTGCCAGGTTGGGCCCAAAAGGAATTTGTGTCCAGCTACAACTACAGTGAGGCCAAGTGCTTCTGGCCTAGAGCTCAGACAGGTGGTGCTGACACCTGCTGCTCACAGGGAGCTGTTTGTCAGGGAGGCACCTTGGGCAGGAGGTAGCTTCCCAACATCTGCCCCTCCTTAGCAGGCCTGCTCAGACCCTTCCATCTGAGCTTGGTTCTGGGACAAGGCAAAGTCTGAAGAGAGAGCTCGGAGGGTTTGGGTAAACTGGTTTGGGGACCTGTCCTGACACTGCCCACTGCCCATTGCCCACAGGCCAGTTGACACCAGGCTATAGGCTTTGAGTTCTGAATGGTCAGCTCAATGAACTTCTATTGATCTCTGCTCCCTTGTGCTCAGTCCTATGCTAAGATGCTGTGGGGACATGGGGTGGGTGAGGCTGCTGTGGACTGACCCCCTAGGGCCCTCTCCAATGGTTGTGCAACTTGAGGAATGAGCAGGCAACAATCCCTTCTCCATCCGGTGCTCGGCACTTCCTTGTGCCTTGTCTTAGACAGTCCTTGAATGTCAGATCCAGGAGGGGCCTCAGAAGAGGGAATGTCAGAGCTGGGAGACAGGGAAACTGAAGCCCAGACAAAATGGATGGCCCCTGCTTGCTCGTTGAGCCTTCTCAGTTCCCTGGACCCTGAGAGTGGCCCTCCCTCTCCTGCCTGGTCCTCTCTGACCCCCTGCCTGACCGCTGGAGTCTGACCTTTGCTCTCCCTTCCCCATCATTCCCTGGATCCAGGTGGTCACATGGCTGCATTTCTTGGGTTTAGTCATGAAGGCAATAAACTTTACAGACTCTAAAGTGTCAGAGAAAGCCTCCCCAGACCCTGAAACCCCTGAGCTTTCTCTAAAAACACAAAAGGTATTTCTTTCCCTTCCCCCTCCTGAGGAAGCTCTCCCTTATGATGAACAAAAAAGGGAAACAAGTTCTGCAAACACCATAGTTAGAACGTATGGGGGTCTTTAAGGTTTGCGAAGCATTGACCAAACGTCTCGTTCGATCCTCACCTGGGAGTGCCTGGGAGGTACGCCCTGCTATTGTTTCCATCTGATAGAGGAGGAAGCTAAGGCAGACAGAGGTTAAGTGACTTGCTTAGTAAGTGTCTGTGGCTGGATTGGAAATTAGGTCTTCCTGACTCCAGGTCCGGTGCTCTATTCACTGCAACACCAAACTGTAATGAAACCAACCTGCGGAACAATTTTGACTTTGTATGCAGTGCTTCATACCTAGAGACCCTACCTTTGCAGAGAAGTGGAGGTAAATACTTTCTCACATCTTTTCTTTGGGTCCTTAACCCATTTTTTTTTAGGGCAATGGGGGTTAAGTGAGTTGCCCAGGGTCACACAGGTAGTAAGTGTCAAGTATCTGAGGCCGGATTTGAACTCAGGTACTCCTGAATCCAGGACCGGTGCTTTATCCACTGTGCCACCTAGCTGCCCGGGTCCTTAACCCTTAAGCAAAGTTTCCTAGACCTAGCTGGGCCCCCACTATTCTTTCTAGGCTAGGAGGAGGGAGAGTAAATCTACCACATGGTATTCACCTAGATGCTGGTGGGTGAGAGGATTAACTAGGGTCAGGTGATTGGAGCTGTGTAACAGGGTGCTAAATGGTGGAGGGCACTAACCATACTCACACCTCTTCAGCAGTTTAGAAACAAATGAGATTAGTACCTAGGTTGGAAAGAAATTAGCTAAATTAGCAATGGCCTTGTAGGTTGAGGGCCTTTTTTCTGTCTCCAATTGAAATTATCTTAAAAAGTGATTCAAAGGGGGCAGCTAGGTGGCGCAGTGGATAGAGCACTAGCCCTGGAGTCAGGAGTACCTGAGTTCAAATCCGGCCTCAGACACTTAACACTTATTAGCTGTGTGACCCTGGGCAAGTCACTTAACCCCAATTGCCTCACTAAAAAAAAAAAAGTGATTCAAGGGTATAGTCCATAATACTTGCTCTGGGCACCAAAATTGCTAGTGGTGGCTCTGTTTGCAGTCCCCAAGACTAGGCATCTTTCAGGGCAGGTTACCCCTGACACATTACACTCATTACTCTTCTTTTTTCCAATCAAGAAAAAAAGACAGAAATACCAAGTTGGCACTATCTCCCGTCACTTAAAAAGTCAAAATAAGTCAATCTTGCCCAGAGGATTTATTTTTCAGGTTAGGAACCAAGGTCTAAGCCTAGCCTAAGAACTGGAATTAGGACCCAGGCATCCCGACTCTGCCCTGTGTTACTTTCCTTGCCCCAAGTCGTCCTGTTCTCTTGCCCAGAATAAGGATCTGTCCCTGTCTGTCTGTCTTTCTTGTCCCTCTCTTTGTCTTTCACTCTATGTCCCTCTCTGTGTCTATTTCTTTGTCTCTATCTCTTCTCCTCTCCTCTCCCCTCCTCTCTCTTCTTCTTTCCTCCCCTCCCCTCTCCCCTTCTTTCTCCTTTCTTCTTCCTCTCCTCTCTCTCTTCTCTTTTTTCTTCCCTGGATCTCTCAATTTCTTTCTGATTCCCCACCCCTGTTTCCTCTCTCTTGCTCTTTCTATCTCTCTCTTTCTCCTTATTTTCCTCCCTTCCCCCTTTTCTCTTTCCCTCTAATACAACATTATTCCCTTGAAGGTAGGCATTATTTTCATTTTGGCTCTGTACACCCAGAGCCAATTGAACACTCAGCTTATTTACTAAGCTGAGAGAGATGGTGGCCAAAGGCAACACTGGTTTGGAATATTAAGTTGTTTGGAACATCTCATAAAGAAGTATGAAATATCACTTCATAGAACAGAAAGAAGCAGGAATGGACAGTAAAAATGGTTTAAAGAGGTTGCTGAGAGACCCAACTAAACAAAATCACCCCAAGGACATTTAAGAATGAAAACAGAAAGTTGAGAACTATCTTTACATGTAACAGAAAAAATAAAATACCTTATATGTAATATAAAAAAATAAATATAAAAAAACAAACAAACAAACAAAAAAAGAATGAAAACAGAAAGTCTACAACAAACAGAGGACAAATGGAAAAGATCTGCAAAAGTTTTTCTAGCCAGCTAGTTTTTGCCACCCAGGATGGCAGAGCCAAAACACTTGAACCCCATCTCATATTCTCTTTTTTGTGTGTGTGAGGCAATTGGGGTTAAGTGACTTGCCCAGGGTTACACAGCCAGTAAGTGTCAAGTGTCTGAGGTCAGATTTGAACTCAGGTCCTCCTAAATCCAGGGCCGGTGCTTTATCCATTGCACCACTTAGCTGCCCCCATCTCATATTCTTGAATGTGCTTATTATAAAGGAAGTTGAAATGTACTAAAGAGATGGCAAAAGCAGCTGGAGAAGACCAAGTATATATGTAAAGTCAGTCAGTTAATAAGCTCTTTCTATATTCCAGGCACTGTGGTAATCACTGGGAATACAAATGCAAGAAATACAGAAAAAGAAAGTGTCTGACCTCAAGGAGTATACATTGTAATGGGGGAAAACAACACATACAAGTAAGGTGGAAGGGGTGGTAGTGATGATGGAGAAGTCCTGAGTGCAGCCTGGTGAGAAATGAAGAAATGGCTAGCTTGGGATGTGAGGGGATCCTCCTTATGTTACCCTAGTCCTAAAGCCCATTGCCAGAGGACTCTCCTGATGGGTGAAGATCAATGCCCTATACATACCTGCATGGGGGGGGGGTTGCTAAGAGCTGGAGAAAGGACAGGTTCATTCTCTTCAAGCTCCTGAGTCTCTGCGGATGCTTTGAGCACTTCTGGCTTCTTGAAGAGAGGAGATGGTTGATACCAATCCCGCTTCAGGTTACTGAAGAATCATGTTGTATTTCATTGCACATGGGGGAAAGGGGGGTGGGAAGGAGGGATAAAGTTTGGAATTCAAAACTTTAGGGGGCAGCTAGGTGGTGCAGTGGATAGAGCACCGGCCCTGGATTCAGGAGGACCTGAGTTCAAGTCCAACTTCAGACACTTGACACTTCCTAGCTATGTGACCCTGGGCAAGTCACTTAACCCTCATTGCCCCCCAAAAAAAAGAAAAAAGAAAAAAACCTTTAAATAAAAATGTTTATTATTTTAAAAAAGAATAATTTTGTATTATGTTGTACTAGAATAAGACTGGGAAGAAGCCAGTGATCTCTATGGTGACCCCATCCCCAGTTTGCTGGGGTACAGACTTTGGACAATTTCCCCATGGGTGAGATCTAGGACACTTTCTCTTGGTGAAGCTGAATTATCTCATTCCCAAGGATAGAGCTCTTTCATTCTGTATTATCTGGTATATATTGTCCTCCATAGACCTCTGATTTCTCTTGTGATGATTTGGATAAGTGGGTTTTTATGCTATTATGTGTGTTCATCATGGGACTAGTATTTGGTAGGAAGGGAGTCAGGCCTTGAATATCGTCTGGCTTGGGTCCTTCCCCCACCCTCTCCATTAATAAACAGCAATCAGAAGTTTAGTTCTAACTTGGAAAACCACATCCCTAAGACTAACAATATTTAAGGGAGTGTATAGGTAGGCTGAGGAGAGCGGAGTGGTGGCTTCTGACCCTAACCTCCTGCTTCCCTTCCTGGCAGGAATGATAGTCTCCCTTGAAGAGAGGGGAGGGGGAGAAGAGACTAGAGATGTCTACTTTACCTCCCTTTGGGCCACACAATGACACCCCCATGCTACATGTGAGGGACAGTTCATGTGGTCCTTAAATGAAGGTTTGGGGAAGAGCCATGAGAAAAACTATGAGAGGCCCCTTTGGTGGGGGGGGTTCTTCTGAGAGTGAATTCTCTAGAGGGGAGCCGTGGTGTAGGCTGTAGGAAGCACATTGGTGAGGACATTGGGAGAGTGATTCACAAGGTATCTGAAAAAAGAGAACAATACCAAAGGACCTCATTCATATTGGAAAAGGGTGATCAAGGAAATGCTGATAACTTCTGGCTGATATGTCTACTTTCCCATATATAAAAAATGTTGATAAGAACTATCTCCCCCCCCTCAAAAAAAAAGAGCTATCTACAAATGCATCAGAGGCATCCTCTGTGAGACTACCAGTAGAAATCAGAAAGGCTTGACCAAGTGATGTTCCATACTAGACTGACCGCCTCTTTACCATCACAGATTTGGCTGAAGGACAGAGAGAGAACACAAGATTTCCACAGTGCTTGTTGTTTGCAGATTATGGAAAGCATTTTATTTGATAGAATGAAACACCACCTTAAAGCCTGTTTCTAAATAAATAAGATGCCTCTCGGCCATACATCAAAGTCATACAAGAATCTTTGAAAAATACATGACCCTCTGATCATAAGTACCAGGTGAGGAATAAAATAGGCTCTCTGGGGTCTTTAGAGTATAGTTGAAGGGCGATTCCCTGGAGATGTTAATGCCCCTGTTTGTAGATGACATTGTGCCAATTTCATCAAACCCCAGGACATTACAGAATCTTCTGTTAGAGATCTGTGCCCACTTAAAGGAGCTTGGCCTAACCATTCACACAGGAAAGACCAAGTGGATGAAGAATGTCTAGGAAGCTTGTCCCTCAGTATGTATATCTGGGACAGATATACAAATGAACAATAAATTGGTCTCAGAAGTAAAAAAAAAAAAAAAAAAAAAGATCAGACTGAGTTGTCTTGGGAAATTGCCAACCTCCTTTAATGCCCCAAACTTCTCTGAGAAACAAAAGCCCGTCTTTTTAATATCGAGATCTTATCAGTGCTATTATGTGCCTCTGAGATGCAGAACATAGCGATCTCTGAAGAATTAAGAGTGACTTTCACACAGAGGGCAACATGTTCCCGGTGAGGAACTTTGAAGAACAGGAGCATAGCCTGTTATGAGGGACATAGCAACACGGACACAAGGAGAGGGGACAGAGTGGTCAGTCATCATGGGCCAAGGGTGATGATAGGTGGACAGCCCCAATATTCCATTGAAGTCCTCATTAGGTTAGGAGAAAGTAAGGGAGGCCCCTAGAAGGCTGTGTGGGTCACTCCCCTCTAGTGATGAGATCATGAAACCAGCTGAAGGTATCCTCAACACCTAACACAGTGCCTAGCACTTAGGAGGTATTCCATAAATGCTTGATGAGTTAAATTGTATTCTTTGTCTCTGTCTCTTTTTGTCTCTGTCTTTCTGTGTCTCTCATTTTCCTTCTCTGTCTGTCTGTCTCTGTCTCTGTGTGTGTCTGTCTCTTTTTATTTCTATCTATCTCTGTATCTGTGTATCTTTTAGGCTCTATCTCTTTGTATCTGTCTCTTTCTCTGTATCTCAGTGTCTGTCTTTGTCTCTGTCTCTGCATGTTTGTCTCTTTTTCTGTCTCTGTTTCTGAGTTTCTCTCTGTCTATCTTTCTCTTTCTGTCCCTTTCTCTTTGTCTCTCTGTGTCTGTGTCCATCTCTCTGTCTCTCTCTCCTCTCTCTATTTCCCTCTATCTCTTACCCCCTCCATTTCTTTCTCTCTCTTCTCCCCCTCTCTCCCTCTCTCTTAATTTCTCTCTCCCTCCTTCTCTCTCTCTCTTCATCTCTCTCTCTCTCTCCCTCCCTCTCCCCTTCTCTCCCTCTCCCCCTCTCCCTCCCTCGCTAGCTCCATCCCTCTCAAGAGCCCTCAGTTTAATGAGTCAGGGCGTGAGTCTCATTCATGTGATATTTTCGGCCCCACTGTTGCTGAAGCTCATTGTTCCTTCCTCCTCTGGCCCATAATAGAAATGCTGAGTCGCGTCAGGAGCCCGAAATAGGAATTGAGGGAGCCAGGGCGGGAGCCCAGAGGAGGGAGTAGCAGCACAGCCGGGCCTGCCTATCGCGGAGCTGCTTGGCACAGGCGCTGATCTCCGCTCCCTTTCCCAGTCACACTCACATGATTACTTGTTTCATAACCGCTCATCAGCTGCCCCGGAAACCAGGAGTCCTTGACAGGGAGGTGTGACCCTTTAATCTGGGAAACCCAATGACAGGAGGCCTTCTGGGGGGGGGGGTCGGTCGGGACCCCAGAGGTTGTCTGGGCCAACCTCCCACCCGATGCCCACATCCCTTCTAAAGCCTCCCTGGCATCTGAACATACAGCCTCAGTGGGATGACCTTCGGTGGCAGGGAACTCACTACCTCTGAGGCTAACCATCCCATCTTCTCACAGCCTTTATTGTTAGGAAAACTCCGATTGCGTTCACCTGAAATCTGCTTCACTGCCACTTCCCTCCCTCTTCTTCCACCCCTCCCAATTGTTCCTTGTTCTGACATTTTTCTTGGTAACCCTAGTGCCTAACCCAGTGTTTGGCACAGTCTAGGTCCTCAATAAATGTTTGTTGCCTTGGCTTGTTGTTGTGTGTGTCTTGTATATAGCCATGTCCCTGTTTCCTACCCCATTAGAATGGAAGCTCCCTGAGGGTTGAGACTGTTTCTTGCTTGTTCCATCTCTCCCCAGCACTTAGCCCAGTGCTTGGCACATAGCAGGTGCTTAATAAATACCTATTGATTGAAAGCAGCAAACACATCCCCATCCCCCATTCCTCTTACACCAGTTTCCACCATTAGCTGCCCTCCTCGGCATCATCTCATCAGGGGCCTTTCTAGACTGTGCTGCCCAGGACTGGACACCACACACACACTCCAGATGTGGTCTGGCTAGGACAGTGGGCATTAGGACTCATGGATCTTGAACTAGAAAGGGCCACAAGAGTCTTTTTACATTGGGAGAAACTGAGGCCCAGGGATGTCAAGAACATTGCCTACAAGGGGCAGCTAGGTGGCACAGTGGATAAAGCACTGGCCCGGGATTCAGGAGGACCCGAGTTCAAATCTGGCTTCAGACACTTGACATTTACTAGCTGTGTGACCCTGGGCAAGTCACTTAACCCCAATTGCCTCACCAAAAAAAAAAAAAAAGGAAAAAAAAAGAACTTTGCCTACAGTTATTCCAGGGGCAGAGGGGGAAGGGGATAAGCATTTAGACAGTACCTACTATGTGCCAGGCATGGTGATCAGTACTTTTTACCAATATTATCTCATAACAACCCTGGGATATAGGTGCTGACATCATCCCCGCCTTACAGATGAGGAAACTGAGCCAGACAGACGTTAAGTGACTTGCCTAGGGTCATACAACCAGTGTCTGAAGCAGGATTTGAATTCAGGTCTTCCTGACTCCAGGCCTGACACTCTTTCAGAACATCCCAGGTCTTCTGATTTTATCCAGTGTCTTCTCCCTAATCCAACAATCCAATAACAGGAGAAGACCATTGAATTCCTCCTACATCGACCTGGCAAGTGGTCATTCATCGTGGATGTCTGGGTCAGTCAGTCAAGGCTCAGTTGGCCTGAACTCTACACAGCCTTTTCTGACTCCCTCAGGACTGATGGTGCAGCTTTGTCTTGTCTTATCTCCAATGGTCCCCTCTAGGTTAGCCTCCTCCCCTTGTTTGGCTTCCCCAGCTCTGTTACTTATGTAAGGGGGGGAGGGGGTGGGCTGCCCGGATAATTGGTGGTTATCCCTGAAAACACAAAATGCTGCAGGTGCTGGAGCCAGGACACCTCCCTCCAGGAAGACAGGCTGCCACTTTACTGTTAATGAGCCATCCAGGGAGTATACCATAGATTGGCTCATGAGGTAGCACTGTACTCCAGCTCACAACAAGGTCTCACTGACACAAGTGTGGAAGATTCTCTCTGTCCCCTCTCTCTCTCTCTCTCTCTCTCTCTCTCTCTCTCTCTCTCTCTCTCTGTATGTGTCTTTCTGTCTGTGTCTCTCTGTCTCTGTTTCTCTCTTTCCCAATCTCCTGGCAAAAAGATTGCAACAATTTATCTAAGTAATGATTTGCTATGATCAAGCTGGATTTATACCGGAAATGCAAGCAGGGGTGTGATGGAGCCAGTGTGAACTGGCTTGCTCAGGGGAACGGATTGTTAAATTTTCAATTGGAGTATTTCACTTCAGAAAAAGACAAAGTGGGGCAGCTAGGTGGTACAATGGATAGAGCACTGGCCCTGGAGTCAAGAGTACCTGAGTTCAAATCCGGCCTCAGACACTTAATACTTACTAGCTGTGTGACCCTAGGCAAGTCACTTAACCCCAATTGCCTCACTAAAAAAAAAAAAAAAAAAAGACGAAGACCAAAAGTTGGGCCTTGATTGATTGTTTTGTGGTTTATCTAGTTCTCCCCCCCCCCTTTGTGTGTGTGTGGGGGGGGGGGCAATGAGGGTTAAGTGACTTGCCCACTGCTCCACCTAGCTACCTGGTTTATCTAGTTTTAAGAAAGTGATGGAGAAATTGTTAATAATATGGATTAAACTTAAATATGTCAGGTGTGCATTTTTTTAAGTGAGGCAATTGGGGTTAAGTGACTTGCCCAGGGTCACACAGCTAGTAAGTGTCTGAGGCTGGATTTGAACCCAGGTACTCCTGACTCCAGGGCTGGTGCTCTATCCACTGCGCCACCTAGCTGCCCCAGGTGTGCATTTTTTTTAAGTGAGGCAATTGGGGTTAAGTGAATTGCCCAGGGTCACACAGCTAGAAAGTGTTAAGTGTCTGAAGTCAAATTTGAACTCAGATACTCCTGACTCCAGGGCCAGTGCTCTATCCACTGTGCCACCTAGCTGCCCCAGGTGTGCATTTTTTTAAAAGAAATAGTTGTTAGACATTTGCCAGTACAGCCCTGGTGCAAAGATGGTTCAATAAGTAATGTATTCCTACTAAAAGAAAAATATCCCCCAATACAAGATTTATCAATAAATAGGGGAAAAGCCATTGACAAAGTACAACACTCATTTATGCTAAAAACCTTGCAAAGTAAAAAAAAGTGATAAAAAGTATTTGTCTAAAACCAAAAGTTATTATTTACAATGGGGCATTACTAGAAACTTTCCCAATAAATACAGGAATAAAACATGGACACCCACTTTCCAAACTGTTATTTGAAACAGTTCTAGAAATGACAGCAATAGCAATGGCAAGGAAAATAAGAGGTCTAAAGATAACTGAAAAAGAGGCAAAACTGTCCCTATTTTCTCATGACAATATGGCTTACTTAAAAAATCCTAGGGAATCAGCAAAGAGACTGAAAAAATTAATAGCTTTGGTAAAGTTGCAGGCTGCCAAAAAAAAAAATTTCTATGTAGTATTAACAAAATCTAGAAGTCAAGGACAGAAAGGAAAGCCCTTTCAATGAATGAAATGTCTGAGAGTCAATCTACCAAAATACACTCACTGCCTATAGAGATACAATGTTAAATGCTCCAGGAAGAACTTGAATAAGTGGAGGAATGTTCAATCCTCATAGTTGTGTCCTGCTAATATAATAAAAATGACAATATTACCAAAGTTGGCATACAGATTTAGTGTTAAACCAAACTACCAAGATAATACTTTATAGATAGAAACAAAATAATAACAAAATTAACTTGGAGGAACAAAAGATCTAGAATATGAAGGAAAATAATGAAAAAAGGTAGGAGTGAAAGGGGACCAGCACTTCCAGACTTTAAATTACATTATAAAGCAATAATCATCGGGGGCGGCTAGGTGGCGCAGTAGATAAAGCACCGGCCCTGGATTCAGGAGTTCCCTGAGTTCAAATCTGGCCTCAGACACTTGACACTAGCTGTGTGACCTTGGGCAAGTCACTTAACCCCCATTGCCCCGAAAAAAAAGGGGAAAAAAATTTTAAAAAATAAAGCAATAATCATCAAAAACATTTGGTACTAGCTAAAAAATTAAAAAGTAGATTGATATAAAAGTAGGCTAAAGAAGAATAAAAAATAATGTAACTCAATGACCTAGTGTTTAATAAATCTGAAAATATAAATTAGGAAAAGAACTCTCTATTTGACAAGAATTCCTAGGGAAGCTGAAAAGCAATCTAGCAGAAATTAGGTTTAGACTAACATCTTACACCATACACTACAATAAATTCAAAATGGATACATAACCTGAATATTAAAGATCAAATCATTAAAAAAAATTAGAAGAGAGGCAGATCCCTTATCTTTCACAGCTATGGGTGAAATAGTTGATGGGTGCTGATGACCACTGAGGGTGCATTGAGGGAAAGGAAGAAGGCATAAGACAGAGCCTAGGGGATGGGAAATGGATGCTGATTCAGCAAGGCAGACTGAGAAAGAGGGGTCAGACAGGTAAGAGAGAGCAATGTTTTAAAAATCCAGAGAGAAAAGAGTGTCCAGAGAGGTCAACACTATTAATGAGGACTGAGAAGAGAAGTCAGGGGTCATTAGTTACTGTGGAGAGATCTGTTTTAGGAGAGTGCTGGGGATGGAAGCATGAAAACATCACTGTAAACATCCCCCCATCAACTGAAGAGGGGAAAAATAAAGACTGATAACACAGATATTGGGGCTGCCCCTCCTCTGACTCCACAGTGGGAACCCTCTGAGGACAGGGCTTGAGGCTGTTCTTCCTCTGTCTCCCCAAGCACTGGCCTTGGCCACTTGGGAGAAAGGTGAGTACCGCCTGACCCTCTGCTGAGGGACTGTGCTGTCTGATAGCAGAAGCTACTGTCCCCCCAAAAGAGGGGGCTCTGTGTCCCAGTTTGGCCGGCAGGTGTCGCTGTTGTGCAAGCCCGGACCAGGGTCCAGGCTGTGAGACCTTTCCTCCCCACTGCCCATCAATGCTTCTGAATAACCACAGCCCCCATTTCTCTTGGGCTTCTTCCCCACAGCCCTCTGAGGCAGGTAGGAACCCCATCCCCCCGCCCTCAGTTAACTTCCAGGGACCCTAAATCTGAGAAGCTGGTGACTTGCCCAGAGATACACGGCCGGTGTGCCTGGGACAGAATTTTCCCCCAACTCAGGGATCCTCCCACCATGTTGAACGCTCTGTGAATACCAAGGGGCAGAAGCACATTTAGAAGCCAGAGAGATCCCTCCTCCCTGGAGGAGTTATCCCTGGGGGTGTCCTTCCTCCTCTTGAGCAAGCTTCCTCTTTATGGGAATGAATGCCTTTTATTTGTTCATTTCCATTACAGCTCCAGGTTGCACCCTCCCTTTGGACAAAAAACGAAACAAAGTAGCAAAACCATCCAACTTCTGAGGCTGCCAGACAATGGGTCCAATAGGAACCAGGTTCTGCCCGGCCGAGCCCACCCCTGCCACAGAGGAGGAGGTGGGTTTGTTCTCTCTTCTCTGCAACCTTGGCCGGCTTTTCCATTACTAGGAGTTCCACTTCCTCTTGCCGACCCTTTCCATCCACGTCATCATTCGCTATGTTTTTCTCTTGGTTCTGCTAATTTTGCTCCACTTCCATTCATACAAATCTTCCCACGTCACTCTAGACTTCTCCCGTAGAGCACTTCCTACCCCCCCAAGAGTAGTCCACTATCTTCATATGCCATGACGTTTCCAGCCACCCTCCAAATGATGGCCACAGTTTCCAGTGCTTGGCTTCCACTGCCGGGCTCCGCCTCTTCAACCTTGGTTCTGCTTTTGACTACCTTGGGCACAGGGGCAGTAAGGGGATTTCTGGGCCACATTGTCACTCTCCTTGCCTAAAGTCCAAACTGAAATCCAGAGCAATGGGTTCATTTCACAGCTGACCTCAGTGGAGCATCAGGGTGCCCATCTTCCTACAACCCTGCCAACCTCGCCTCCCCCATCATTCTTCATCTTGGCCACTGGTGTGGTTAACCAGCCAATCAGTCGGCGAATCAGCACCCGGTATCTGTTAAGCACCTGCTCTGTGCAGGCCGGCACACTAGGCTTGGGCTTACAAGGAATAGAAACGAGCTGATCTGATGGTTCTTCTCATGGGCATGTCTCTGAGCTGTGATTCACATTTCTTACACTCGGTCCTATTTGGAGCTTGTTTTTGTGAGGCTATTCATAGTTAGCAGTCTTCTTTCAAACAGCGTTTGTTCATCTCCTTTGACCCTTTTAAACCTCTGGGGGAAAATACCCTTTTGCTATGGACCCCCCTCCCGAAGGTTGGGAGGGGGAAGAGAGAGCTAGCAGCACTGGGGCTGCCAACATCGCCAACTCACACTCTGACCTGCAGAGGGTCTTTGCCCCATGGGGAGGGCCCCCTGAGGGAGCCCCCCACCCCCTGTTGATTAGGCCTCACCTGCTTTCAGGGACCCAGACACCTGCTCTCCTGCCTCAGAAATCTGGCTAATTGCCCCCAGCCCCCGTTTACTTTGACCGGATGGACCCGAACCAAGGGTGGGTATGACTCATGCCTTCCTGGTGAGCTCAGCCTCTTCTGAATGGCTAGTAACAGAGCCCCTCTTCCATGTGATAAACCTTCATATGCCTAAAGATAGCTACCACATTGTCCCCTGTCTCCTCCCTTCCAGGCCAAGCCACCCTGGACCCTAGCCCCTTTGGGTCAGAGCTACGTTGGGGGCAAGGTCAGGGCCTGGAGACTAGCAGCTTTAGGGAGGAACCTCAGCTCTGCCTGCCGCTAATTGGCTTGGGACCCTTGGCAGGCGCTTGCCCCCTCCGGGCCTCAATGTCCTCCTCCGAGCCATGGGCCCGGTGAGCGGGCCCTCAGTACTCACGTGGCCGTGGTGGGCCTGGGTGAGATCAGGGAGGAGCTAAGAGAAGCCGGTTATTATTAGCTGATGTCTGCCCGTGATCTCAGAGCCAGATACAGGAGCTAATGAG
This sequence comes from Dromiciops gliroides, assembly GCF_019393635.1. Classification (NCBI taxonomy): domain Eukaryota; kingdom Metazoa; phylum Chordata; class Mammalia; order Microbiotheria; family Microbiotheriidae; genus Dromiciops; species Dromiciops gliroides. The sequence continues at coordinate 297,150,942 of NC_057865.1, read as the reverse complement.
GAACAGAGGATCCCACTCAGGGAGATGAGCACGCCCCCGGCCTTCCCTCAGCACCTCCTTTTAGAGCCTGACTCAGTGAAGGAGCCCAGGGCTGGGCACCCTGCTCCTGCTGAGTTATTTCAGGAACCTCCTCCCCCTCCTCCTCCTCCTCCTCCTCCTCCTCCCCCTCCTCCTCCTCTTCCCCCCCCTCCTCCTCTTCCCCCCCCTCCTCCTCCTCCTCCTCCCCCAGAATCGTCTCCTGTCCCTGACACCCCCTCGAGGTGGGGAACAAGGGAGGAGGCCCTGGGCCCTGGGGCAGAGCTGGAAGACGTGGCCCTCCTGATTAGGCAGATGTGGAAACTGAGGCTCCACAGGAGGGAAGTCCTTCCCTGAGAGTCCCCAGCCTAGAGGTGGCCTTGAACCAGGCGGGCAACAGAGGACCTGCTTTCAGTCAGCTTTGCCCCTGCTGCTGCCTTATTCGATCTTAGATGAGTCATTTTCCTGCTCTTTTCTGAACCTGAGGGCCTCAGTTTCCCAATTTGTAAAATGAAGCGAGCAGTCATTAGGGGTTCTTCCAGCTCTGACCTCATATGTCTTCTGTTTCCAAATCCAGGACTCGTTGACCTCCCTTCTCTGCCCCCTTTTGTAAAATGAGGTGGGGTCCCCCAGAAGGAAAGTGCCAGGGGTGGGAAACCATGAGGACCAGGTTCAGTTCCCTGCTCCTCTACTAAGGGGTTATACGACCACACACCTCTTGGGGACTCAGTTTCCCCATCTGTAAAATGAGCGAGCCCTCCTGGCTGGGAACATCCTAAGACTGATTGGTAGCAGCAGAGACTCAGCCCTGCCATGGCCAGGGCTCTGGGGTGACAGCTGTGGCTTGGGGGTTCCTGCCTCCCTTCCCTCTCTCCCTTCTGGTACCATTGGGTCCTGGGTCATCCCCACAAGGGTCACGGGACTGGGCCTGAAAGAGGAGCTGAGAGGTGACCTTTGGGATGGTTCTCTCCCAGGCAGATTTCAGCTACCCCAAGATCTGTGTCGGGCAGGAGAGAGAGAGCTCTCAGCTTCCCCAGGGATGGCCATGCCCCAGCTCCAGTTACTGCTAAGTCCAATGCGGTCATTGACCCCACAGGAGAACCTCCCTCCCCTCCCATTTTTCCTGTGCCTGGTGCCTTGGGATCTTGCCACTCATCCATGTCACAGGACTGGTGGCAGCGGGTAAAGAGAGCTGTCCTCATTTTAAAGATTAGGAAATTGAGGTTCAGAGAGCAGCAGGGACTTGTCCAAGGTCATATGGGGAGGCCCCCCCCAAGACTCAGGGCTCCCACGGCCTGGTCCAATTCTGGGGGCTGGCTTTCAGGGGTCCTTACTTCTCACCCTGAATAAAGCTTAGAACAAATTCCCATCTGAGTTTCCCCAGACATGAGGAGCAGTGTCCCCACACACACACATATGGGCACTCCACATACACTGTGGGTATAGGATATAAGGTAGCCTTTTTATTTCACCCACCTCAGAAAGTCTAAGACTCTAAGGACCTGTGGGAGGCCGCAGACCAAGGCAGGGTCATCAGATGCTCTCAGAAGGAGTTTCCACCAGCCGGGGAACTCAAAACTGGTTGAATGAATGACTAGGTGGCCCAAAGGTCCTGCTCAGCCCCAGCTTCAGTGACTCTGGGAGCCCGAGGAAGAAAAAGTCATCCCCAGTAGGTCCCTAATGACTTTGTGCAGAAGGGACAAATCTCACAGTGGAGGTGGCCTGTAACTGGAGAATTCATATGTGGTGTGTGTATGGGGTGTGTGTGTGTGTGTGTGTGTGTGTGTGTGTGTGGTGTGTGTGTGTATGTAGTGTGGTGTGTGTGTGTATGTAGTGTGGTGTGTGTGTGTGTGTGTGTGTGTGTGTGTGTGTGTAGTGTGGTATGTGTGTTTGGGGGGGGGTGCGTGCGCACATTTCTTCACCAGTGTGACAGGTAGTACACCTTGTTCTGAAACCTGATACATTTGTTCCCTCATTTGCAGGGTATTGGGACCTGCGGTGGGCGGGCATCAGGTGGTGTTATCTCCAGGCTCAGCAGGGCCGAGGTTTCTGGCCCCCTCCCCCCACTCAGGCCTGAAGCCTGCTCCTCATGCCTCTGTGTGTAGGGAACATCCTGAGCCTGGACAGAAGGCTTATCAGAAGCCTAGCAGCTGAATGGCCTTGGACAGGTCACTTAGTCACAGGAGGGAAACTCTGGCTGACCTTGGCCCCGCCTAGGAGCCTTGAACTCAGCTCTGGGAGCCACAGCCCTGGAAGGACTGTGATGCGCTGGGGAGCATCCAGGGGAGGGTGACCACCATGGGGAAGGGGCCACCTTCAGGCATCCACAGGCTGTCCTGTGGAGGAGGTAACTGACATCTCAGGAAAACTTCTCTCCTCCAGCTGTGACACTGGGTCACACTCAGACCTCCCCTGGCTCTGGCCACTTGTCCTGTAACAGCAATCTCTCATCACTGTTCTTCAGTTTCATTTGTGCCTCAGTTTTCTCTGCTGTAAATGGCAGGGTTGGACTGAGTGATCTGTAAAAGTCCCTCCTTACTCTCATCCTCCTAAGACCCAATAAAATGGAATCAAACTATTCTTGGTCCCAGGGGGCAGAACTGGGAGCAGTGAAAGGGAGACACATGGGGAGGTCTCTTTGAGCTCCACGTAGAGAAAATGTCTGTGGATTCTGAGGGTGGATTCAGGATGTTCTCTAAACCTCCCAAACTCCCCTCCATGACCTTTGGACAATCATCCACTTGGAATTTTCCTAATTTAAAAAAAATCCATCCTAGGAGACCTGTGAGCACTTAGAAAGGAAGTAGTGAGCACTGAAACTAACATGGGTTCACTAAGACCGGGTCAGGCTTCACCTCCGTCCATTTGGTGGCAAGGTTCTTGGGGAGTGATGGGAATCTCATAAACAGAGGATACCTGTATACAAGCAGGGCATTTGACAGAATCTCCCATGATATCCTGGTGAACAGCTGAAGCAGCCCTTGCTGGTGAGCCGAGCAACACAATAGGATGGTCTGCCTGGGTAAGTGGTGAGCTCCCTGTCACTGGGCACCTTCAACATGAGCAGGTCCTTAGGGAGATGTTAATTCCATCACAGAATGGGTCAAACCAAATGGCCTTTCTGAGACTTGGGGATGCCACTGTCTCCTTGATTCCAGCCCTTCCTCGCTCCAATCCATTCTTCACAGGCTGCCCCGATCACCTTCCTACAGCCTGGCTCTGACTCTCCCTCGACAACCTTCCATGGATCCCTATCGTCCTTCCACTGTCTCGGTGTAACCCAACAATCCATTTTAAGGGTCATGCTATGTAGATCCCCATCTGGGCTCTGGGCAGAGAGATGAGAAATGAGGTGCTCTTGGTCCCTGCAGAGCTTACAGGCAGCGGGAGGGTCTTCAGGGTGGTGCTCAAAGCCTGTCTTTCCCTCTCCAGAGCCTTCTTTCACTCCTCCAGCTTGCTGACCCCCTGGAAAGGTCTTGTGGCATGATGTAGAGTCCTGGATTAGGAGAAATACCAGCTTTATCACTTCCCAGGTGCATAACTGCAGGAAGGTCCCTTTCCTCCCAGAGCCGGCCCTCAGTTTTCTCCTCTGTAAAATGGGAATGTCGGGCAACGTGATCGCACAGCCTCTACTGTCCTCTGATGATCTCCTTTGGGTCAGTCCAGCCTGTTTCCTTGACTCCTCAGCCCCCCATCCATCCTCTCCCTTCTGGTGGATCTGAGTGTCTCCATGATGGCCTAGGTAATTAACCCAACAGCAGGCAGCAGCAGCAGCAGCAGCAACAACTCCCAGGGTGCTTTAAAGTTGGCAAAGCCCTTTCCTCCCAAGCACCCTCTGAAGGCAGCGACACAAGCATACTCAGCTCCATTTTCCAGACAGCGGAGGAGGCTCAGAAAAGAGACAGTCGGTCACACGGGTGGCCCTATGAGATGTGACCCTCAGCACAGACCTTCAAGGTCACCTAGTCCTGCTCCTCACAGGTCAGAAAGGGGAGAAGGCTTCCCAAGGTCACACAGGTTACAAACGTGTCCACGATCCTCAGCGTTATCCCTACTCCCTCTACCTCAATTTTCCCACCTGTCAAATGGGAGGGGGTTGGACTGGTGACAATGACAGTGATTCACATTCCCAAGTTCTTGTACCATAGCAACCTGTGAGGGAGGTAATAGAAGTCCCATTTTATAGATGAGAAAACTGAGGCAGAGAGCCTCACAGACTAGCCTATAGAGAGCTTAGAGCCCAATCCCTCCCCATTAATTCTGCAGAGGAAAACACTGAGGCACAGGGAAGGGAAAGGGCCTGACCCTCCCCCAGGGACCTGTGCTCTGTCCTCTCTCCAGGTTGCCTCTGCCCAAGCCCTCTTTTGGTGGCCCAAGGTTAGGCAGCCAGGGAGCACCGGGGTTCATGCCAGATGCAGGTCTCTGCCTCCCAGTCCTGAGCCCTTTCCCCTGCACCTTGCCTCTTTCCAAGTGTGGGAAGGAGGTTATGGAATGAGATTGAATAGTAGCAGCAGGGGCCCAAGGGGCTGAACGGGATCCCGACCTGGGACTGGATTCAGTTTTGCCCTTTCTGAGCCAGAGTCTTTAAGGATGCCTGGGGTGTCCCAGAGCCTCCCCCACTACCCCCCACCCCAGCTCTGTGTGCATGGACCAATTGGGGCAACAGTACCGAGGATAGAAGACAACATCAGCCAGGACGCTCCTCAGCCAGCACCCTGCTGGAGGGCAGGGGTGAATGGCACCGGGCATCACTGGGGACGTTGACACAGGCCCTGCAGCCAGGCCAGGCTGGGTGGGACAGTGTGTCTGTGTTAAGGGCGCTCAAGCACAGAGAGAACAGAACCTGGTCACATGAGACCTTCTCTGGCTGGGTGCCTTGGTGGGGGAGGCCGAGAGGGGGAGGCAAATTCCCGGGAAGACCCATGTGATGCCCGCTGGGGCTGGTCAGGTGCAAGAGGGTGACCTGTGGGAGCCAGCCAAGGGAGCTTCAGGCTGGGGCTTGGGCTGCCCCCAGAGCAGGAGACTGGCATTCTGGGGAGGGCAGAAGAGCCAGGACTGGTGGAGGGCGGGCAGGAGGGTGGGCGGGGTAGTGCCCCTGTAGAAAGGGGCCTTTGACAGTTTGTGCCCCCCAAGGTCACACCCTGCCCTGTAGAGGAGCAAGGCCTGACTCCTTCTCTCCTGCCTCCCTCACAGACAGACAGAACACAGGCCTAGGCACACAGGGCCTCCTTTGCACTGAAGTGATGAGCCAATCCCAGAAAAGAAAAGAGATGGGTTGGGTCCTGGACCCTCAGACACACATGATAAAGGGTGGGCAGGTGACACCCTGGAGCTGAAGGTAGAAGATTGGGGACCAAGTTCAGCTTTCATCACCTACTCTCTATGTGACCTTGAGCAAATCCGTTCTCTTCTTTGTGCCTCAGTTTCTCCATCTGTAAAGCGAAAGACCTGAACTTTGACAAGCACCAAAAGGCCTTATTAGCTCTGATATTCTGTGGTTCTGGGTGAAAGTCACAGAGGATCCCCTTTTAGACTTGGAAGAAGCCTTAGAATAGGGGTTGTCAGAGCGGGGAGGGAGAAACAGGGAAAGTCAGAAAAGGGTGGGAGCTTAGAACAGGGAATGGCAGATGAGGGAGGGAGCTTAGAACAGGGAAAGTCAGAGATGGGAGGGAGCTTAGAACAGGGAAAGTCAGAGCAGGGAGGGAGCTTAGAACAGGAAATGTCAGAGGAGGAGGGAGCTTAGAACAGGGAATGTCAGAGGAGGGAAGGAGCTTAGAACAGGTGATGTCAGAGGAGGGAGGGAGCTTAGAACAGGGAAAGTCAGAGTAGGGAGGGAGCTTAGAACAGGAGATGTCAGAGTAGGGAGGGAGCTTAGAACAGGGAAAGTCAGAGATAGGAAGGAGCTTAGAACATTGAACACAGAATGTCAGACTTGGGAGAGACCTTAGGATATGGAACACTATGTCACAGCTGAAAGGGACTCTAGAATATTCGAAGGGACTCAGCATTTCTCTGGCGCCGACTCTGTGCCAGGCACTGGGCTAAGTGCTTTGCAGATGTCTCATTCGATCCTTACAAGCCTTCAGGGAGGTAGGTGCTTTATCATGACCATTTTACAGTTGAGGGAACTGAGGCAGACAGAGGTTAAGGGTCACACAGCTAGTTGGTATCTGAGGTCATTTGGAACTGAAGCCTTCTTGACTCCAGGCTTGGGGTTCTCTCTACCCACTGTACCACCCCAACGTCTAGGGTGTTGCTTGTTTTACACATGAGGAAACTGAGCCAAGGCTCAGAGGGGAAAAGCCCCAGAACTGTATGCCTTGTGACCCTCCTCACTGTCCCAGCCCAGGGCTGTCCTCTGCCCACTTAGGGAGCATCATGCCTTGACCCCAGGAAGGATGAACTTGGCAGTGTCTCTTTCCCACTAATAGGCAGAGTGTCTGAGCAGTCCTCATATCTTGAGCTCCCCAAAGTCAGTGGGAGGAAGTTATAGGGAGTCAGATTTGGGCTCATGTGAGGAAAAACTTCCTAATAATGAGTTCTGTACCCCCTTGGGAAGTAGTGAGCTACCCGTCCCTTTTGGTCCTTAGAGAAGCTAGATGCTCACTGCCTGTGGAAATCACAGAGAAATCAGTATGGAAATCGATCAGGTCCAAGGCAGACTTGATGCTTCTGAGGGCCCCAGACTCTGGATTCCTTGGTGACATCCTTCTTGTGCCGTGTCTGGGTTTTCACCCTAAGACAGATTCCCATGTCTGCCTCGTGAAATGACAGGGTATTTTTACCGTCCCTCCCCCTCTCCCGTGGGGGCTGCTCCCCTCCCCTGGAGTGTGGAGAACCAGCCTGGCAGGGGTGGGGGAGCCCAGCAAAGGGAAATGATTGGATTCTCCCTCCCTGAACGCTCCACACTTGGCTCTGGGCCAGCCCAGCCCCCTGGATCTGCCTGTGAATCAGCCTGGCTGACTCAGAGAGAGTGGGGCCCCCTCCCCACCTCCCAGCAGCCTCCTGGATCCCTCTCTTTTCAAGTAAGAACAAGCCTCACTCTTCCCAGCTCTGGGCTCTTCTCAGCCACCAGAAACAGGGCTTTTGAGAAAGTTCCATCCCTCCATCCATCCATCTACCCAACCAACAAGCCCTTATTTGTCACCTGCTATATACTGTGCTGTGCACTTGGGCTACAAGAACAGAGGGAAACAATCCCTCCTTGCAATGAGCTCTTCTAACACACCCTCAAGCCCAAAGCAGAAGCAAAAACCTTGCCCCCAGCATCTAATTCCACTCTAAATTGTTCTCATCCACCCATTCCAGCAGGGGAAGTCTTCTCACACCCCCTCACTCATAGTACTGGCTGATCTCTCCCTTGAGGGGCCCTATGCAGGAAGGCCTAAGTTGAGAAGCAATGGGGACCCAGGGCTCGGGCAGATCAGCAACGGCAGGGGGATGCTACAGGGCCAGGCATCCCCTGGAGTTCATCCTTGAAGGCATCCTCATCTCTAGGTTCTAGGTCTGGGGCCAGGGGCCAGGGGCCAGGGCTGCTCTCTGGGGGATTGGAGCGGGCTGTGAGGCCCTCCTATACCCAGAAGCCCTGGGGGGGGGGTGCATGCCCGGGTCTGCATGTGACCAGCTCAAGAACTCAGTGCTTTGGCTGCTCCCAGAGCAGAGAGGGTGGCTACCGCCTCAACACCCCCAGATGAAGGTATCCATCTTGCTGCTGACCCATTTTCCTGGGGGGATGGTGACTAGGCTTTAAGTAACCGGATCAAAGAGAGCCTTCAGAGGGAGCAGACTAGACTGTCTTCTCAGCCAGACTTTAGCCATGGGCAGGTGAGGCCTGCCCAGAGCTTAGTCTTCTCTTTTCCCAGCCTGGAGCCCATCCTAAGTGTTTCAGCCCACCCTGACTTCCTCAGGCTCAGCCTCCTCCAGTCCTCTGGCCCAATCCAAGCTCAGACTGTGCTTATAAGGGAATCTCTTCTCACCCCAGACTAGAAGCTACCTGAGGGTAGGGCCTACCTTAGAGGAAGTGCAGGGCTTCCTGTATGGGGGGGAGGGTAGCTCAGTAAATGCTTTAATTGCCCACTTAGTTAACATTTCCAAGTCCGATATTGTGAAATGTTCTCCCCAGTGGCTCAAACCTCTGCCAGATCTGGCAGACCCACCTTGAGAATGGGGGTTGGTGGGGTGGGGAAGCTCCCTAGCCACCCCCCCCTTCAAGAAGACACCGTGATGGGGGCAGCTCGGTGGCACAGTAGATAAAGCACTGGTGATGGATTCAGGAGTTCCTGAGTTCAAATCCAACCTCAGACACTTGACACTTACTAGCTGTGTGACCCTGGGCAAGTCACTTAACCCTCATTGCCCCACAAAAGAAAAACAAACAAACAAACAAAAAAGAAGAGGACATGGTGATGACCTGGAGGACAGGTGGACCTCAGAGAAGAGCTGCCTCTGTGTGGGGGAGAGCAGGAGGGTGAGGATAGGAAGGGTGGCAGGGGAAGGTGAGGCTGGGAAGTGGGGATGGGAGCCACACCCAAGAGGACCTTGAATGCCAGGCTAAGGAGTCTGGATATTACCCAATAAGCTAATGGTGTCAAACTCAAACAGAAAAGGGGGTGAGTCACATTTTTTAAACCACATAATAACATTATTTATGTTTTATTCTATTTTTTATTTATTTTGTTAAATATTTCTCAACTACATCTTAATCTGTTCAGCCTGTCCTGGACTGCTGCCTACCTTAGTCTCTGACTCCTCTGCTATAGATAATGGGGAGCTATGGAAGATTTTTGAGCTGGAGAACAGCATGATCCAGCCTGTGTTTTTGGAAAAATCACCCTGGCTTCTGTGTGGAGGATGATGAGAGACAGAGGAGCAGGAGACAGAGAGGCCAATGAGGAGGCTAGTACAATAATCCAGGTAGAAGTGATAAGGACCTGAGCAAGGATGGAAGTTCTGGAGGTGGGGCAGGAGGTAAGCCGCAGGCAGAAAACACCCTCCCCGCTGGGTCAACATTGGGATGCTGGGTAAGAGATGGGGAGAGTTGGGGCTTGGAGCTTGGGGTCTCCCTTCCCTCAGGGCTCTGTGGCTATTTGAAGGTCTCTGACTGACAGGGTCCCCATTCTCCCTCCCACCATTCACCCTCACATCTGCCCAATGATTTCTTCCATGAGTCTCTGTCTCTGCTTTTCTCTCCCAGTGGTTCCTTCTCCTCCATCTTTTTCCATCCTCCTCCTCCTCCACTCTGTCCAGTCCAGGACCCAATTCCCAGTCACTGGGCCCTGTGGAAAGATGGGACCAGCCCCATATCTAGTTCTAGGCTCCACTGCTTGCTAGCTGTGCCACCTTGGGCAAGGCCCCTCCCCGGGCCCCCCTCAGTTACCAAATGGGATAGGGTGTGGTGGGAATTGATGATCTCTCAGGTCACTCCAGCTCTGACCCTCTCAAATCTCCATCTGCCCCAGAGGGCAGACAAATCCCCACCATGGGTAGGATTTCAGGGGGGGCGTGGAGTGATGTAATCCTGGGGATCAGGTGGCCTTGTTCCCATGGAATTTGTGTCTGCCGGGCTCATGAGAGTGCCTGTCTAGGGGTGGCAGGACACGTGAGTGTGCTCACACGTGTGCACGCATCCACCCACACACATGTGTCTGTGGGAAACCTTCCCTCCCCTGCCATGGCCCAGGGAGGGATGGCATCCCAGTGCCTGCCCCCTGCCCCCTGAAGGGTCTGAGTCTGGCCTATAGCGCCCTGTGATGAGGAGCAGGGAGAGAGTGTGACATCAGACATCGGACATCAGAGGAGGATGGAGACAGGGACACCAGAGGCCCAGGGTCAACGTCTCCCCCCATCCAACTTGTCAGCACATCGGTCTGAACCCTCCATTATTCTCTGGTCCTGTCTCTGGGGAGAGGTCAGAGCTGAGCTCTGGAATGTTCTCACAGCAGTGGGGATAGGCAGTTCCTACCATCCACATCCTCTCCCTCAAGCCCCTCAGTGAGACCAGGCACTGGTACCCGTCTGTGGCAGACGCCCAACTTGGCCATGACCTTGGGGGGTGACCCAGGGAAAGGGCCCACCCCTCCCTGGGCCTCACTCAGCAGTGCAGAGGTTGGGGGCATCAGGGCGTCATTTTACAAGAGACGAAACTGAGTCCCAGACAGGCTGATTCTGTACAAGGTCACAGGGTGGGACTTGAATCTGGACCTTCCAGAATCCTGGAATGGCAGCACTGGAGCATTTTGTCCTGCGCTCAGGAGCCCCAGCCTGGGGCCTCCTTGTGGGGAGGTGGGTTATGTCCAGCTACCCAGTCAGACCCCAGGACTACAGCACCCATGGGAGTCTGTGCAGACACCTTTGGACACCAGTACACACATCCACTTTAGAGTTAATCTCGGGGCTCCATCATGCGTCCTCCTATTCCCCAGAGCCTCATCATCTACAAAATCAGTCCCCCCAACTTCATCAGTGCCCCCTGCCCTGGATCCCCCAACCTCTGGTGGGGGAAGGGGAAGGGCAGACATCAAAGCACTCCCCCCAATCCTCCACCTGAGGAGGGAGCCAGGAAAGCCATCTCCTCATTTCCCACCAGGCCCCAGGTCTTCAGCATGATTCCCACCCCCCTCCTTTCTGGTTACCCTCTCCCCTTCCCCTTTTCAACTTCTTATGTATTATCTCCCCTGTTAGATTGTGAACTCCTTGAAGGCAGGTACTGTCTTTTGCCTCTTTTTGCATCCCCAGAGGTTAACTCAATGCCTAGCACATAGTAGGAGCTTAATAAATGTTTATCGACTGACTGAAATCTGCCCTCTTGAGGCTCACAGTTAAACAGAGGGGTAGCACAGCTCAGGGAACTCTAATACACACCACAAGATATAAGGACCTCCCTGTGTTGTCTACAGGGAAGGTTGTTAGTGGATGGGGGTGGGGGTGAGGAGATGGTGCTGAGGAAGAGAATGGAGGGTATTCCTGGCAGTGGACACAGCATGAGCAAAGGCATGGCAATAAGAAATTGGGAAGTCACAGAAGATGGTCAGATCCACCTCCTCTGGCTGATGTCTGGAGGACATTTGGGAAGGAAGTGATGACTTCTGACTCCCTTTCCATTTTGCTGTTTTGAAGCACTTTTTCATCCATTCTCACATTGCAGCCTATCACGGGGAGGATGGGCAAACACTATTATTTCCATTGTTTACAGATGGGTAAACTGAGACTCAGGGATGTCACAGAATCATAAAGCTGGAAAAGAATTCAGAAATCATTGCAGCAAGAAGATGCAGGAGGGGCGATCAATTCAAATTTATCTTCAAAGAGAAATATGCCTCAAGAAGAGCTGCCCCAAACTCAGGGAGTCCTTAGCTGGATAGCCCTTACCAGGGAAACTAGAGAGAGGATTCTGATGTCTTCTGGGCCCCTGAATATCTAATTCACACACTTTCATTTTATGGATAAGGTAACAAATACAGAGAGGTTAAGGTACCTTCCCCGGAGCTCTCAGTGGATGCCTCTGTGACCCCATTTTCCAGATGAAAGAACTGAGGCTCTGAGAAAGCCCATAGCTGGCCAACCTTGAACCCCAGCCTCCTTTTCTCTGCTGCTTGCAGGAGACAGAAGGCAGGCAGGAGGGACCAGGTCTTAATCTTCTGGTGGTAAGCTTGAGCTGGAGGAGGAAGAGGCTGGTTTGAGTTTCTGGGTCTGGTCTGGTTACGTAAGTGCCTCAGTCGCTGCCCTGCAGAGTTGCTCAGTGACAAGTGGGTGTCCCTTGTGGATGCCACTGACATTGCCATCCCCCAAGCACCCCTACCCCACAAGAGGAAGGACTTGGGAGCTGAGCAGGGTTCCCCTTCACAGGAGCCCGTTCCTTTCTACCCTTTTCAGACAACCTTCCCAGGCTCCACGATGCCCGGCTTTCTCAGAATTAGTAATGGGTCCCAGGCCACATGGGTTGTCCTCAGGGTCCTTTTCTCTGCTCCCAGTCCTGAGCACTTAGAGGCAGAAGCAGAGTAGAGGCAATGAAGCATGTATGAAGCCCCTGGGTGGTACACTAAGGGCTGGGGATGGAATCCAGAGGTCTGGGTTCAAATCCCAGCTACCTACTTCTTGTTGGCTTCACCTCCCCTAGGAAGCCCTCTCAGACTGCTCTAGCTGTCTTGAGGTCCCCAGCACAGTCGCTCTGTGCCTTTTTCCCCAGACTCTGGCTCACACTTTCTAAGACCGTGCTTCCTGTCTTGTGTCCCTGGACTGTCTCTCCAAGGAGAGCAGGGATGGTCCACCACGAGTTCTGAGGGCCAAAATAAACTCTGAACTGTCTGCATCTGTGCTGACTCAGCTGCATGGTGAGCAGGTATTATACTGTCACCTCCCAGTGTGGCCTGAGAGGCAAAGACAGGTGAGACGGCCTTGACCCCCCAGGCAGCTGTGAGACTTTTTACTCCACACCTACTTGGACAATTTCCACCATCTTCTTGGCCCAGAGCCCCCACTATAACACCTTCCCCCAGCCTAAGCCCCAGTCTGACCTTTCTCATTAGTAGCCTTGGGCAGACTCTCCCTCCTTCCCAGGTGACAACTGGCCAGTAGAAGCAGCCAGAGGAGCTTCTTGGGGGTTTTCAGTCCGGTTCTGGGCATCCTGTTGTCTAGATCTCTTTAAATTCCATGCATTTTATCTCTTGCATTGAAAACCATCATTCCAATAAGTGGTCCTTGGGCTTTACCAGGCTGACACCCCCAAAACTCAGAGGATGTCCCCTATAACCTTCCTGACACATTGTCACCCAACCCCCCAGCGATGGTGATGAGGACAGTGACCATGATGACCCTGAAGGACAGGATTTCAGGGGTTTCAGTTATCTAGACATCTTCTGGAGCTCTCTGTCTGCCTATCTGTCCATCTGTCTGTCTTTCCATCCAGCTGTCCATCTGTCTGTCTGTCTGTCCATCTGTCTGTCTGTCTCTCATCTTTCAGAAGGTGACCAACAAGACAAAATCCTGTTCTGAAATGGGACTCTCACTGACAGGAACCAATGGCTGGCTTGGTGGTGATGAGAACCCTGGAGAGAAGTGGCCAGTCCTTCTTAGGACCTGTGACCAAGAAGGAAAGGACAGCTGGGTGCAGTCTGAGGTGAGCCCTCGATTTGGGAAAGAGCATATTTCAAAGGGTTCATAGGAAGCATAAATAGAATGCCACAGAGTAACATTTTTCAGGGAAAGTCAGGTGAAGGGAGATGGGAAACTTTCAAGACATTCAGAAGATACAAATGGAAACAATTCTGATAAGGAAGTAAAATGGATGTCACTGGAAGGGAACAGTGGGGATGCACAGGGAGCTCACTGACCAGCTTAGATTTTTAAAATGTACATGTCAAGGGGGCAGCTAGGTGGCTCAGTGGATAGAGCACCGGCCCTGGATTCAGGAGTACCTGAGTTCAAATCCGGCCTCAGACACTTAACACTTACTAGCTGTGTGACCTTGGGCAAGTCACTTAACCCCAATTGCCTCACTAAAAAAAAAATGTACATGTCAAAAATGGAAGCAAGGCCTTGCAGCAGACGATGACTCCAGGAAGATGGCAAGAACCTGTCAGAAAGAATAGTGTCAAGAGTACCGAGGCTGAGAATAAGCTCAGACTGAGGAAGAATGTCAAGGACAACAAAAAGAACACTTGTTTTCTAGCTAGATGAGATGGAGGAATGGCTGAGTAGCTTAGTGAATAGAGCACTGGCCCTGAAGTTGGGAGGACCTGAGTTCAAATCTTACCTCAGACAACTTACCAGCTGTGTGACCTTGGCCAAGTCACTCAACCCCAATTGCCTTAAATGTGCAGAGCCATCTCCAGTGGTCCTGATCTATACCTTGCCACTGAACCCAGATGGTCCTGGAGAGAGAGACTGTGACCCTTGCACAGTCCTCCCTCACTTAAATCCAACTCGCTGCAAGTTGTGACATCACCCTGATGTTATGGTCCTTTTTGAGAATCAAGGAACAACAACAAGATTAGATGGAGTAGAGAGGAGCATCCAAGAAAGGATGGGTCCACCACTCAGAATAGATGGGATGACAGCTGATGACACAGAGAAGGCAGGGTTGCTCAGTTCTTGGGTTTTTTCCCTTGTTTTCTCAGTCGAAGAAAATGACCTGATAAAAACATCTGTTACTGTTGTTATTCAATAGTGTCTGACTCTCCAAGACTCCATTTGGGTTTGTTTGCTTTTTGGCAAAGAAACTGGAGTGGTTTACCATTTCCTTCTCCACCTCATTTTATAGATGAGGAAACTAAGGTAGAGTTAAGTGACTCACCCAGCGTCACACAGCTAGTATATGTCTGAGGCAAGATTTGAACTCAGGTCTTCTTGGTTCCAGGCCCAACACTCTATCCACTGCTCTACCTAGCTGCCCCAAAACAGCCATCAGCTGAGTTGAAACCCAAGATAAGTGAGGAGATTGTAAGCAAATCCCCAGCTGCCCTTGGTAAACTCATATCATTTGGCCCATGTGAACTGCATCTTGGGGATTCTAAAGAAAAACATAGGATTGTTGATCTGTAAGTGGCATCTGAGAAAACTGAAGATGTGGTTAGCTCAGGGCTGGAAATGAGCAGATGTTATCCTAATTTTGCAAAAAGGGAAGAGAATAATGTAGATGGAACTGTTAGGCCAGTGAACTGACTTTGGTTATCTGAGAAATGCTTAGATGGGTTCTTGGAGCATTTGGAAAAGCTGGTGGTGATCACAGAGCCAGGCTGGCTTCCTGAAGAGGGGGATGATCAAGCCAGACTAGCCCCTCTCCCTTTTCTGAATGGGTTTATTGGCCTGGGACGTGGGGGGAGCGGTGGGGGTGGATGGAGCTTACATAGATTTCAGCCACAGTTCAGATGCTCTGTGTGTACAGTGTGTCACACTGTTTTTGTGGAAAAGATGGAGCAAGATACCGGGACAATTAGATAGATTTAGGACTTGTCGAATGGCCAGCCTTAAAAAGGACCCGTGAATGGTTTGGCATCAGCTTGGAGAGAGGGCCCCAATGGATTGTGCCAGGGCCCTCTTCTTGGCCTGGCGCTGTTTGACGTCTTTCCCAGTGAGGTCAGTAATAGAATGTCTGTCAGCTCTGCTGACATCCACAAGTAGGGGTGGGGGCGGGGGTGGGTCGCTGATCCCCCTCACCCTGCCCCCTTCCTCCAAGTCCCAGCTAAAACCCTGCCTTCTCCAGGAAGCGCTTCCCAAGCCCTCTTCATCCCTGGCCTTTCCTCTGTTCATTTTTTCCCATTTCTCCTGTCTAGAGCTCCTTTGTACAGACAGTTGGACTGCGAGGTGCTTGAGGGGAGGGATGGTTTTCTCCCTTTTTTTCTTTCTTTTTTTTTTTTTTTTGCAGGGCAATTAGGGTTAAGTGACTTGCTCAGGGTCACACAGCTAGTAAGGGTCAAGTGTCTGAGGTCGGATTTGAACTCAGGTCCTCCTGACTCCAGGGCCAGTTCTCTATCCACTGAGCCACCTAGCTACCCCTTCTCCCTTTTTTCATATCCCCAGCACTTGGCACAATGCCCAGCACATAGGAGTCACTTAATAAATGCTTATTGACTGATTGGATGTGAATCAGGATCCAAAAGGATCTTGAAAGATTGAATCTAAGATGAAATGTAATGAAGATGAAGGTCAAGTTCATCCTTGGGTAAAAGAAGGTGGGGTTGGGGCAGCTAGGTGGCACAGTGGATAAAACACCAGCCCTGGATTCAAGAGGACCTGAGTTCAAATCCAGCCTCAGACACTTGATACTTACTAGCTGTGTGATCCTGGGCAAGTCACTTAACCCTCATTGCCCCACAAAAAAGAGAGAGAGAGTGAAAGAAATAAGGGGTCGTGGTCCCTCCATCATCTGCCCTGGTTAGATCCTATTAGGAGGATGGCATGGGGGCAGCTAGGTGGTGCTGTGGATAGCGCATCGGCCCTGGAGTCAGGAGTATCTGAGTTCAAATCTGACCTCAGACACTTAATACTTACTAGCTGTGTGACCCTGGGCAGGTCACTTAACCCCAACTGCCTCACTTAAAAATAAAAAACAAAAAGGAGGATGGCGTTTGATTCTGAGAGTCAAGTTTTAGGAGCGTGAGTAAAGGAAGGTGACCAAGATGGGGAAAGGTCCTGAGTCCCTGTCACATAAGGAACAAAGAAACAAAAGTAACCAAGAGGGGCTGGACCTGGAGAAGTCTGGGGATCGGGGGCACATGGTTGTCTTCCAGTACTTGAAGGGTGACTCCCTGGGAAAGGGTGAGATTCTATGGGCCAGCAGTGGGGGAGGGGCGAGAGGCGAGAGGCCTGGTTGGGCAGGAGATCGGGGAGCCATTCCCCCGCGGTCAGGCTGCCTCAGGGATCCCCCTCCTTTGGGGTCCCAGTTGCAGCTTGCTAGGAGGACTGTGGGGGAATTCTCCTTGAAGTGTGGGCTTGGCTAGAAGGCTCCAGGTCACCCTCAAGTCCATGATGCAGCTGGTCATGGGGATGGGGAGGCTACCTCAGGACCTGTGACTCCCTTCCCACACAGCCTTTGCAGGGTTGACCTGAGAACTTCCAATGAATGGATTGATGGGAGACCTTCAGAAAGGTCCAGTCCTGGGTCCCCCTCCCCTCAGTTCTCATCCTGTCAGGACAGGAAGCAGGGATACTGGGTGACCAGGGGTAGCCCCTTCCCATCTGTAGGGGCCAAATTTTAATTGGGGAGTGTTAATTAGGCGGCTCACCTCAATATTGGGGCAAGGAAGGAGATTAACAGCCTCTTTCAAAAACAGAACAGGGTTTATTAACAAGAACAAACTTAAAACACAAGAAAGACTAGTAGAATTAAGGACAAGGAAAAAAAGGGAATGGGGAAAGGAAAATTATACCACTTGTGATCGCACCACCGCCTGGGGCTCAGCAGAGCAAAAAGCTGCATTCCATCTCTCTCCAGCTCATATGCCAGAATGGCAAATCTCTTCCCTTCTCCTTCCCAGCAAACCCTGGGCTGTCCACACACAGCCCCAAGCTAATTGGCTGGCAGCCCTGATTGACAGTCACATGACTGCCCTCACTGGGCTTCCAATCATTATAATTTTGCCAAGCCCATGTAGGTGACAGCATGTGGTGATGACATCAGCATGTGGTGATGACGTGAGCTGCCAGTGCTGTGGTGACAGCTACAGCCGGTGGGTGGAGCACCGTGCCTTTGTGGTACCTGAGCCCTGGCCAGTGCTCATGCTAGGGCTTTTAAAATTTTAGCCAAAAGATGGGATCATAAAAGCTTCAAATCACGATTAATTCTTTATACCTCTCTGTATCCAGTTTCCCCATCTCCCCCATGGAAAGGGGCAAGCCCAGCTCTCAATTTTACACCCCCCCCCCAGAGTGGCTTCTCAGGTCCCAGCTGCCCACAGGAGGATTTACTGGGGCAAAAGCACCATCCTGTGATCAAGCAGGGAGGGAAAAAAGAGCCTGGGAACAGCCTATCCCAGAGGGCCCAGGGAAGGGTGCAGAGGCCAGGCTGGGCACAACCTCCTGATCTGGGCAATGACCCTGATAAGAGATAAGGGAGGAATGGGAGGAATGAGGGCGGGGCAGGGGCTGCCAGTTCAGACTGTCAGGCTCTTCTCCCCAGTACTGCCCCACGATGTGCTTTGAGCCAGTTCATCCATCTCCTCTGTGTGCCTAGCCCTGTGTTAGTCTGGGCTCTGTGAGCTTGGGGTAGGGATGGATGAGGGAACAGCTCTAGTTTGGGGCAACAGGAGGAGCAACCCCAGAGCCCTGCCTGGGTCTGATCAGGTCACCCCTCCCCCTTTCCAGGCTTCTTGCACCCTATATTGGCCCAGCCCCACAGGATCAAGGACACTGGCCTCCTTGGGCTCAGGTCACCATCTCTGGACTCAGTGCCTGGGCACGGGCTCCCCACCCCCCCACGGAAGGCCCTCCCTCCTCACCTCCACCTGTGCCTTCCCAGGCCCCTTCAAACCTCTGTTAGAGTCCCACCTTGTGCAGGCAGCCTCTCCCAGGCCTGCCTCCTGATCCCGGGAGCTGCCCTGTTCCTGGGCACTCGGTCAAAAAGCTCCTTCTTACTCCTGGAGGGCTTGTCTGGGGCCTTTTTTGTACGCCTAGAATTCACCTGGAGCATCATAGGTGCAGACTTGCTGACTTCCCTGGCCTTAGGGATCTCCCCGGGTGAGGCGGACACGGAGATTATGGGCCAGGGAACAAAGAACAGGTCCAGGGCTGACCCAGAGCTCAGACTTCCAGGGCCTGGGACTTGGCCCTCAGAGACCTATTCCTAGGAGAGAACTTGACTGAGCCTGGAGGATGATCCTCCTTGGCTTTGAAAAATGGGGAGAGATCACAGAGGAGCAGGAATGGGAGGGCAGCTGGACTTGGGGCCCACAACCTCTGCTCTTCCCGCTGCCTGCAGCACACCAAGGCCAGGCTGAGGCCTGCACTCCATTGGGGAGAAGCCATGTCAGGGGGTCTGCATTCTGGGCCCAGCTCTTCCGGTAACTTCCAGGGTGACCATGTCCCTGGATCTCAGCCTCCCATCTTTAGCTGCCTGAGCCAAGCCCTAGAGGGACAGAAGGACCCCCTT
The DNA here is from genome assembly GCF_019393635.1 of Dromiciops gliroides. Classification (NCBI taxonomy): domain Eukaryota; kingdom Metazoa; phylum Chordata; class Mammalia; order Microbiotheria; family Microbiotheriidae; genus Dromiciops; species Dromiciops gliroides. Next base: position 297,132,344 of record NC_057865.1, on the reverse strand, counting down.
CCCAGCTCTGAAGCGCTCACGGACATCCTCTGGCCCCAACAGGACTCCCCAGAAAGAACGTTGTCCAACATGCTTCTGTCCTGAGTGTAGAAGCCTGGTGTTCGCAAACAAGTCCAGCCAAGTATCAGCGATCCCAGGGCCCAAGCCCGAGGACCACAGGCTGAGGATTGGAAGGGCTGCCTGCAAGGACCACACAGACATGGGGTGGCCAAGGGCAGGGCCTGGTCAGCTCCTCCCCAGGCAGTCAGTCAATGATCTTTTTTTTTTTTTTGGCTGGGCAATGAGGGTTAAGTGACTTGCCCAGGGTCACACAACTAGTAAGTGTCAAGTGTCTGAAACTGGATTTGAACTCAGGTCCTCCTGAATCCCGGGCTGATGCTTTATCCACCTAGCTGCCCCCTAGTCAGTGATCTTTTACTTAGCACCTTTGAGGTCCAGGCCTTGAGATTAGCACCAGAGATACAAAGAAAAGCCAGAGACAGTCCATGCCCTCCAGGGAAAAGACTGGCCAACCTCTTGGGACAAGGGATAAACCGGGAAGAAGAGCTAGCCTGAGAACCCCAGGGCCTGGGGCAGCCTCAGCCCCTCCTTCCTCTCTCCTCAGGGTCAGGGGCCTCACTTCTGCCACCCCCCCCCAACCAGGGGTTTTCCCAGCAAACTCTGGATGTGCAGGTGGAGCTCATTCTGGCTTTGGGCCAGAGCCCTCCCTTCTCCTGCCTTGGCTCGGACCCAGACTCCTACGTACCCTTCCCCGCTTTTTTCTCCACCAAGTGTGTTGGTTCAAGGGGTTCTACCAAAACTGATGGGAAAGGATCATTTCAGCCAGTTCTTTTTCCTTTCTGGGCCTCAATGCCCTTCTCTGTCAAATGAATCGAAGGACTCTAAAGTCCTTCTGAGCTCCAAAGCCTAATATTAAAAAAAAAAAAATCAAGGTTGTCATTTATTGAGGGCCTACTGTGTGCAGGTTTCAGTATTCCATATTGGGAATAAAAATATGAAAAATGACAGCAGTCCTGCCCCAATAAGCTGTGTGTGTGTGTGTGTGTGTGTGTGTGTGTGTGTGTGTGTGTGTGTGTGTATGTATAGAGGTGGCTGATACAACACACAGAAAAGTATGATAGAAGGTTTTAGGTTGGGGGGAGCTTGGTGGGGGAGACAAGAGAAAGTACTCTGGAGCTGAGTAGGTCAAGGTCACTTTATCCTTTGGTGGGGGAGGTGGGAGGGAGTGGAGACCAGACTAGGTAGGCTTCCCCGTGAATGGAGCCCATCCCCAAGTCCTGGAAGAAGAAAATTGAAAAGCTTAATCACATTTATTAAATGCCTTCTATACACTGAGCCCTAAGCTGAACTCTAATGGTAAGATCTGGGTCCCCTTCATGGTGCCCATGGATCTGGTGCAGCATTTGTCTGTGAGTCTGTCAGGAGCCCCCACCAGTGTGTTCTGTCAAACCAAACCTGCATTCACAAATTCAAAATGAAAACATTTAAGGAAACAAAAACACTCTTGTCTCTCATTCCCTGAGGACTGCCACCCCCTCCCCCACGTGTCTCTTGCCATTCCCAGAAGCTCTAGGCACCTCTAAGCATTGCAGTTGTGGAAATTTATTTTGATTTGGGGACCCTACCTTTAGGCTGAGATTAGAAAGCCTTAGGCCCTCAGGGTCTCTCCCCCTCCTCCTCAGCTTCAGCTGAGCGAAAAGGCCCGGCGGACTGTGCAAGACGCCAGGTCAGACAGCTGGGGGGGCGGGGGATAAGCCCCAGCTCCCTCCGACCTGAGTGGAGCTATCTTAAGATCCCGGATAGCCTGTGCTGAAGCACGTGAAAGCTGGGGAGTGCAACCCCCCCCCAAAACCAGCCGCAGCCCTGGCTGGCAGATTAGCTTGGTCTGTGGGGGCAAAGGAAGCCCCGAGATTTGAGTGGAGAGAAGAAAAGGTATATATAGACCTGGGAGTGAGACGAGGAGAGGATCGGCTGACTAGGACGACTGATGAGAGCGAGGAAGAGAGAGGGATGGAGGAGACGGACTAGATGAAGGAGACTCGAGGAAGAACTAGGAGAGAGACTGACTAGAGGGGAGCCCGGACAAGGACGGAGGAGAGTTCGGTTTGGAAAAGGAGAGACCGGGCTGACAAGGTTACGGGTCTTAATACAAACCAGGGAAAGTGTAACTTGCCCTGAGGCCGGAGGCGGCTAAGGCCCTTATTGTATTCAAGAAGTTCAAAGCGCAGTAAGGGCGAAAGAGAGGCAGTGGAAAGAGACCGCAGGAAAGCAGTCAGGTTGTACACTTTATTTCCCTGTATTCCTAATTTGAAATAGTGTCTCATAAATAAACTCTGCTTTGATTATTTAGTTAGAGGCTTCTTAGTCTTTAGTCTATCAGTTTGGGAGCAGTGTGGTGGAACTTTACAAACGACCCAACATTAAATTAACGTAGTCAGATAGCCAAATAGGCAACAGTCCCCAGATTAGTTCTCCAGTCAGCTTCAGCCCCCCAATTTAGGCTAGTCAATTCAAAAATATTTCAACATTTGAATGGCGACCCAGATGGGACTTACGGCCCAATTATAATTTTTCTAAACTTATCATTTTTCATATAATAATTTTTCATAAATCCAATTATATATAATTTTTCCAGGTTAGTTATAGTTCTTAATAATTAATTTTTTGTACACAGTGTAGGCTAGGGGAGGCCGAGCTACTTGGCCCAGGAGCCAGACTATTCCCCTACCAACATCTTGAGAGATATTGCCTGGCCATTTACAAAGTCCTGCTCCCACTCTAGGCCTCAGTTTCCCCCTCTATAAAATGGAGGGTGTTGAATCATAGATCTCATGAGATCTTGCCAGACCCTGGGCAGTGAGGGCCTTCCCAGGACTGGCTTTGTTTAGGGGAGAACAACCTGTGCCCCTTGCAGCAGATCCTGGGTACCCTTTGTGGAAGAAGTTTGGACTTTCCAGACAAAGAAGAGAAAGGTCCCAACTTCAGGTGGAAATTCCCAAGGTGGTTCCTCATAGGTTTATGTTTGTTCCTTTGTATTTCTGTTCCTAGGAGGGGCCCGGGCGGGGGCACTGCCAGTGGGGTCCCCTCAGCCCCTTAGTGAATGCTGGGGACTGAGGCAGACTCAGGGCTGCCGGCAGGGCCAGCACTTTGAGGGGAGACCTTGGAGCCCCCCATCTTACAGAGTGGGAGGTCAAGGAAGTCCCCTGGGAGGGAATGGTAGTGACGTGATGATGCTCAGAAGAGTCACACATTAAATTGATTCTTTGTCCACAATAGCCCTGGGAGAAAGGGAGGGAGGGAGCTCTGGACTCCAGCCTGGGTTGGACTCTAGATTCAACACCCAGCTGGACTGTGTACTGGACTCTGGTTCTAGATTCTAGACTGGGTTAAGCTCTGGGCTCTTTGACCCAGGTTAGACTGGGTTCTGCCCCCTGGGTTCTAGGCTGGGTTGAGTTCTGAACCTGGCTTTCTGGTGTCTAGGATCAAAGTTGTATTGGAACTGTTTTCCATGCCTTCATTCAAATACTTGACTTCCTTGCCGGGTCCATAGCCAGCCAGCTCCAGTGCTGAGTCCACTCGAATAAGGTTGAGAAACTGTGCTAGCAGAGGCAGAGCCTTCGAGCCTCTGGAGCCAAGAATAGCAGCCGGCCCAACGAGGGAGTATTTTTAGCTCTGCTGTGGCTCCATCTCATGAATTACTCCAACTGCCTGTTGTTCTTCGGGGAGACAATGAGTGAGGAGCAGGGCTGGGGCCGGGCTAGGAAAGGAGGCCACCTCAGGACAGGGAAAATGGGCCAGGGAGCTTCCCTCTCCTGGACCAGCCTGAGAGGGCCCCAGTGGGGCTCAGCTCCCTTCGAGGCCAGTCTTGGCTGCCCTGGGCCCGTGGGCTAATCGGGGTCCAAGGGCCTAACCCCGCCCACCCCCTCCCTTTGCTGCAGAGGGTCTCTCTGGTTGGAGGATGCTGACAGCGCCCTCAGGCTTAGAGCAGGGCACATTTAGGGAGCATCTAGTCTAGCTTGCTTGGTTCACAGAGAGGGAAACTGAGGCAGGTGTGTGTGTGTGTGTGTGTGTGTGTGTGTGTGTGTGTGTGTGTGTGTGTGTGTGTGTGTGTGTGTGTGTGTGTTAAGGAACTTTCTCCAAAGTCTCAGAGCTAGATTGGGATTTGAATCCAGGTCAGCAAAATCCAAATGGAGAGATAATGAAATGATTCTAAATCATCTGGGGAAAGAAGTATTGATGTAGTGCCTACAATGCGTCAGGCACTGCACACAAATCTTACAAATGTGACCTCATTTGAGCCTTGCACCAACCCTGTGAGGCAGGTGCTGTTATGATCTTCAGCGTCCACTTGGTAAACTGAGGCAAACAGGGCTTAAGTGACCTGCCCAGAATCACAGTCACTGCCTCCAGGAAGTCTTCCCTGATTGGGTGGTGGGAATAAAGTGAAAAGAGCTGGTTTTAAATCTCACTCGATACCCTAGCAGGGGGACCAGTTCCTCCAGCTCTCAAAGTCTCATTCTGGGAGCCCCCAATTCCACCTGCCACCATAGAAAATGTCATTGCTGTCAGCCAATGGGGCAGGAGGCACATAAGGGAGTGAGCTCCCCATCACTGGACAAGTTGGAACCAAGGCTGAATGACACCCAGTCAGGACATCTGCGGAAGGGATTCTTCCTGGCCCCTGGGGGTCACAGCCTCTCAGAGGTGGGGGTGGGGCACTCCTGGCCCAGCTTCTCCATCCTCAGCGAGCCAAGGAGTCCCTGAAGTCTGATAGGGATAGTGGCAGTCCAGCCTCCTCGTCCTGGGGTTCAAGGCCATCAGTAACCTAACTCCAGCTGGCCAACCAGGTCTTAAAAGTCCCCATTCTTCCCTTCCCCCTCCTCCAGTCTCCGGATTCTGTCTCCTCCAGGCCTTCAATTGTCTCTAGTATTTCTGTGCCTGCCCTCAGGGAGCCTTTTGACTTTGCACCTGCCCTGCCCCCAGGGAGGAAGAAGGAGGCACGTCGACTCCTTCTCTCCGGGCTGCCCCCCACCTCCTTGGAATTCTCTGGCTGACTTCTCCGCTTCTGGTGAGATCTCATCCGCCTTGGGACCCTGCCTCATCACCACTCTAGCCCTCGGACGGCAGGGTGAGGCCATGAACTCTGAGCTTCCATTTCAGAAGAGATCTCAGCACAGACAGCTCCCGGCTCTCCTGGCCACACTCCTCTGGGCCTTCTCTGGCTGACTTCTCCACCGGGCCCTCCCCTTCGGCCTCCTGTTCTGGGCCTTCTTTCCTCATTCGAGTGTAAGCTCCCTGAGAGGAGGGACTGTCTGTCTCTTTTCCTGTCTGTATCCCCTGCCCTTAGCACAGTGGCAGGTGTTTATTAACTGTTTAGTGACCGAGGCCCAGCTCTGCCCCCTAGGAAGCTGGAGGGGAGGAGGGTGCACCTGGACCCGAACCGTGCACCTGGGGTCAAGAGCCTTCTCCAAATTCCCGCCGCCGGCCCCCAAGCACTTACTGGAAACGCTCAGCCAGGGAGGACATTAGCTAACGAGTTTCCGAATTGGGAGCCTTCCCTGGGCCGGGGCTAGCCCTTGTGCAATCCCGGGGCTTATCAAAGGCCGGGGCCCCTCCTCTTTCCTGGAAGCCCCAGGAACGGGAAGGGATACTCCTCCTCGGACCCATCTCCTCAACCTGCCTGGGGGTAGGGGGGGATGAGGGGAAGGGCATCCTCCCCTTGTTGGAGACTGAGCCAGAGCCAGGGCTGGGACAGGGACAGCGATAGCCACACAATCGGGGAGCAGAGAGGCAGGTCCGCAGACAGGGATGGAGGACAGAGACCTGGAGGCACCGAGATGCACATGTAAGACAGAAGTTGGGGAGGCAGGACCAAGGTAGGCAGAGGAGCACGGGGGGGGGGAGAGGGGGCGGCCCAGCTGGGGCAGCTGGGAGGGGGGCAGGGGACAGTTGCCAGGAAAGGCTGACCAATGCTGGAAGTCATGTGCCCGCCTGTGTGTGTGAGTTTCATAAACCCTTTCCGGAAGCCGGCTTACAGGGGAAGTGCCCATTGAGAAATTCTCGATGGGTGTGAATTCTGGTGGGGGGGGGGGGGTTGTGTGTGCACATTCCCCTTTTCCCATCCCCCCCAGCACCAAAGGGCTCTCCCTCCCTTGCCCAGCCTGAGGCAGGGGGGTTGGATTGTTGCTTCATCTGCTACTCTCCAGTAAAAACAAAAGTGTCCTCTGAAGGAGAGGCTGGCCACCCGAGACTCCCACTCCCCACTCCCCACGCATAAGCCTGAGCCTGATTCCAGGCCCCTGCCCCAACCCCAGCAGCTCAGGAAAGTCCTAGAGACATGGCTGAAGAGGCAGGGATGAGCCCAGGGGACCTGGGAAGGGATGGGTCCTTGCCCCAGCCATTAATTATTCTGGGCTTCTCTCTCTCTTCTCACTGTGTCTCTTTATGTCTCTCCTCTCCCTCTCTCATTGCTCAAAAATGACATGATCCCAACCTGTCCAAGCTCTTTACAAATATTGTCTCCTTTGATCCTCACAACCACCCTGTGATGTAGATGCTGTACTTGGCCCCATTTTACAGATGAGAAGACTAAAGCCCGGAGATGGCAGGAGACTTGCCCAAGGGCACACAGTCAAACGGCCACAAAGGGAGGACTAGGCTTTGGGATTCTGGCCTCCCAGTTTCTCTTTGCCCAAACTTTCCAAGTCCTAGGGATGTTCTAAATGTCATTACATCCTCATTCTCTGCAATCTAAAGGAAGGAGCCCTGGGCTGGGGGTCAGGAGATCTGACTTTCATTGCTCTGGGCCTCAGTTTACTTATCAGCAAACTGGGGGCAAAGGTCACCCCCTTCTCCTCCCCCTCAGCCACATATACCCCTGGTACCCAGGGCTGGAGTCAGAGGATGTGGAAGAGATGGACCATGGGAAGATGATGGACCCTGCCATAGCCCTAATCTCATCCTTTCTCTGCTCACCCAGAGCTGGGCCTCCCAGCTTCTCTCCAGGACTTGGGAGACCACCTGCTAACGGCCCCTTACCTCTAGTGTCTCCAGGCTCCCATTCATTCTCCGCGCTGAATCTCGAGCCTGCAGGTGTGTCCCCCTCCTCCCTCTACCTTCAGGGGCTCCCTATTGTCTCTGACAAAATCTAGAAACTGACATTTAAGGCTCTCCGTCCCATTCTCTGATTCCTACCTACTGCTCAGCCCTCCTTGCTCCTCAGAAGGGACCCTCCTCAGTCCTTATCTCTTCCAGGCCCAACTCTTCATCCTGCTCCAGCAAATGGGGTGTCCCCCTTTCCCAAACTCTTTCAACCTATTAGTCTGCGCCCTAGGGCCCACATTTAGAGAATGTCAGAGTCTGGGGGAGAGGGGGAGCTCAGTGCCTGTATGGTCTAGCCCAGATAATCCCACCCAGTCCAGCTTCCTCTTCCTCCCCTAAATGCCCAGACTGAAAGTTCCCTGAAGGCAGGACCTGGGCGGCTCCTCCCCATCCCCTCCCCCCACAGGAAGCTCCCTGAGGGCAGGACCTGGGCAGCTCCTCCTCGGTGTCCCTGGGAGGAGGAGCTTCAATGCGAGCTGGGCACCCAGACAAGGAGGAGAGGAGCCCTAGTGGTTTGGTGGTCATGGCCATTGACCCGAGCCTGACCAAGGCTGCCTGAATTCGACCTTTTCACCCCAACTCCCCTCTGGCTTCAGAAACTAGGCATAAGTTTCATTTCTGGGCTAGAGTTTGAAGAAAGAAACTTAGAAAAGTTCCGATTCCTGCCGAAAAGCAGATTAAGGAACAAAAACTCAATTCTTCCCACTGAGGCCGAAACACAAAGTTTATTTTCGGGCACCTGAGCCCTCGAAGAGTCCTCGGGGTGAACTCTGGCTGCTTCTGGGGGGCAGCTGGGCCTCGGGGCTCCACGGGCCTCTTTCCCTTCTCCAACTCCGCCCCCTCCCCATCTTCACCCCACGAAGCAAAAGTTTGCAGAATTGTAAGCGAGAGAATTTAACTCCTGAGGGCTGACACCCTTACATACTACATAGGCTTGTCCAAGGGTCCCAGCTCACGTTCCCGTCTAGTTTCAGTCTACTTTCCCTCATGCTCTGGGCTTTTCTTGGGAACAACCCCCCAACCCCCACCCCACCCCCAGGCCTCACACTGCACTGTTTGTCCCTGTCTGGTATGTGGGACCCTAATGGCCAAGATCACTGTTGGTGTTGGGATTCAACCCTTCTCCAAGAGGCAGACATCTCTTCTGGGTGCTAGGCTTCCTCTGACCCCTTCTTCACAATGAACCGGCACCCTAACCCTAACACCATACGAGGTGTTTATGTTGATTGGGTGGGGGGAGGGATGAGTGAATGAGGTCATTCATACAGCACATCTTCAGCTTCAGCTGAGCCTATGGAGTCCAGAGAGGGCGCTGGTCCAAGGTCACACAGCTAACTGGAGCATCATAAGTGCCCCGGGTCCTGACTCAGAAAAAGGAGGAAGCCAATTTTCACTTTGGGGATGAGAGCGGGGAGATGCAGAGATGAATTAATTGAGAATGCTTTACTCAAGGATGGATGGATGGATGGATGGATGGATGGATGGATGGATGGATGGATGGATGGATGGGTGGGTGGGTGGGTGGGTGGGTAGATGGGTAAGTGGGTGGATAGATGGGTGGGTGGATGGATGGGTGGGTGGGTAGATGGGTGAGTGGGTGGATAGATGGGTGGGTGGATGCTAAGCCAGGTACTAAGAGAAGCTCTGAGCCTGGAAAATGTTCAGTTCCATCTGCTGTGTGTGTGTGCCAGGTTTGTTCTGGGTGCCAGGGACAATGGGGTGACAAACAGCACAGTCCTGACCAAGGGGACATGGAACTAGGGGCTTCACTGGTCTGAGTCAGACTCAGAGTTGGGGGGCGGGGCGCGGCTGTCCTGCCTTGAACATCTATCCACTGTGTGACTCTGGGCAAACCCTTGACCTCTCTCTGGTGTTGGATTAGATGATGCCCAAGGTCGTCTACATCTTTGCGCATTCAGCATTACATTGGATCGAACAATGGGGATAGTTTGTCTAAACTCCCTCACTGTAGGCCAGAAAAGCCGAAAGTCTCCAGGGGTTACACTAGGGACCAAGATTAGAACTGGGGTCCTTGGCCTCCTGTGTCAGGACTCTGTCCACTGTACCACATTAGCTCTCCTTCAAGGAAAAAGGAAAACTCTGAATCGATCCACTGGCAAGCATTGATTAAAAAGGGGCCACGCCCTGGGCCCCTTCACCCCCGAAATCAGGATAGTTTACAGGGTCACAAACACCACAACCCCAAATTTTCAAAGGGTAGCTCTGCCCCCACACCCACTGGCTCCCCAGAGAGGCTGCCTCTGGGGGATGTTCTCTGGGGCTCAAACTTAGCCACATCCCATGATTCGGGGCACCCCCAAACTCTATAACGGCAGGTGCTCTGCAGGGCCCAGCTTGAGAAGTGGCCTCCAGGAAGCCCACCCTGACTGCTCCAACCCCCGCCCCCAGCTCCCCTTACTCTGATTCCTCTGGCCCTGGGTCTGAGCCCTGGGGCATCTCCTGTCCTTTCCTGGGCTCTGACTGACCTCTGGTGAGCCCAGCCCTGGTCTGCTCCTCCCCTCTCCCCCTGAATAGTGAAGCAAAGCCCCAGTCTGGGCACCCAGAAGTACTTACCATGTTGAATGAATGAGTGGAAAATAGAGGCAGAGTGGAAAGAATCCAGTGGTGAAGTCAGGAGCCAGTGCCCTGGATTTTAGCCTGGACTCTCTGGGATCTTAGCCAGGTTCCAGTGCCTCCCTGTGCCTCAGTTTCCCAAACTTTGACTGGACTGGACTAACCTCTTGCCTACTATGATTCCTCAAGCCCTGGGCAAAATAGAATGGGAGGCAGAAGGGAGTGGGGGCGGGGGGCAGGAGAGAGGCCAGGCAGCCCTTTGAGGGAGCTATGAGCTCCGCACCCCTCCCTCCCGCACACCCTGTTCCCACCCCTCTGGCTGGGCTGCTTGCCTCGGCTCTCCAGGACAGCCGACTTTAGCATTCCCTCCACGCCTAGGGAAACCATCCTGATTCCGGGCGCAGGCCGAGGGGTTGAATCAGACTCTATTCTGTGGAAGAAGGGCCCTTTTGAGCTCTGGGAGTCGGGGGGCGGAGGGAAGGAAGCCCGGAGCCGGCACTGAGCGAGCCCTTTGTTCACCTCCCTCCTTCTCCAGCTCTCCCCGGGACATGATGTCCCGAGCACCCTGTTCGGCCCCAGCTTTCCCGTCTGAAGGCTGCTGCAAGTCAGGGCAATGGCTCTGGGGACCACCCTCATCCCTCCCCTCCCCCCTGGATCCACATTCCTGCAAGGCCCCTCTGAGCCCGGAGGACCTGGGTTCAAATCCTACACTACCACTTCCTACCTGTGTGCCCTTCGGCCTCCTCAGCTTGAAAAGAGGCTCTTGGTCCAGGGGGGTTTCGCTACATCATAGTCTCTGTGTCACTCCTGGCAAATCACATTCCTGCTCCTGGCCTCACTTTCCCTTCATGAGACAAGGCCCCTGCCCTTATTGAACTCTGGCTAGGAAGGAAGGGTGAGCCAGGAGTAACTCTAGTATAAAGCAGAATGACTGGATGGACGTGGAATTCTGGGACTTCTAACTCATGGTAGATCACTTCAAGATGGGCACCCAAGTGCGGGAGGCACTAAAGGGGGGATTTCAGGCAGATCAATGAGCCAGTGGGGAAGAGATAGGGCTGGGGGGGGGGGGGCCTCTGGAAGCACATCCCTCCTTGGTAGATGGTGATGGGTTCTGCTGCAGGTAAAGCCAGCCCTTTGCATGCCCACCTCGGCTCCCACCTGGCTGCATCACCCAGGTCAGAGAGGTGAGGCAGCTGAGCAGGGGAGCAGACTAATGGGGGCATCAGCCTTCTAGGATGGAGTCACACTGGCTGACAGAGTAACAAAATGGAAACATCACCACATGTATGGTCAAAGGACCAAATCCTAGCTCTTCCAATGTGACTTTGGTCAAGTTACAGCATTTTTCTGTGAGCAAAACAAATGAAACGCCATCCCATCTTCCTCTCAGCTCTAATCTGTGCTCCCATGGAGCTAGGAACCCAGTGGTCCTGAAGGAAATCCTTTGCGTTTCTGTGGTTTGGTGTTTCCCTGTGTCGTGTGCGCGCGCGTGCTTATAACTGAAATGATCTCTGTTTTTTGATGTTCTCTATCTCTGATTTCATGAAGAACATCTTAAACCATCTAAATGGATATATGACCTGAGTGTAGAAAGTCATACCATGGAAGTTAGAAAAACATTAGATCAGGTCCCTTCAGCAAGTGTGAAGTAATAGACATTTTTATTTCTAGTGTCGGTTCTGATTTTTATCCCTCCTTCCCTCCCCTCCCCCTTCCATGAGGCAGTGAGCAATCAGACACAGATTATACGTGTATGATTATGTAAAACACGACCATATTGGTCATTTTGTATAGTGTGTACGGCTTAAATGTGTATTTTGCGCATTTTGTAGTTATTTGTATTAAGAGAAATGGGATTTCCGTTTCTATTATCTCCTCCAGGGTTTTTTTTAATTGATTTAGAAATGATGATTTAAAAATTTTAATTTGTATCTTGTTATTTTACTGATGCTTTTGATCATTTCAGTTTCTTTGCTGATTGATTCTTTGGGGTTTTCTAAGTAAACTATATCATGATGTTTGCAAATAGAGATAATTTGGTTTCCTCTTATCTGCCTTTAATTCCTTTCTTTTTTTTTATTTCTGCCACTTGAATTTCTAGACCCATAGCCAATAGTAGAAGTAAAAAGGTAAATCTTTGCTTTTCTCCTGTATTATTTGGAAAGCTTTCAGTGTTTCCCCATTGCAAATAATGCCAGATTTTGAGTTTAGATACTTTTTTACCATATAAAATGACCTTTCTAAGGTCATTTAGAGTAGGTAGGGTGGGTGGGTAGAGTTAGAATAAATAACTATTGTAGACTTTCATGGGACTTTTCTGCACATATTAAAATAATTTTGTGTTTGGGGATATGTTTGTTTTTATCCTGACACTATTCTCTCTCCCTTTGCGGCAGTTGGTCCAGCTGCCCTTCTCCAATCCTCCAGTGGCTCCCTCATTCTCTATCATCATTCAAGTGTCACTGTTGGTGGTTTAGCCATCTTACCCTCTGGATTTTTCATCTCCTGAAGATGTAGTTGCAGGAGACTTCAATGCTCTCTTACTGTCTCCCTACTTGGGTATCAACTCCATTGGCTATTGTGGTTCTGTCTTTTCCAAGGTCATTCTTCTTGGCAGAAAGAAGAGAGAACAGAGGGACTGAGCAGTTCTGCCTTCTTGCCCTTGCCTGCTACCCTTACCAACCAAATTACCTGGCCATCTATGATGTTCCTACTGTGCACATGAGCCCGCTGGGCTCAGAGCTAGCAATAGAAAGATGAAAAATGACAGCATCTGCCCTCAAGAACTCCCTGATCTGACATTGTTGGGAGAGGACAGTTCAGGGGAGAAAGGACCCAGGAGTTTGATACCATGTAAAAAGTTGGTTTTAGGCAAAGGAGAGAATGAGACAAAATGCTGGAGGGGAAGGGAAGGAGGGGAGCTCTAACAACCGCCATGGAGGGGGTGGCCCCTGAGCTGAGCTTGGAAGAGAGACAAGCCTCCTGAAAAGCATAGCCTGGTGTACAAGTGCGGGATTTGCATGAAATCATGATGGATGGAAAGGGAGGAGAGATGAGGACCAGGCTGTTAGGCACACTGAACACAGGGCTGAGAAATGTCTTTTATCCTGTTGGCAATAGGAAGCCACTGGTCGTTTAGAAACAAAGGGTCAACACAAACAGACCAGCTCCTGAGGAAGCTGTTTTTAGGCAGCTGGGTGAAAGATGGACTGGATGGGTGAAGGGAGGGGAACAGGCATTTGTTAAGCACCTACTATGTGCTTTACAAACATGATCTCATTGATTCCCTCCTGCTGCCTGAAATAGCCTTGGTGCCAGCAGGCACGGAAGGGTGCTTCCCACGCTTCCCTGAACTGAGGTGACTCCCTTGTGTTCTTTGTTGGCACCTGAAGTTTCAGAAAAACCCCCCTGCACAGAGATGCCTGCTATCTAGGTCTGAGGGCACGGCCCTGCTCAGTCAAAGAGGGTTCCCAAGACTCAGGCTGAAAGGGCTGGGCAGAGCAGGGGGAAATGACTGATCATAGAATCCATCCACCCAGCCATCTGGCCATCCTTCTATCCATTCATCCATCCATCCATTGATGAGCTGCTATCAAGTGCTTGCTATGTGTCAGGTATTCCTTGTGCTTGGTACTGGGGACATAAAACAAAAATGAAGTTGAGTCATAGAACCTCAGAGTGGGAAAAGACCTTCGTGGCTCTGAGGGAAGCCACTGCTGGGCCTCCTACCTCGGTATCTTATTTACTCTTTAGCCAGGCCCAGAGTATATTGGGGGGCGGCTCTCTGGAGATTCAAAGGCCCCGGAAGGACGGTGGTTTCCTGCTTGAGATGAGTCATTCGGAGTGAGCCTCTAGGGGAGGGGCTTTCTGGGAACCCCCCAACACTGTCCTCTGGCCGTGAGGGACCAAGGCCACGTCATGCTCTCCATTCACAGCCCTTTGGGCAGGGGACTTTCCCCCCCATCAGCCTGCTGTGATGGTAAGACAGCAGGTGAGGCGTGAACTCCAGACTCAGGGTGCTCACACCTGGGCCAGTCCTTGGGCCCCTCCTGGAAAGCCCTTAGAGATCAGCATGGCTTGTTGAGGGGCAGGGGTGGGCCTGGGGTCCTTGTTTCTCACTGCCCACTGCCTTTGATGGCCCCTTTCTGTGTTCATCCTAAAATCTCTGGGCAGAGTATTCCAGAGACTCCCCACAAAGATTTAGTTTAGCCAAAGTGGAGTTGAAAGGCAGAACAGGGTGGGGTGGATCAAATTGGGAGCCAGGATCCGCGGGTTCTAATTCCTCTGAGATCTCTGCTCACAGAGATCTCAACCCCAGGAGGGTCTACTCCCTTCTCTGGACCAGAACATCCTCAGCTGGGAAAACAGGGGGTTTATTTAGCAACAGCAGTGTGCTGAGTTAGGCTTAGGGTTGAAATTCACACACAGCACTAGGAAAGACGCAGGGCTTGTATGAAGCACGGGCGCTGCCCCCAGAGTACGGCCAGTCTAGGAAGAGGAGGAGGCGGTGCACTTGGAGCATTAGAACTTCCATCCTCCGGGCCCAGGGACTGGCCTGGATGCCTCTGCAGGCCCCTGCCACTCTATGATATGATTATGGCCCTGTCTTTCTCATTGTGATACGGGGAGCCCAACAATTATTCTCCCCCATTTATGGAGGAAATTCATAGAAGGGAAAAGAAGGGACTGGCCTTGGGTCACCCAGCCAATAAATCTCAGAGACCCGGCCCACAGCTGGGTTTTCTCAATCTCAGTCCAGGCCTCTTTCCATGACACTGCATAAACCATCTACATCAGGGACACTTGTACTAGAGCGTGCCTCTACCAGCTTCCAAGAGCCAGTTGTTAAATTGTTCACAGGAGCACTTTTGCAACCCAGAAATCGTCGGACAAATCAGGGCTTGGTTTCTTTTTTTTGTTGATTGTTTAGACTTAAGGAAATGATGGAGGCTCTGTCAATGATGCAGGTTAAATGTAAAAATATGTCAGATGTCTATGGTCCAATGCCCCCACCTCTAAGCTGGTTGTTAAACATTTACCAGCACACTCCCGGTCTACACAGACAATCCCTCCACCCTCTACACTTAGGAGGAATCAAGAGAAGAGACACTGCTCCCTCCCTTCTAATAGACTTTCAGTCAACAAAGACTTAATAAGCCTTAGTTTCCTTATACCAGCCCTGGGCTAAAAGGCTGGTTCCGGCTCAGCCCAGGAATGGGGGAGCCAGATTTCAGCTCCAGGCCAGGGACAGCTGCTTAACAACCAGTGAGCTTCAGCCAGCT